>NC_139701.1:53761823-54284323 GCF_964188405.1 Protomyctophum parallelum
CCTCCAGTATGTCCCAAGAACTACTAGCCTGCATTGTTCCACACTCCCTCAGTGAAGATTCAGATCCATTACAGAAAGATGTAATCAACAACACAGGTTGACCTCTTGAAACAATCCTCTGATTTGTGTCAACAGCAGAGCCACAGCCGAGCTGTTTACACACCACAGATGCTGACTTCAGGTTCCAGGTTCCAGACTTAAAAGCAGCTGCTGGTTTCCATTTCAGTATACGGTTGTACGTTAAGTGTTTAACTTCCAGTATACCAGAACAGTAAGTGGTTCCTCCCACCAACCTTACATCATCAGACTCTGTACGGAGACAATATAATAAGGCAATTTTACTTTGTTAATAAGAAAAACATTGGAGCTTAAAATGCTGTGTCTGTTTGTGTTTGTTTACCTGCTGTGTGAACTGTTGGATGAAGTTGGAGAGCTGAAGAGAAAAAAATAAAACATTCATGAGTGTAACAGTACATGGACCCTGTGTAGCATTACAACATTGATAAATACTGTGTGAGTGTGACAGTATCAATTGTGAACCACTTTTATATAATTTATAGTGGCCTCTTAATTTAGTCCAGGCCCTTATGGACAGTGTTGGGGGAGTATTAAGCTACATGTAGCTGAGCTACGTAGCTTAGCTACATTTAGCTGTAGCTTGTGGTATTTTAGCTACATTCATATTTGTGTACCTCGTCAAGTAGCTCAGCTACTTTTTGGGTCATTTTTTGTAGCTTAGCTACTCAAGTTACAAGCTACAATTTTGGGCAATAACATGAAAGAAATATATAAATTCTGACCATTGGTTGCTGTGTTAATTCTTGTACTAGAACCCCCTTTGAAAAATCAAGGACTGTTCCTTTTTCTGATTGCTTTTAGGGCATATCAGCACTTGACAAGCCAACAGCTGCCTCTAATTGGCCTCTGATTGGCCCTGGTATCACAGGGTGGGAGGGGTCTCCCAGAGGGGAGCAGGGGTCTCCCAGAGGGGAGGAGGGGTCTCCCAGAGGGGAGCAGGGGGGAGGAGGGGTCTCCCAGAGGGGAGCAGGGGGAGGAGGGGTCTCCCAGAGGGGAGCAGGGTGGGGGGGTCTCCCAGAGGGGAGCAGGGGGAGGAGGGGTCTCCCAGAGGGGAGCAGGGTGGGAGGGGTCTCCCAGAGGGGAGGAGGGGTCTCCCAGAGGGGAGCAGGGTGGGAGGAGGGGTCTCCCAGAGTGGAGCAGGGTGAGGAGGGGTCTCCCAGAGGGGAGCAGGGGTCTCCCAGAGGGGAGCAGGGTGAGGAGGGGTCTCCCAGAGGGGAGCAGGGGGAGGAGGGGTCTCCCAGAGGGGAGCAGGGTGGGAGGGGTCTCCCAGAGGGGAGCAGGCTGGGAGGGGTCTCCCAGAGGGGAGCAGGGTGGGAGGGGTCTCCCAGAGGGGAGCAGGGGGAGGAGGGGTCTCCCAGAGGGGAGCAGGGTGGGAGGGGTCTCCCAGAGGGGAGGAGGGGTCTCCCGCATGTACATTCTCAATTTAACGCTGAAAAATAAAAAGTAGCTGAGCTACTTTTTCCTATGTAGCTGTAGCTTTACAAGCTACATTTCTCCAGGGGTAGCTATGTAGCTTGATCAAGCTACTGCCATGGTGAGCTACTTGTAGCTTTACAAGCTACGCTTTCAAAGTAACTTCCCCCATAGATCAGTCTAAAAGCAACACATTTGGTCCAGGGCATGCTCTAATTATTTAGCTAGGGCACCAAGCCGCCGACCTTTGCGGTTGCCATAGTGGCCAAAATCATTATCCATTATGGAAAATGTTTTGGCTATAACTTTTGAACCATATGAGCTATAAAATGCAAACTTGGTGTCTATTTAAGGGTGTCTGGACACCTCATTTGCATATGTCCAAGATGGCTGCTATAATGATAATGTGTTATAGGCTTACCTTAACTTTTGTGACTATTGCAAACTTGTGTCTATTTTATGTTATTTCTTCGCATTAGCTAATTGGAATGTGGTTATACTCAATCTTGTCGTCTGGACCCTGACATGAGGGTGGCCTGGTAGCTCAGTCAGTAGAGCACTCGCCTTTCAACCGGGATGCATACTTAGTTTAGACTAGTCATTAGTTAGACAGGGGTTAAAAATAAATATATTTAGTATACTTTTTTAAAGTATACTAAATGTACTTATTTGTACTTGAAACTATTTTAATTTAAATTGTGTTATTTTGAAACCACTTAAGTTGTACTTATTATACTTAAGTTGCACTTAAGATCTGCTAAAACATATCTTAAATATATTTTTCCTATACTTTTTAACCCTTTTGTGACAAAAGATATTGTTAAATTGAAAATATACTTCCAGTATCCCAAGTATATGGGATGGTATGGTATATTTTCAGATGAGTGAAAAGCATACTTAGATTATATTTATAGTGTATTTTCGAATATATCGAGTGTATATCAAGTATTAAATAAATGCATTTAAAATATACTACCAATGTGTTAATAGAATAACATTATGAACTAATGTGCTTAAAATATACTTTATCTCGAATACACTATCAGATCTACTTAAACATATCTTAAATATATTTTTCCTATACTTTTTTAACCCCTTCACAACAAAAAAATAGTGTTTCATTGAAAATATAATTTCAGTATCCCAAGTATACTTTTTCCGATGAGTGAAAAGCGAAAAATAAATATATTTTTTCCATACTTAAGTACACTTTTTGCACAGAAAGTATGCTAAAAGTATACTTGTACTGCCTCGAATCATATTAATAGTAAAAATAATCTACACTATACACTATACATACAATCTAAGTATGCTTTTCACTCATCGGAAAAAGTATACTTGGGATACTGGAAGTGTATTTTCAATTTAACACTATTCTTTTTGTCACAAAATGGTTAAAACGTATAGGAAAAATATATTTAAGATATGTTTTAGCAGATCTAAAGTGCAACTTAAGTATAATAAGTACAACCTAAGTGGTTTCAAAATAAATTCAAATAGTTTCAAGTAATAATAATTATAATAAATTTTATTTATAAGGCGCCTTTCAGGGCACTCAAGGTCGCCGTACAGATTAAAAGCAGTACAATAACACAGTTAAAAGCAGAAGAAAAAAAGAAATAAACTAGGGCACAGCTTGCAGCAGAAAGTCACACAGAGTCATAGGCCTGCCTAAACAGGTGGGTTTTGAGGTGAGTTTGAAATATGGTGATAGAGTCCATGTTTCTGATGTCAGGGGGGAGGGATTTCCAGAGGTGAGGGGCAAGTACAATTAAGTACATTTAATATACTAAATATATTTATTTTTCGCCTGGGACGGGACATCAGTTACTTTGGCTATAAAAAGTCACGAAAATGAATAATTATTTTCATATCGTCTTGTTAGCATGTGTAACTGAGTTCACATTGTTATTTGTCCCAAATGTGCTCCCGTATTGTTGTTCTGACCATGTTGTCCGGCTGGCCTGGACTTCCTTGTTTCTCGTGACGTCTCGCTCTGAAATCTCGTCTCATCGCGAGACTTCCGCTCAGTCGCTCTTGTTTATTCCCAGAGCCTGTGTGCGTCTATTCGTTCCGTTTGTTTTCTTAATCGCATTCAACGTGCACCTCATGGACTTTGTTTTATACATTTTATGAACATTGTAAGACCTTATTTGATCAAACCCTGTGGTTTATATTCGCTTTTATAAGCTTTTTTTTTTTAGAATAGTCTCGCTCTGAAATCTCGACTCGAGCAAATTCCGCCCGTACACTTTGTTTATTATGAGCAGATAGTGGATGCGCTTCTCAGACCCGTCTCTCCCCAGAGCTCTTGTAGGCTACTATTGCATTGGACGCGTACTGCAAGGACTCTGGCTTCCATTCATTTTATGAACATTTGACAAAAGTCCTTTTTTAATCGCTTTCATAAGCCCTTTTCCCGCATCTTCTATTTTTCTATTTGCCAGCTTTGTAACATGAAGCAGTGCGTTTATCCTGGCTGTACCAACTAAAAAACTCCAGCCACTTTGAAACGGTAGAGTTTCCATCGTATCCCAGGTCTAGCTAACCTAGAAACGAGGCAACTTTGGCTTACCGCTATCCAAAAAGACATCCATTTACCTGCTGATGAAACTAAAGACGGAAGTTTGCAGTGATAATTTTGATGAAGAACCAGAACCAGAGACTGTACCGACAAAGAAAGGCTATGGGCTCTGAAAAGGTAAAAATAAGGCTACCCAAAGGAGAACAAGGACAAACATTCATCCATAAAGACGCTGTTCCAAGAATAGCTGCTTTACAGGTAATTTGGATTGTTTTTGGCATATAAAGACAGTAGTATTTTGTACTATAATACTGAATTCAGTTATTTCAAAGTAGTTTATCTTATATATCAGTAATAGGCTTTTGTTTTTGTATTCCTAATAACAGCTGTGTGTGTTTTTTTTAACATTAGTAAGCCTACTACTACTAAAGTGATCATGGGGGAGGGTAATAAACATGCTTATTTCAGAGATGATGGAATTTCCCATATTCAAATATAAATAATTGTGTTTATGTTTCAGGCTTGTGTGCGTCAGTGGAGGTCTTTGGTGCACCATATTCTTGGCTTAAATCGTTGGGAGGAAGATGGAGTTGAGTTTACATGCACGCACCGGGACTACACCGCTGAAGAACAACAAGAAGAAATGGCTAACCGCAGACTCTCCAGCCTTTCAAGCTCTACAGGGCATTGTGCTAGACCCTATTCTTCTCCGTGATCTCAGGCAGATGGCACTCTTCAAACACACAGGTATGTTGTGGCCTAGAGCATTTACTTGCATACATTTAGTATCAATTATTTCCGAAAATGCAAATTATAGAGATCATCATATCGTTGGGTACCACATAATCAATAAGTCACACTGTAATTGTTAGGATATAAAGTTCAACTGGAGCCACAAACCACCAGGAAGCAGGATTTTGTATTATCCAGTTTTATTTTGCTGGATAAAGGTTGACATTCAGATCAACTTTGACATTGACACTTGTGATGATTGCCTTGATGGTTCTATAAATAAACAAAGGAAATAAAATAGTTATAGTATCTTTCTACATAAACATTAAATTATAAAGTATGGCCTTTAGTTCATATTTATACATTTCCTATGCATATTCAAATAATAATTAGCCACATATCTAGTATAAGTTCATAATATAAATCAGAATATAAGTATAAATCAAATGCATCAGTCTTAAATATAACCCACATCATGGTGACTTACATTGAAACAAGTTCAAAGACGCATAGGGAATCATCTGGTCATGCACACAGCAAACAAGGGTGTGGCTGTGTGGTTGGGGATAAGGGGACAAGTGAGCATCCAGGCCTGCTTTATTGAGAGGAAGTGAGGGGGAGGAAGTGAGGGAGGCAGTGGGGCACTGCCACAAGTCCTTCCTGATCCATTGTGGGGTCTCCTTGTGGAGCGGAGGGGAACTTGCCCTTTACAGTTTGTGACAGCCGCCCCCAGATTTGTGCAGCAAATATGTTCAGTTGGTGGTTTCTTCTGGGATTTCGGGCAGTGGGATTAGTCTGGAAACGGGGCGTATGTATCCTCTGCCTTGGATAGTGACTTTAGCACTGCGAACCTTTCCGTCCTTTCCAGGGTAGGTTTCAGTGATCCTTCCGATGGGCCATGATGCTCGGGGAAGTTGAGGGTCTACTAGCATCACAACCTGACCTGAATCCAAATTCGCCTTGTCAGTCTCCCATTTTTGCCTGGCTTGAAGGGTCGGTAGGTAAAGTTTGATGAAGGCTGACCAAAATTGATCAGCTAGAATCTGACTGTGACGCCATTTCCTTTTGCCAAGGAGTTCACTTGAACAATAGATTGCCTGGGGAAGGGAGGAGTCGGGCCGCCCCATCAGCAACATGTTTGGTGTGACAGGGTCAGGGTCAGCAAGGTCAGAGGAGATGTATGCAAGGGGTTTTGAGTTCAGAGTACCTTCCACTTCAACCAGGACGGTGTGTAGGACTGTTTCTGTTGTTGGTTGGTTCCCTAGAACAACACGGAGGGCCATTTTGATTGATTTGATTTCTCGTTCCCAGCTTCCACCGAAATGTGGGGCAGATGGAGGGTTGAATTGGAAGTTGACTTGGGTACGGGCCAATTGCTGCTTTAAGTCTGGTGCCATGGCCTGGTAGGCATTTCGCAGCTCTGCCTCTCCTGCTTTGAAATTAGTGCCACAATCAGATAAAAGTTCAAAGGGTTTACCTCTGCGTGAGACAAATCTTCTGAAGGCCATTAGGAATGTATCTGCATCCATACTGCTGAGCAGCTCAAGGTATATACAGCGTGTTGTTAGACATTTAAAGAGCAATCCCCACCTTTTCTCTGTGCGTCGACCGATTTTGACAGTGAAAGGCCCAAAACAATCTATGCCTGTGGACCAAAAGGGGGGCTTGAACAGTCTAAGACGGGCTGGAGGAAGGTCTGCCATTTTGGGAATGACTGGATTTGCTCTCCATCTCTGACAGTCTCGACATTGGTGCTGATGTTGGCGAATGGCTTGGCGGCCACGCAGGATCCAGTACCTGCGTCTAACTTCTCCTAGAACACGCTCTGAGCCTGGGTGGAACAGTTTCTCGTCATAATGTTTAATAATGAGTTTTGTTATGGGGTGTTTAGGATCCAGGATAATCGGATGGATGCTGTCATGGTCGAGGGACTCTGCCCTTCTAAGTCTACCTCCCACTCTAATGAGACCAAGATCAGGGTCGTATTCAGGAGACAGGGGGAGTAGTTTGCTACTTTTTGGAATGGGTTTGTTTGTTTTGAGGGCATTGAACTCCTCGGGAAAACGCTCTGTTTGGGCCCTTTGAAGAAGATGCTTCTCTGAGTTTATGTAGTGTTGGGCCATGTTTGAGTTGTGATCTGCCGCCCCGTGAAGCATATTGTTTGTTTCCTCCATGAGCTCATCCCAGCTGCTGTACTTGTTAGGATCAGGGAGGTTTGTATTGTCAGACAACATCACTGTGCCACAGAACATTGACTGCCTAAGTTCCTCCACAGGTTCTGATTCAGTGAGCACAGCTGGATTGGCTGGCCAGCAGTCGGGAGTCATCAAGAGGAATGGAGGGCCTTGATTCCATCTGTGTGGCTGAGACAGTTCAAGGAGGGTTTTGCCACGTGTTAAATCATCAGCTGGATTACTTTTTGAGTCGACATATCTCCAGCTCTTTGTGTCAGTCAGTGTCTGAATCTCAGCTACTCTTGTGCCGACAAATACCTTGTAGCGACATGAGTCAGATGTTAGCCATGATAGGACAGTTGTGGAATCTGTCCAAAGGGTCACTGACTGTAGTGGGATAGTGAGTTCAGAACTGAGGAGGTTAGCTAATTGTGCACCTGACAGGGCTGCACACAATTCGAGGCGGGGGATAGATAACTGGCGTTTAGGGGCTATCCGAGACCTGGCCATGATGAAGCTGACATGGGTGTGGTGATCTTTGTCTGTAGTCTGGAGGTAGGCGACTGCACCATAGATGCGCTCAGAGGCATCACAGAAAACATGCAGGTGAGATTCTGACGTGGCTGCATTCATAGAGGGGTCTAGATAGCAGCGAGGAAAGTGAATGTCAGGGAGATTTTGCAGTTCCATTTCCCATTCTTGCCATTTCTTCAGTAAACATTCCGTTTTAATTATGTTATCCCATTCTCTTTCCTGCTTCCATAGATCCTGCACTATAATCTTTGCACGAGCTGTGAAAGGGGTCAGATAGCCCAGGGGATCATATTGGCTTGCCAGTACCTTATAGATGTTCCTCATTGTAGGCTGATGGTAGATAATGCATTTGTTCTTGTAACTCAGCATGTCGGTAGAGCAGTTCCATTTGAGGCCTAGTGTCAGCTCTTTGGGGTCTCCATTATCTGATAGCCACAGTTCACTGGTTTTGGATTTAGCGTCTGGTGGGAGATGGTGTATTACAGCTGGGTCATTGCTAGCCCATTGTCTGATGTCAAACCCACCATCAGCAAGCAGGGGTCTCATTTTGTCGATGAGGGCTTTGGCTTCATGAGAGGAAGGGAAACTTTGAAGGCAGTTATCAACATAAAAACAATGTTGGACAGAGTTAAGAATATCCTCATTGCCCTCAGAATGATCTTGAACGTGTTTTTGAACTGCGTAAGTGGCACAGCATGGGCTACATGTGGTTCCGAAAGGCAAAACTTGCCATTCAAAGACAGTGGGTTCCTGGTCTAGCTGCATTTCTCTCCATATGAAACGCAGTAATGGCTTGTCATCGTTTAGGAGGCGCACCTGATGGAACATACCTTTAATATCTCCGCAAATGGCAATGGCATGTTGACGGAATCTAAGAAGAACCCCAAGGAGTGAAGGACCCAAAATTGGGCCGGGCAGGAGACATTTGTTCAGATTTTGGCCCATGTATTCAAACGAACAGTCGAATACAATTCTGTGCTTGTTATTGTGTTCAACAATGTGATGTGGGAAATACCAGGTTTCATGTGATTGGTCCACCTGGTTACTGGGAATCCTTTGAACATATCCAGCATGTACAAGCTTATCCAGTTCCTCTTGGTATTTATCAGACAGGTTGGGATCTTTGGACAGGCGTCTTTCTGTGGCACAGAGACGGGGCAGGACAGCTTCCTTTGGAGCTTTAAAGACAGGGATGTTGGGGGCTCTCAGCAGTGGAGTGGCATAACGCATTACACCGTCTATCTCTACCCTAACAGTTTTAGAATGGAGGAGATCTAGAGCCAGCGTGTCTTGCTTTGACCTTATTGCTGTCTTTTCATTTGCGTTGGGAAACGTGTCAATCTGCCAGAGTCTCTCCACATTACGAAGCAATTCACTTTTTAAACAGGTGACAGGGAAACACAGAGTCTGGTGATAGGTTTGGATTAGGCTGGCTGGCCCTTGGAGGGCCCATCCTAATCTGGTATGTATGGCCATTGGGCCACCAGGGGGCCCCATTACAACTGGCTCTGTGGCTGTAATGAGATGGGCATAATCTGAGCCAATGAGGACAAGAGGGAATGCATGATCAATAGACAGTAATGGGACATCTCTGAGATGGTGATACTGCTCTTGTAGCTGTTTGACAGGGTATGTGTGTTCTGACAGTCCTAGATTGTCTGCAGTGAATGCACCATTGATAACATGCCTTTCTGTTGGCTGGTTGATAGGGGAAATTTCAAAGGATACAGATGCACCATTCAATTGCACTATATCTTGTCTTACTGTTCGTAGTGAGATGGTTTCGGGCTGGGTTGTGAGGCCCAAGACCTGGACTGCTTCAGAAAGCAGAATGGACCTGTCTGCACCATCATCGAGGATTGCATGAGTTCTGAGGGTCTTCTCCCCATGGTGGAGACATACATTGACAACTTTCAACATAACTTTATGAGAACGGTTGGGTTTGTCCATGTAAAGGAGCTCTGAGGGGCAGGATGTAAACATCGCTGTGACTGATTTGTTCGCATTAAATTCATGGAGAATGGTCAGGTGAATCTCCTTACAGATATTGCATGGCCTCTTTAAGGTGCATTTGTCAATTTTATGCATTCTCCCGCATTTGTTGCACCTCTCCTTTTCATTGATCCATTTCTGAATGTCATTTTTGGAAAGTTTCTTGAAGTCTATACATGAACCAAGGAAGTGATCTCTGACATTACAGTGGGGGCAGTAAGGTTTAGGCTTTACCTTCTCCTGGGAGTTGATGGCTCTTGGTGTGCTATCCATCTCCGATGATGTTGACAAGTAGACGGAGGAGACCTGTCTGGAGGGCTGGCGTTCCTTTGCAGCCTGTGGTTTTTCCTGTTTGTAGAGATCAACAGCTCTCTCCGATATTCGTTTGGCTCTTGACTTTGACTGCAGCCAAGTTGAAAGGTCAAGGAGGGAGTATGTTTGGTTTGCCTGTCCAGTCAGAATGCCTCGGTTAATACAGTACTCCACGAATGCATCTCTGTACTGCACAGGGAGTTTACTCAACAGTCTGTCGACATGAGAGCCACATTTTAACTCTGAGCCAGTGGGGCCTTCTAGGGACAGCAACATGCCTACCAGGGCATGTATAGAAAGTGACAAATCATCCAGGGCCTCTACATCACCAATGCGAATGATGGGGGAATTCAACATTGCTCCAAGTTCACTCTGAACAAGCAGCCTTGTCTGGCCGTATCTCTCTTTAAGTGCTCGGAGGGCAGAGGAATATGGTTTTGCATCATGCATGCTAGATCTGGCCAATTTGTTAGCACCTGGGTGCTGAAGATGGTCTAATAGGATCTGATATTTATACTGTTCAGTAAGATGGGGATGAATATCAAGGAGGTTTTCTAGGGCCATTTTCAGGAGGGCAAATTCGGTCTCTCTGCCACTCTTGAACACAGGAAGTGATGGCCTGGGTATCCCATATGCAGAAGCTATAAACAGGTCCATGGAGTTGGGGGTTTGAACCTGTGAATAAGGAGATTGTGGCTGCTGGTATGATGTGGCTTGTAGCATTGGTGGTTGGCTACTACTGATAAAACTGGGCTGTACAGGGCCAGGCATGGGCGCAGTATAGGCTGGGGCATGGACAGTAAATGGAGGTGGAAGTACATGGTGAGTAGGGAGGGCAGAGTGTGTTACACTGGCAGCTGCATGGTGACTGGAGGATGGCATTGTCTGGGCAGACCTGAGAGGGATGGACAGCGATGCAGCTTGGGCATGAGCTACATGGGGAAAACTGGGAGCTTGAGTAGGGCCTAAGGGCTGCATAGTGGCTTGGGCAGGAGCTACATAGGGCACACTAGGAGCCTGAATAGGGCCTAGCCCTAAGGGCTGCATAGTGGCTTGGGAAGGAGCTACATAGGGCACACTGGGAGCCTGAATAGGGACTAAGGGCTGCATAGTGGCTTGGGCAGGAGCTACATAGGGCACACTGGGAGCCTGAATAGGGTCTAAGGGCTGCATAGTGGCTTGGGCAGGAGCTACATCTTGCTGTATTGATTGGAGCATGGAGGATGTTGGAGATGGCTGGGCGGTTGATGATGTTAGGGGATGTGAGTCAGCATTCATCGTTCTTGAGGAGGCAGGAGTGAATATGGGGGGCAGGCCATAGAATGAAGAGGTGGCTTTTCCATCAGGAGAGGGAATGAGCGCCGCAGCTCCCTCAGGGTGCTCATCAGAAATTATATTCTGATGAATAAAGCTGGAAACAAGTTGGGCTGACTGAAGCTGGTGCTCTTTAATGCGGATGCGTCGGTCCATGTCGACCTGTCTGACGATTCTCTCTCTCTCCTTATGTGCATCCTCTTGCGTGTGCTGAGCAGCCTCTTGCGTGTGCTGAGCAGCTCTGGCTCTCTCATCAATTGACTTACATTGTTCATCAAGCTGCTTTTCCTCCTGTCGTTGCCTTTTAAGCTCCTCTAGTTCATCTCTCCTTTTCTTCTCATCCAGAACACTGATTTGGAGATCACTTAAGTGTGAAGCATGGCTACTGCTGCTTGAATGCCTACTTAATTGGGACCTAGCCTGGAGACTAAAGCATGATTTTCGAGTCCTCCTGCTGTGAGAACTTAGGGCACCGAGGGACAGTGCAGGTGGCCTTTGCTGTGAAATACCATACCAATCAGGGTGGCGTCTATTCCTTTTAGGTCTAACATCAGGACCTGGAAGGGCTTCATCAGGTGGTGAAGGGTTTTGATCCTCTTTGTGAGAGGAAGTTAATGATGGCTTTGGTGAAAGGTGAGGCTCTGTTTGTGTTTGGTGAGGTATAGTTGGACTACTAGGTGTAATAGTTTGAGACTGTGGGGTGGCTTCTTCTGTGAAAAGCTGGGTTGAGTCTGTTACACTAGTAGCAGGTATACTCTCAGTGGACAGGGCTTCTTCACCATTCTGTGCATCGGCCATTTTAGGTGGTCACTGTGTGGTTGTGGCTCAGTTTCCGGGTCGAAGGACCATTTTGTTAGGATATAAAGTTCAACTGGAGCCACAAACCACCAGGAAGCAGGATTTTGTATTATCCAGTTTTATTTTGCTGGATAAAGGTTGACATTCAGATCAACTTTGACATTGACACTTGTGATGATTGCCTTGATGGTTCTATAAATAAACAAAGGAAATAAAATAGTTATAGTATCTTTCTACATAAACATTAAATTATAAAGTATGGCCTTTAGTTCATATTTATACATTTCCTATGCATATTCAAATAATAATTAGCCACATATCTAGTATAAGTTCATAATATAAATCAGAATATAAGTATAAATCAAATGCATCAGTCTTAAATATAACCCACATCATGGTGACTTACATTGAAACAAGTTCAAAGACGCATAGGGAATCATCTGGTCATGCACACAGCAAACAAGGGTGTGGCTGTGTGGTTGGGGATAAGGGGACAAGTGAGCATCCAGGCCTGCTTTATTGAGAGGAAGTGAGGGGGAGGAAGTGAGGGAGGCAGTGGGGCACTGCCACAAGTCCTTCCTGATCCATTGTGGGGTCTCCTTGTGGAGCGGAGGGGAACTTGCCCTTTACAGTTTGTGACAGTAATAATATATATTCAAATATTTGAGGCACATTTTCATGATTTAAAAAAAATAGTAGACCTACAAGTTCATAACTTGTAGATGAGCTTGTAGATCTGCTATTTTTCAATAGCTAAAGTATAACAATGCTTTAAAACACCAAAAGGGGTTGTCGCCCCTACACGTGTAGTATATAACGATTATATGTCATTGCATCAGCAACACTTAGTATTGATAACAGTATAATAAAGTGAATGTGTGAGAATGCGTTATTGAAATTTACTGTTTTTGATTTGCAGGATGTGTTATTATGTCTGATTTTTTAAGTGTCTTGTGTACTTATTACATGAATCTGGAGTCTAAAATGTACATGTTTGTTGTTAAAAGTCTACGTAGAATATTATATTTATTTTCGATTATTTACACTACGTGTAGTAGTGTAGAATGTAGATAATACTTTACTTTGATCCAGCACCCAGCCTACAGAGGTAGGCTATATAGATGTGCGTGTCCTTTTTGGCTGTTTGTTCAGACTCCCCATCTACATGAATTTGCAGTAGGCCTACATATGGGAAATGGTTGGGGGTGGGGTTTGTATTCAACACACTTGCGCTTTTTGTTGCCACACCAACACCAGCCAAAAGTTCCTTCACCATTACTCTGGGGTGGTGCTGTATCAATGTTTATGGTGACGTCTTGTAAAAGTGCGCATCCATTAGACAAAGCTCTTCATCCGCAAATTCACCTTCGAGCATATAAGCCATCCAAAGCTTTTTGAAAAACATGTCTTCAAAGTGTTACACCATTGATGTTCAAGTGATATGGCCAGAAACAAATAGGCTACATCAGTATGACATAAAAGTCACTAAATAAAGCAAAACAGAGAGAAAGGACCTGATGCTGAATAAAAGCTTATAGAAGCAAATATAAACTACAGTGGTTGATCAAATAAGAGGTCTTCAAATGTCCATAATATGTATAAAACAAGGTCCATGACGTGCGCGTTGAATGCAACGAAGAAAACCACTCGCAACAGATAGGCGCACAATAGGAATTGGCTTTGAGAATAATAACAGCTACTGGGCGGAATACGCTCAAGTCGAGATTTCAGCGAGACTATTCTGAAAAAAGCTTATAAAAGTGAATATAAACCACATGGTTTGATCAAATAAGGTCTTCAAAACTTTGTTTTATAAAGTCCATGAGGTGCACGTTGAATGCAATGAAGAAAAACAAACAGAACGGATAGACGTGTGGTATCCATTTTAGTCCATATTTGCAATATTCTATGTCAAGACTACATTTCTGTGCTAAGTCAGTTCGTCTCCAAGGCCAGCTGTCTTTGTTATTCAAAGTTGGGGTGTCGATGGTTTGTTTACGGTTTGCTGTCTGTTCCTGCTGCAATTTGTGTAAAAATAGAATTGGTGTTGATAGCTGCATGGGAGCATATGGTGGTTGATCAAGGGGTCTTCAGAGGAACAGTGAACACGCCTACATTCTCACCTCAGTTTGTGAAACTGTACTTAACTCCATGACATTCAATGTAACTGGGTCATTCTCCCCGACGGCGTAAGGCCGTCGGACCTATGCTGTTTGCTGTGCTGTGTACTCTGAAATAAACATCAAGGAACATCATCTCGTCGTCTGTCTGCCGTGCACATTTACTCTCCTGTATGGTATTTTAATATACTACAGACGCACACAGGCTCTGGGAATAAACAGAGCGACTGGGCGGAAGTCTCGCGATGAGACGAGATTTCAGAGCGAGACGTCACGAGAAACAAGGAAGTCCAGGCCAGCCGGACAACATGGTCAGAACAACAATACGGGAGCACATTTGGGACAAATAACAATGTGAACTCACGTTACACGTGCTAACAAGACGATATGAAAATAATTATTCTTTTTCGTGACGTTTTAATAGCCAAAGTAACCGATGTCCCGTCCGCTTCCATTCTAAGCTGAAAATGGATTATAGGAGTCTGGGGGAGAAGCCAGGAAAGGACCAATGTGGATGAAAACACCTCTGCACGTCTTTAAAGGACTGTAGGATGACAGCTAAAGGTAATAAAACTG
Source organism: Protomyctophum parallelum (assembly GCF_964188405.1). Classification (NCBI taxonomy): domain Eukaryota; kingdom Metazoa; phylum Chordata; class Actinopteri; order Myctophiformes; family Myctophidae; genus Protomyctophum; species Protomyctophum parallelum. The sequence goes on from NC_139701.1 coordinate 53,776,391, forward strand.
TTTTAGGGCGAAACTGTGCTTTAAGGTTAGGTTTAGGTGGGGTGCTGCCCCGTGGGAGGTTAGGGTTTGAGATAGATTGTAGTTGAAGGACTAATGACTGGTCTAACCAATGACTAGTCTAAACCAAATACTGTCTAAACTAAGTACTGCACTGAGATGACTGAAGACGCAGATAAAGGACTCTTCTGAGAGAGATTACGCTCCAGTCTCTGCATATGGAAAACATCAGAGTTGATTTGGGCAACACTGATTCTGATGAAGACTCTGTGTTGAAATGTTAATCTATAACACAACCTTGACTTTGCAAAGTTACATTTTGCGGACTTCTATTTTCTATGAAGGCAACTGGGGTGCCTGTGAGATCCGGTGTTTCCTCCAAATGTGCCTATGCACATTTTCCCATGTAATGGCCAAGGAAGGCTAGTATCACATCCTGTTAGCACATGATGGAAGAGAGGCAAAGCCAGTGACTTCTGGGGACCCAGGAACATTGCAGATCTCATGAAGAGGGATGTCTCAGTAGTTCTTTCCGCAGCCAAAGGCTCTGTGATGCTCTCAAATAAGTGTATAGCCATTGGGGCCAGCATGGACCAGGTGCAGAACCATTATTGTGTTTTTTTCAGGATGGTTTCAAGGTTGAAGTCCAGATAAATCCAATCCAGGTTAGATCGAGAGTTCATGATCTTTCTTGGTAGAAAGCAGCAGTTTACCCTGCATGTCGTCATTCTTGAGCTCATTGTTACAGAGTTTAGTAGCATATTGATGTGACGCTTCAGAGCAGAGCAGTGCTGATCAGGAGTCACACACACAGTTATAAACGCTGGAGTCCCTGAGTGGTGCAGGACAAACACATGGGAAAAAAAGATTTCAGCAACAAAGCACAGCAATGTCAGTTGGACTTAGGGGCCAAATGTGATGTATTGACTCTTAAAGACAAGACAAATACTAGCACCCCATGCAAAGCTCCGCCAAGCGAAACCAGTCTAAGACTGCAATCTGGGAAGATAGTGAGCTTTTTAGGTGTCTTTGACCCAGAATGTGCAGTACGTGGTTGCAAACCCAAGCTCTCATTTGAGGTAGTGAAAAAGGACAGAATCCTCTTTTATCAGGCGAGACCAGTGAACGCCTTGGTTTCATGCACTTCACGATTCCTGAGGAGATGCTGAACGTCGAACATGCACTGCCTAGACCTCTAACCAAGGAAAGGCTAGTCGGAAAATACAGGGATGTGTTCACCGCACCTGTGAAATCAGTGCCAGGGAAGTACATTTCGACCTTGATCCCGACATCCCGGCAGTTCAGTGTGCTCCCCGCGATGTTCACATCGCCATGAAAGCAGCTGTTTAAGTGCAGCTGGACAAGTATGAGGCTGAAGGACATATCACATCTGTCATAGAGTGATAGTGAGCAAGCCAGAGAAACTGAGAATATGTATTGATCCCAAGTTTCTAAACAAAGCTCTGCGGCGCTCCCACTATATTATGCCCACCCTGGAAGATGTACTTTACTAATTACCAAATGCAAGAGACTTCACCTTAGTAGATGCCAGAGATGTCTTTCTGCAAACTGCAAAACTGGACACTGAAAGCAGTCCCTGGGGGAGAAAACGGTGGCACCCGAAATATATCAAAGGAAACACAATGAGATGTTGGCTGGGCTCAGAGGCATAGAGCTGATCGACATCGTGTGTGTGTGTGTGTGTGTGTGTGTGTGTGTGTGTGTGTGTGTGTGTATATATCAAATCTTTGCTGGGGGGTCCCTGGAACAAAACATTTTGAGATGGGGGTCGGCAGCCAAATACAGATCATTTTGAGGTTCCTTGGCATGAAAAGGTTTGAGCACCACTGATATGCAAACATAAGGTTCTTCTGAGAACTGAGCTGATTTGTAGAATCGGCCTCAGGTCTTAATGGTTTAAAGAGTGTCCCTGCCTGTTAGGAATGTGCTACAAGACAACCAGTGTAGGCAGGGTTGGGAGGGTTACTTTTAAAAAGGAATCCCCTACAGTTACAAGTTACTTGCTGAAAAATGTAGTCAGTAACGTAATCCCGATTACTCCATTTAAAAAGTAACTACAAGTTACTTTCAGTTACTTTTCGATTACTTTTAAGTAAAACTCAATTTAATTAGATAATACAAGTTTTACCATTGATAGACAAGAATGTTGAGCCTATGAAATTAAGATAAGGACAACTGAAATATGGTTAAGGTCATTTCATTGTTAAGAATTTGACCTCTCTGAACAGTTACATTACTGTAGAGTCATTGTGTCAACTTATAACAGATCATAAGAAAAATGCATCTTGACCTACAGAACCATTTTGATTGTTTGATTGACAACAACTTTGACAACCAACAACTTCATCCATGTGTGGTCAAAGTGGCAAATAAAAACTATTTTTGACATTCCTGGCTGACACTCATTTAGATAGACATGGCATGAGTTTAAAACATTGACTAGACAGTAAAGACTAATTTATATAGTCTACAAATAACTCAGCCCTATACAATTATATTTATACCCCGTAGGCTACTCTTTAAATAAAAAGCCTCATTGTATTTGACCTAAAAGAGAAGACTGCGCTACCCATTATTTATCCCTAATCCAATATATCATATATGCTCTCCTATCTAGTATCTCTGCAGTGTTGCCTGGTCTGATTATTATAAGCCACATTGGGCTTATTTTTCTGAAGTTGCTTGTAAATAATGGTAGAACGGTTGTGAGCTTGTAGATGTCTATTTTCAAATAGCCAACATATATAAATATGCACATTGTTTAATGGACGATATATATAGCTTTGAAGTGCTCGTGTGGCCTTTTATAGTCGCTTCTTTTGGGCTTGTTTTCATAGACCTGGTTGCTTATTTCTCTCGCAAATTGGCAACACCGCCAGCAGCAGCCTCCACTGTGAGGATTTTACACAGAGTCAGAGAGGTGCGCGCTGCGCTCAACTCCAATCCATTCCGTTTGGTGTTATAATAATTTATAACTTGTTTGTAAAATGAATGAGGGGAAGGGGAGAATGTAATCCTCATGTAACCCCCGTTACAACACCCCCGTTACTGTAATCCAGATTACACATTTTAAAATGTACTCTAAGACCTTACAGTTACTTTTTTTTTTTACTCTGATTACAGTAACGGATTACATGTAATCCGTTACTTCCCAACCCTGAGTGTAGGACTCAGATATGTAGCCTACCATGTTTTACTGAGCTTTAGTTATGTAATTTCAATGAATTGATGTTATGTTGTTGAGGGACACAGACAGACAGACAGACAGTATAGATCAGTATCATTGTTGAAGTCATTTTGTTACCTGAACAGATCATCTCCAGACTGGAGGATGAAGTTCTAGACCACATGTAACCACATTCCCTCAGTACAGATTCAAATCCAACACACTTGGATGTAAAATACCATGTAGGTTGAACGGTAGAACCAACTCTCCATTCTGTAGAAACAACAGAGCCACAGTGGAGCAGCCTACACACTACAGATGATGACTGATTGTTCCAGTTGCTAGGATCCACTGATCGCCATTCGCCCAGGTGTTTCATCTCCAGTCTACCAGCACATTGACTGGCTCCTCCCACCAACCTGGCATCATCAGGCTCTGTACACAGACAATACAATGAACATTAAGAACTGTGGTGTTCCTATTCTAGGGTTAACTGTCTGCAAAAATAGACAAGCTGTAAGCTCACAACTCATCGCAATACAATTGCGAGCACATTTCAGAACGGTAGAAACCCTGACCATTAAACACGGGCAGACGCAAAGATACAGTCTACCATTCATTGTTAATGGAAGCCAGCGACATGACGATGCAAAGATACATTCATCTTTGCGTCTGCCCGTGTGAATGCAGCATCGAGTGTGAGGGGAATGGAGAAAGGATCAAAAGTACCATAGTGTTAAAGAAAGGGTAACATGCTATTTATTTGCAAAGTATATCAACTATGTATATATATATACATTGTTGGGGGGGGGGCACATATTTGAGCTTTATCAACTGAAATGATGGCCATTTTCGAGAAATAACTTTACTGGATGACACGCACGGCAGCGGCATATGAGGATTTACATTTCATATCACACACCATACCACACACTATGATTCACTACTACTCCTTCAGAGTAATGCATTCTGTTGCATTCTGCGGTGGAACATTTTGATTACCGGTAATTAATTAATTAATTTCATCAATTAATTAATTAATTAATTAATTAATTTGATTAATAAATTAAGATGAATTTGTATTATTGCTCTTGTATTGCTATTGGAGGCACTGGGGAGACACTGGGAAGGCACTGGGGAGGCACTCAGGGGGACACTCGGGAGGCACTGGGGGGGACACTGGGGAGGCACTGGGGGGACACTGGGGAGGCACTGGGGAGGCACTCAGGGGGACACTGGGGAGGCACTCAGGGGGACACTGGGGAGGCACTCAGGGGGACACTGGGGAGGCACTCAGGGGGACACTGGGGAGGCACTGGGGGGACACTTGGGAGGCACTGGGGAGACACTGGGGAGGCAAAGGGGGGGCACTGGGGAGGCACTGCGGGACACCTCCACTGGGGAGACACTGGGGAAGCACTGGGGGGACACTGGGGAGGCACTGGGGGGACACTGGGGAGGCACTGGGGAGGCACTCAGGGGGACACTGGGGAGGCACTCAGGGGGACACTGGGGAGGCACTCAGGGGGACACTGGGGAGGCACTCAGGGGGACACTGGGGAGGCACTGGGGGGACACTTGGGAGGCACTGGGGAGACACTGGGGAGGCAAAGGGGGGGCACTGGGGAGGCACTGCGGGACACTGGGGAGGCACTGGACATTTCATATCACACACCATGATTCACTACTACTCCTTCAGAGTAATGCCTTCTGTTATCGTCAGCGGTGGATGCTCCGATGGGATGTTATAGGTGATAACTTCAGTTTTCTTGGCGTTGAGCCGGAGGCCAACTTTGGCACACTCTGATTCCACTCTGGTCCTGAGCTTGTTCCACGTGGTGGTAGGGCATGCTATATGTGTATACACTATAGAGTGCTATGTCTACATACTGTAAAGTGCTATTTAGTTACATAACTTGAGTCTATGCATACGCCTGTAGGAGGTTGAGGCCAGGGCAAGTACTACGGCAAGTGCTATGGTCTAAGATGGAGTCTGAACAGGTGCGTTTTCAGACTGCGGCAGAAGATTGGGAGTGAATCTGCAGTTCTGATTGTAATGAAAAGTGCATTCCATAGTTTTGGAGCCAGGAGGGAGAAGAGTTTGGGACGTGTGGAGCGTTGTGCCGGCGTTTTTAGCGAAGATACTTCCACCTTCCCTACCTCAGCTGATCTGAGCGCTCGAGAGGGTTTGTAGCGTGCAATCATACTTGCAAGATATGGCGGTGCCATACCTTTGTCTTACTCTGTGCGGGCAGCGACCGGGAGCCAATGGAGGGAGTGGAGAAGGGGAGTGTGATAATTTTGGCTGGTTAAAAAACAGGCGAGCTGCGGCATTTTGGATCAGTTGGAGAGGCTTAAGTGTGCATGCCGGTAGGCCAGTAAGGAGGGAGTTACAATAGTCAAGTTTTCACATGACAGATGTCTGGATAAGGCTTACTCCTGAGTGAGGGTCTGATTTGTCGAATGCTGTAGAGTGTAAACCTACAGGATCGAGAGCACGACGCAACGCATGTCGGACAAACGCAGTCGAGTGTCATAATCCCCCCCTTCTCTGGCAGCGCCGGAACACCGCTCCACTCCGCAACCGGCAGTTGCGGAGTGGAGCCGCAGCTTCTGGATGTTTGAGAACGTGTAGTGAAAAGTGTAGTTTGTCTTTTACCTGAGCAGGTGATTCCAACAGCTTTGTCAGGTGAGCAGGTGTTTCTAGTTGAGTCTGAGGTTATACAGTCCAGCAGATTAGACTCACTGCCTTCACACTGGAACTCTTTGGTCCACATTAAAGCCTTCCCTTCTCCATAGAGCGCCCCCTGGAGGACTGAAGGAGCCCCACAGCCAAGCTGCCTACAGACCACATCTGCAGCCTGCTGGTCAAAGTCACCTTCACACACTGAGACCCACGACTGATTAGACTTCACCTCCACTCTGCCTGAACACGAACCACGGCCATTGACCAACCTCACTGACCCTGGAGAGAGAGAGAGAGAGAGAGAGAGAGAGAGAGAGAGAGAGAGAGAGAGAGAGAGAGAATTTTATTATTTTTACAATATCTAATAGAAGACAATTCATTCATCAAAGGTAAACAACAAAGGGGCCAAATTTGTCAGTAAGTAATCCAATTACTTTCTGTGGAGAAAAGTTGGTTAATAAAAACAGTTAAAACGTGTTAATTCTGGCATATGTGTTGACTGTTGAGCCACTAATTTATGTTGATGCCACCAATTTGAGCCTGCATATTTCTTTGGAGTGAAGGGCTGATCACAGCCAAGTTCAACAACAACTACAGTGTTATCTGTGTTAGTTACCTGGACATGTTATTTGGCAGCATTCTAAATCCTACAGCACTTCACCGAGCACAATGTAAAATGGTAAATGGTGGATTTATATAGCGCCTTTATCCAAAGCGCTTTACATAGATTGTGCATTACATTCACCCATTCACACACACATTCATACACCGATTGCGGCGGAAGCCATGCAAGGTACCAACCAGCACATCGGGAGCAATTTGGGGTTCAGTGTCTTGCCCAAGGACACTTCGACATGTAGACAGGAGGAGCCGGGATTCGAACCGCCTTCCCATGGATCATTGGACGACCTGTCAAATTGGATTTCTCCCAAATTATAGAACAGCTGACCACATTTTCACCCTACAGTCCTACACACATTAATTGATATATGTAAATCAAAATAAAGAAACAATGCATGCATGCTTTGTCGATTTCCAGAAAACTTTTGACTCTCAGTCTGGCATGAAGGGGCAGTTTTGAGGCCTTTTGGTTGTCTGTCCACAAACTGTCCTACACAAACATTAAATTCCCATTGACAATGAAAGGAGAATTTTACGTCATAGCATCTGAGGCAGGCATAGTTTTACTGAGGTTAGTTTTAGGGATAGCGGGACCTTACAAGAACTGTGGTGGGATCCATAATAACAACTTTGTCAAAGCCACCGGGGTTCCAGGCTGCCTTGCAGGGAACGGGCGGGCCAAACTATTTTGGAATTTTCACGGGTGGGACCAAATACAGTATATCCTTCAAAATACATCGGATTTATGTGTGCAGGATTTCAAAGTTGGGTGCAGGTATTAAATAAGTATTTTAACATATTTATTTTTTCATTCATTCATTCATTATGAGTCACTTTTGGATGACACTTTTAGAGGGGACAAATGTGACTTTGGCAGGGGACAAAACACCTGCGTCTACCAATCGATTTGCGCCCCTGGGTTGGACATTGCTAAATGTGCTCCTTCCCCCTACCACTGCTCCCCTGTTTTTATTTACCTGGTGCCTTTTTATTGTGATTATTGGATTTAACTTAGATTATTGTGTAATATGTGATGTTTAGTGCACTGTGATTTAGTTTTTTCTCATGCTGTACAGCACTTTGGTGCTTTATGAATATAACAATTGACTTGACATAAACTGACAGACAGACACATTGCATGAGACAGACAGACAGACAGATAGACAGACAGACAGACAGAAAGACTTTACTTCAGACAGACGGACGGACGGACGGACGGACGGACGGACGGACGGACGGACGTTGATTTTGTTACCTGAACAGATCAGCTCCAGACTGGAGGAGTCATGGGAACCCGTTATTGTTCCACATTCCCTCGGAGGTTCAGATCCAACACAGTTAGTGGAAAAAAAAGTCCATGTAAGATGATCTGTAGAACCATGTCTCTGTTCTGTAGAAACAACAGAGCCACAGTGTAGCTGTCTACACACTACAGATATTGACTGAGGTTTCCAGTAAGAATATGGATCCACTCTTCTCCATTCGTCACGGTGTTTCATCTCCAGTCTACCAGCACAGTGACTGACTCCTCCCACCAACCTGACATCATCAGGCCCTGTACACAGACGATACAACAAACATTAAGAACTGTAGTGTAGCTCACAACACGTCACAATAAAAGCTTGTAGATCTGCAAGTTTAGGAAATGGGAGTGGTCTAGTATAGAGTCCTTTGGAGTACATTGATCTAAACATAGGTGTGAAGTGGTTACAAAACTGTGATGAATATTTAAACAGTGCATGCATCCAAAATATATCATCTAACTTTAACTTTTTTAGGCCACCATTTCTCCCCTGACCACAGTCAATATATTGTCAAGCTTGGGCTTGGACAGATTTAAATAGAGGGTCATAAGGTGACAAGGATTCCATCTGGCTGAGAGGTCACTAAAGAAGGCTATAGGACATTTAAAGATAATGATCAGTTCCGCTAACAACAGCTGCAGTTCACCTTGTTATCTTCAGTCACTGTCACTCAGGGATGTTTTTCAAGATAGACTTTAGGCTTTAGCCTTCCTGTTTGACTGATAGCAACAGAGCCATTTTTGTGACAGGAGGCGAGATCCAAGTTCGACCGCGACCAGTGGCCATGCCACTTGGCGGTTCGCCATGACGTTTGGCCGAATTCGTCGACGTCCTGAGCTTTCGTCGCGGCATTGCAGCTAACACAGCGACATCATCAGCTTTCGTCGCTTTGTTCCGCGGGTAAAGGGCGCTCGTCGAGTCTCGTCGCCTATTTTGCGACCCGTCGCGATCTTTGACCTTGTCGTCGCAACCTTTCGCCGTGCCGAACTCCGTGCGTCATGGCGCACGGGAGGTTCGTCGAGGAGGACGTTGCTCATATGGCGGCCGGTTGCAGCCCTTTATATGTCGTTGCGACGAGCGTTGACAAAATAAGCCATCGTCGTGACTTATAACTTAATAGGTTGCCAAAATAAGCCATCGTCTTGACTTATAACTTAATATGTCGACGAAATAAGCCATCATCGTGCCTTAAAATGTAATGGGTCGCAGAGGGTATACGCATGTGCCTCCTCTCCACATGTCCGCGTGTGCTTCTCCCGCGTGTGGGGGGGTTCGGGGTAGAGTTCTCATTTTCCGAACCTCAGGCTCTGATTTTACGTGATGTTTAATTTTTTCTCCTTTTTTCAAGAATGTTATTATAATAAAAATAGCAATTATGTTATTTGTGTAATGTGTACGCTATATAGCCTACAAGTATGTATTTATTATGAAGAGGGCGATTCACTTGTGACAGGAGGAAGACAGAGGAGTGGAGGCGGGGGGCTTGGGCTGCAGTAACGCTATCCTACACTCGCAAACCGGGTGTCAGATCACATTACTGGCGGTTCGCGAGTGTAGGATAGCGTTACCGCAGTGGGGCTTGGAATGGATTACTGACTGCGCAGGCAGAGAGAAGTGAACGGTGTGGTGGTTGTTTAATGTTTATACCGCTGGCTGGCCTCTGGTTTGCGGCGCACCAAATGAGCTTCAGTTCATAATGCTAAATGTTTTATAAATCAATCGGATTATCACACGATAGACTGCAACATGACGAAAACAGTTGCACTGAGCCATCTCGTTAAACCCAGCTGGCTGGAATAACCTATTCATTAGGCCTAATCAACGTCATATAGTCACCAACCGATCCATATGTGTCTGATGACCATGCAATGTTACAGTCCACTACAGGCTACAGGCTATTTGATTTACAAAATGATTAGTATTATAACCGCCGTCCCTCAGTGCGGCGGCGGCGTTCCTCGTTATGTGCCCTCGATTTAAAATAACAGATCTCTAAGCTGTCGAGACACGCCATGAGCGGGTGCATGGATGGTTTGTAAACTTTGTAGGCTGTTTGTTCTTTTGGACACCGAACGGGGATGATTCTTGGGGTCTTGGACATAGCTTCACTTCAGAGGAAACGGGGAGCTACTCACCACCACTGGAAATGGAATACATTAGAATGATGTGGAAATGGTACATTAACAGTCTAACGTGAGCTACATAAATCCTTTATTTTGGCGATAAGTGCATTGAACTCCGTTCTCACTTTAATGCATGGCCAGCGCAGCAGCACGTGCCGTCAGTGCTGACAACAGGTAACAGCCAGGTAGGGACCAGGGCGGGGGCACGCCGAGAGGTGAAGCGGCGAAAGCAGGCTCCATATTCCGGTGGGGCGCTGCGGGAAAACAGAGCCGATTCGGGGGAAAATGCAAGCCAAGCTTTGGCCCGGACTAGCTGGCCAGCTTGTATCCCCCTCGGCGCTTGTGACGTTTAAGCCTCCGGGGAGGTCCTTAGTGCACAGCAGGTATTCTGGAATGTCCGTTAGCAGCGGGGGAACAAAGTTATTTTGCTCATCCTGGCCAAATTCCACCAAGCAGTCCACAGAAGCCTTGATCTTCAATAACTCCCGACGGTCATAGACCAGGAGAGAATCGATGGTCTGAGTGACAAGACGCCAACAGGACAACATACAGCAATAAAACACAGAGCGGCCAGCCAGCCACACCGGCGCCATCATGAGGTCTCTGACAAATGTCTTCCATCTCAACTGGTCACAGTTGAGAGTCTGTCTGTCTGTGTCACGCACGCACGCACGCAGACATGTCCACAGATATTAATTTAAAGATATTAATTTAACGGGGGGTAATGATGTAATTCTTATAAGTCAAGTCAATAGTCAATGGTAGTAGTCAAGTCAATAAGTATACGAACAATGAATGGGCTTAATAAATATTTATTCATTCCCATTAATAAATGGGAATAAATAATGACTTTATTTATTCCCTAATTCTACCACTGTAGAATCAAAGTGTTGAGCTCATATTTATGTATTCTTTATTCATACTGTAATGCTCGTAATGTTTCTAGTCATTTATTAACCCAAAGCACCTGTGTTGTGGTGCACCTGTTGTCGTCGGGGCTATAGCTACCCGTTTGCGACGCCCGCACGTGCGATAATGTAATAGGTTGCCGGTGGTATTGAAAAGGTGCCTTTCCCTGTGGAGTGGTTCTCGGGGGTCCCAGCTCGCGGGTTTCGGGGCCACCGCATGTGCCTCTCCGACCCGCATCCGTGGAGGGGGTCCTTTGCGGCGACGCTGCCTTCATTTGGCATGGCTGCGAATGTTATCCACTAATCCACATATCCATGATTGTCCTTCTGGGGGGTCCCCGTGGACCTTTGGGGGTCCCTGGGCGACCCCCCAACACAATATATATAGTCTTGTAGACTGTATCTATTGTGTTGGGGGGTCTACAAGGACAACACTGGAATCACAAAAGCTATACGAATGTACAATCAGCCGATCTTCAAGCTCAACGCGCTCGCTCGCAGCGCATTGACATGTCATTGCGAGGTATTCTGTCTGTCCGTCTGTCTGTCTGTCTGTCTGTCTGTCTGTCAGTCAGTCAGTGAGCGCAGAGCACGCAAATTATAGTGAGACTTTTATTACTTATATAACAGCCTGGCTTCATTTCATTTTCATTTTATTGACTATTGACTATATACGCATGTGAATAAATAAAGTCATTATTTATTCCCATTTATTAATGGAAATTAATAAATATGTATTAAGCCCATTCATTGTTCGTATACCACTGTAATTTAATTCCATAAAGCCCCCCCCCTCTCTCTCCCTCTCTCTCATCATTACCCGCCCCCACCCCTCCACCCTCGTTAAATTAATATCTGTGGACATGTCTGCGTGTGTGTGTGACAGACAGACAGACAGACCTCAAAATTGCGCAACAGATGTATAGCGCGTTGTAAGCTTGTAGAACAGCAGCTGCATGATTGTAAATTCATATAGCCCCGACGACAAGGTATATCGTCGACACTTGCCGCGACGACATATAAAGTTGGTGCAACCGGTCGCCAAATGAGCGACGAACAGGCCGTTATCCTCAAAACGCCGATGAATTTGGCCAAACGTCGCGATGAGTCCTCAAAACACCGACGAGTCCTCAAAAAGGTCACGGCATCCCGTCGCGGTCGCAAAGGGATCTCGTCCCTCCTGCCAGGTTCTGACACCATTTTGCATAATAACCGCCTCGTCCAAATAACCGCCCTCGTCCATATAACTGCACATGGGTCGTTAATTGCAAACTTAGTCAGCCTCATTTATATTATTATATATATACAGCAAGTGCTGAGTTTGCAGATATCCGCGCGCCACTCACGTGGCCTCACAATAGCGCAACGACAAAGTCCTCCCACTCCTCCACAAAATAAATAGGTTATAGTTTCATAAGTGCCATATACGGTACTTAGCCTATGCACAACCAATTGTTTTAATTCAAAGTGGTATATATTCTGTGAAATGTTTGTCATGCTTGTATCGAATCAATGCATCAATTTTTCTATTATTATTATTATTATTATTAGGCCTATTAGTATTATCATTATTCATTTTTGTGTTGTCCTTGTAGGCTATCTATTGTGTTGGGGTGTCGCCCCAGAAGGACGATCGTAGTCATGTGGATTAGTGGATAACATTCCGATGGTATAACAGCCATGGGATCTGTGCGTAAAATCGTCCAAACACAAAGTGCATCCTTATTTTTCGGGGACAAATGAAGGCAGCGTCTCCGCAAACGAGCGTCGCACAGGGACCCCCCCCCCTCCCCCAAGGGTCCACGGACGCGGGTCGGACAGGTACATGTGGTGGACCCGAAACCCGCGAGCTGGGACCCCCGAAAACCACTCCACAGGGAAAGGCACCCTTTCAATACCACCGGCGACCTATTACATTATGCGGAGCGGCGCACATGCGGGTGTCGCGGCGAACGGGTATCTATAGCAACAACAACAACAGTTGGCACATTATGGGAATACAATCTGAAACCTTCCACGTCGTTCATGTGAACATGTCTTCCTTCTAGGGGTGCACGATCATGAAATTATGACCGGTATCCGATCTCGGATTATTTGCAGGGTCATATCTGACGATACCGATTCTGACCGATTCCGATATTATACAGAGGACCACAATCCTATGCCGTAAGGGGCTTGGCCCAAAGCCTGTTAATAAAGTATTCAATCAATCAATTTTCCAAGTGTCTGTTTTCACAACTGAATGAGAATGAGTACACAAATTAAATGTAGAACAATTTAAAGTTTGTTTTTACTTAAGATTTTACATCATAGAGCTTTTGTTCTAGACACTTGATTTATATTGAATACAAACATTTTTTTTAAATAATCTATATTATTTTGAGACCGATCCGATACCGATATGGCATTTTTATGGCCGATCTGGCCGATTTCGATTATGCTACCGATTAATCGCGCATCCCCGCTTCCTTCTCCTCCTCCGACAACAACTCGATAATGTCCTCATGTTACTTCTTTTCTGAGCCAAGCAGTAATAAACAACAACCCGCACTGACCGGAGACAGAGAGATTCATGCGTTCCGCGCGTAAAGCTAAACCAGAAACAGGACAGGCACTTTGTCAACTTTGGGGATAAAGTTTGCACACTTCTACAGTGCAGTGCAGTTCAACTTCAGCCAGTCAATTAGTGGGACACAGATAAGAGCACAGAGAACGCACACCAAAGGAGAACACAGCTGCAGATTGTTAATTAAGGCTGAACTCCGATACAGTTGCAAAGGAAAGAAATGACTTCTGTCCGTGACAATAACCAATCCTACAGTTTGAATTTTGTACATAGAGCAAAAAATATGATATGGGGAAAACAATTGAAAATGTTATTTATTATTTAAATCGATGCATCAACTTTTTAATGAATGCCCTAGTTCCTACGCAGATAACTATTCTAAATAGTATTCTCTTTAAGGTTAACATTGTTCATATAGACAAGTAAGACAACATTAGTCAGTATAGTATGTGTTAATATAAGTTAAGAGATGAACAATGACTACAGTGACAGTCACAGTTGGGGATCTTTGACCTGTTTCCCCCGACACACACGCACGCACGCACGCACGCACAGATATAAAAACGAAGCACCTTTTAGAGGGGTGACAAAGATGTTTGAAGTTTGCTGTTAAAAAGCATGACACACTGGGATAACAAAAAAAGAGAACTGAGGGCCGGATCAACACAACGGAAGGTTTTCTGCCTCCATGTGCTGTAACTATGGAACGATGATGCAACTGAGTGACCAAAAAAATTATGGATGATGGACATAATTATGCCTGGGATCTCAAACTTCATTAACAACAACAACGCAACTACATTAAGGAATTAGGTAATTCATCCACAGACCCAGTGGCAAAGATACCTGGACTGTAAAATAAAAATCACACCTGTGTGAAGTGAGGGGCGCTCTTATCATCTTACAACATGATGATGTAAAACAAACATGTGACAAAACAAACATTAAATTATCTTTATTGTCAATGGCGTTTTTAAAACAAACATTGAACTACAAAAACATTAAACCTACAGGAGGGGCTAGTGCCCCTCAATAAACAAAGCTAAAGTGTAGTTTGTCTTTTACCTGAGCAGGTGAGTCCAACAGTCTTGTCAGTTGAGCAGGTGTTTCTAGTTGAGTCTGAGGTTCTACAGTCCAGGAGACTAGACTCACTGCCTAAACACTGGAACTCTTTGGTCCACATTGGAGCCTTCCCTTCTCCATAGAGCGCCCCCTGGATGACTGAAGGAGCCCCACAGTCAAGCTGCCTACAGACCACCTCTGCATCCTGCTGGTCAAAGTCACCTTTACACACTGAGACCCACGACTGATTAGACTTCACCTCCACTCTGCCTGAACACAAACCACGGCCATTCACCAACCTCACTGACTCTGGAGAGAGAGAAAGAGAGAGAGAGAGATAGAGACTCCTCATGCATAGAAGGAAGCATAAAGTCACATTCCTCCTGTTGAACAGGAGGAATGTGCATCATCACTGTACAGTTTACTCTGTCCTGCTCCCCCCAGTGTCTTATGCCTTCGGATTAATTTACTAATATCACAGATACCGTGTTCTCCGTCGAGGCCGCTCACCGGATACCTGACCCTTATGGGCTCCCAGTGATTCCATCCTTATTATAAAAAAAAAACCCTCCCTCCCCCCCTTCTCTTTCACACAAAACAGCGGATAGCACTGGACTACACGCACACCCGGGAAACAGGATCGGAGAACTGAATCTCCACACCATGTCGGACCTACAGGTCACGTGGCTGAGGCCTGGACGTGGCTACAACACACGTGCCACACGACACATCACACTCGGAATGAACGCGGAACTCTTTCACACACCATCTCCCTAGTATTGCGAAATAAATGATATCCTTGGATAATCATACCATTTAGCAAACTGCTTTCTATTAGTATTATTGTTCTTATTGTTATTTGTTTTATACTTAATTACTGCCCGCAAATAGGGACCACTGGAATCATCATGATTGCTGCCGTGTTTATCTGGAGAGCTCTTCTCCTTTGGATTGGGTCCTCTGGATATTATGTGTGTGTGTGTGCGTGCCTGTTTCTACACTTCGTCAGACATACGAGGTCTTGCTGAGGATGCCTTCTTAATTCTTATTGCCCGCTATATACTATTAGATTTTAATAGTATTTTAGCTCTTTTAACTAGCATACTAAAAGCCAGTGAAACGACATTTCGTTCTCTTATGCATTTTATGTATCTGCTGAATGACAATAAAGCTATCTATCTATCTATATCTATCTATCTTATTACCACTGTTATTATTTTTCATCATGGCCAGCAGAACTGAAGGGCCACTTTGTTTGATTGTGTTGTTGTATTTCATTGGAAGACTTGGATTTTGTCCCTCCTGCGTTTTGATTGACCTACTATGATGTTCAAGAGTGCCTCTCTTATATATATGCCATATTATAAAGACAGTGTTGCACTAATTGACTCTCCTGTCCCTCATTCCTGAAATACCATTCATCGATACTGTCTGATCTTGATATAATTTTGGTTTTGGTTTTGGTTGGACCACCTATTGGTTTCAACACCACCTGACTTTTGCAGGCCACACATTGGTTAGCTTGCCCGGTCTAGCCACTCCCCCCTCCCCCCTCCATTTCCTCCCCATTCTCAAGGACTGTCTAAAGAGGACAAGAAGCGAAGACCATAAGGGCGCCGCCATGTTGATCACATGGTGCTCCATGGAAGGAAAGAAACATGCGCAGTGGGCTTTATGCAGCCAACACTTCCACGTTCAGCTTCCTTGGTCTGCAACTGCGCATGTTCCTTCTTGTCCTCTTTAGACAGTCCTTGCCCATTCTGAAGCCCTGCTGCAACATGTTCGGTCGCTCCACTGTGCTGACATAGAAAGAAAAAAGACAGGCAGGCAGGCGGGCGGGACAGGGCAGGGCAGGCAGGGCAGGCAGGCATCATTGTTGAAGTAATTTCGTTACCTGAACAGATCAGCTCCAGACTATCGTTTTCAATATCGGCATTTATTCTTCCACATTCCCTCAGTAGAGATTCGGATCCAACACACGGACCTTTAATCGTCCATACCATCGTCTGTACATATTCATCTGTAGAACCATATATTTTTTTTGTAGAAACAACAGAGCCACAGTGTAGCTGTCTACACACTACATATGATGACTGATGGTTCCAGAAAGAATATGGATCCACTGGTCTCCATTTGTCCCGGTGTTTCATCTCCAGTCTACCAGCACAGTGACTGGCTCCTCCCACCAACCTGACATCACCAGGCTCTGTACACAGACAATACAATAAACATTAAGAACTGTAGTGTTCTTATTCTAGTGTTAACTGTCTGCAAAAATAGACGATCTGTAAGATCACAACTCGTCACAATACAAGCTTGTATATCTGCTATTTTAGAGTGAAAATGTGAGTGGGCCTAGTATAGAGCCCTTTGGAATAGAGTCAACTAAATATACGTTTGAAGTGGTTAATGCTACTTTCACTGTTAAAGGCGTAGTGAAATGAAAAAGAGGTTTTTCACACTTGTAGACCATATCCGTGGTCATCATATTGGCATACTTAACAATGGATGCCAAAAAAATGGGAAAATTCTCAATTATCAAAAGTCCAAAAAAGGATTGTTTTATGTATTTATTAAAACGAAAACGTGCTGCGTGATGACGTGTAGAGATACACATCGATAACAGCCAATACAAATTAAGCTCACTCGTTTCATTCCCCATATTGGCGCATCCGTGCAGAACAGCTGCTACTGATTACAGAAATCCCCGTTTTTATTCCCATTCAAGATAACATCCAGACAGTGTATTACTCGGTTTCAACTTAATCATCACTCTAAAATATGTATCTAAAAACATTATAGGGTAGAAATAAGCCACATAACAGTAAACTGGTACAGCTGGCCAAACATCTGATTTGTAAACAAACACACGCCACGCTGCTGCGTATAGCATAGCTACCGTCCCTAGCTACCGTCCCATCGCCTGAAGGGATGCGCAGCTCTGATTGGTTTAGAAACTTCAGATCGGTGTTTCATGTTGAAACTTCAAAATAAATTGATCACCATTTCCGTTTCCCTACACCTTTAACTAATAATGAACACTAAAGTGTAGTTTGTCTTTTACCTGAGCAGGTGAGTCCAACAGTCTTGTCAGGTGAGCAGGTGTTTCTTGAGTCTGAGGTTCTACAGTCCAGGAGACTAGACTCACTGCCTTCACACTGGAACGCTTTGGTCCACATTAGAGCCTTCCCTTCTCCATAGAGTGCCCCCTGGATGACTGAAGGAGCCCGACAGCCAAGCTGCCTACAGACCACCTCTGCATCCTGCTGGTCAAAGTCACCTTTACACACTGAGACCCACGACTGATTAGACTTCACCTCCACTCTGCCCGAACAAGAACCACGGCCATCCACCAACCTCACTGACCCTGGAGAGAGAGAGAGAGAGAGAGAAAGAGAGAGAGAGAGAGAGAGAGAGAGAGAGAGAGAATATGATCACTTCTAGACCGTTTTAATACCTAAAACAAGCAATCAATGCATCAAAGGTAATCAATAAGAAAATAGCCGATCTACAAACTCACAATGTGAGGCGATGTGAGCTTGTAGATCTGATCGAATTGCAACAAACTGTCTCTCCATCTCGGTAAAACTGAGTCCATTCTTTTTGGTCTAATCACAAACTGAAGAAGTCTCCTGGTTTTAAAATAGATCTAGGTGATTTTGAAGTGACAGCAAAGGAATCCATTACTTATCTCGGTGTATTTTGGATAACAAGCGTTTAGGAGAAAGCACAAAAAGTAATTTCAAAGGTAAGTCAAAGAACAAAACTTCTAGCTAGAATATCCAGCCTTTTAATAAAAAAAATACTTTAAAACCCTCGCTGTGGCTCTTGTACAATGCCACTTTGACTATGCCTGTACATCTTGGTACTCAAGCCTTAAGAAGAAACTTCAGACCTCCCTAAATAAATTGGTTAGAGTGATCCTTAAGTTGCATCCTAGAACTCATCTTCTCCCTGCCCACTTCACCAGTCTGGGGTGGTAACCAACCTTTCTATTGTCACGGACCGACTGACATTTCATAAAATGTTCGCGGACCGGCACTGGGGGGGGGGGGGGGGGTCGCGCATCATTGTACCAAAACACGTTCTCACGGATGACAGTTGACTGGCCCTTAAAGGGATTGTGACATTAAAAAAAAGGTTTTGGAATTGTTCTTATTTTTTTTAGGTTTTCTAATCTCAATTGCACCCAAAAAACCTGAACTTTTAACATTCAGTAGACTTTCTGTGGTCTGGGGTTTTCTGGCTCAAACAGGTGCTCTGATTTGCCGGCAGTTTGTGATGTAAGAGCCTGCTAATCCCATATATGTCAATGGGATTTGCCAGCATGTCAGCATGCCAGCCATGTCACTGTTTTTACTGTCTTGCCTGTTTTCATTGTAGCTCAAAAGGCTTCCAAACCCCAAAGAAAACTCCAGACCACAGAAAATCCACTGAATGTTCAAAGTTCAGGATTTTGGGGTGTAATTGAGGTCATAAAACCTAAAAGAAAAACGAAAAAGAAAAATAAATTAAAATTAATGTCATAAAACCTTTAAATACCCACTGCTATATTATTATATCACAACATAATGTTAGCCTATATCAAATATTATTTACCTAAATGGCGTTATATCAACAATAAAAAAAATATATTTTTCATAAATTACTTTTGGACATCTGGAAAACATTAAACATGCGTGAATGACGCATTAGCCTACTTTAACTGCATCGTAACATCAACTTCTGGTATACTTGAAATGATAATCCTGTACCGTCACAGTGTAGCAAATTTTGTTTCATTAGCGCGATCGTGATGAAATAGGCTGCAGCTGTTGTTCCGTTCCGTGGCTGTGCACACATATGAGCGGGTGAAGATCATAGGAGGAGGTGAAGTGTCAACTTTTCAAGCTGATTTTCCAAACAGTTTCCCAGTTTCTAGGAATGACATTTTGGGCAGGCAAGATGGGTCGTCGTCACCCCCCGTCGCACAATCAGTAACACAAAAGGTTTTCAAAGAGATATACCTGCCAGACGAGTAGGATACAAAGGCTGCCTGGAAAGGCACGCATTTGCATTCAAATGGGTGATTGAGGGTCGCAGTCGCACTCTACTACGCGCAACGGCCAATCCACTGCCTGTGTTTGTCCTTTTTTTTTTCTCGTCGTCAAATGGATTCGAAAATACGACGGGAAAACTTGTGATTCCCTTCTCGCAGACCGGTGCCGGTCCGCGGACCGGTGGTTGGAAACCTCTGGTTTAGAGTGGAGGAGAGAGTATCCCAATTTCAAATGTGCCTAGTTCACAGGATTAGAAATAGAGTATAGCACCAAAGTAATTCAGTGACTACTTTTCAAAGGTTAGTGATACCCACAGGCACTACAACAGCAATTTGGGAAAAACATTTTTCTATATTCGGCAGCATCTCAGTGGAATGACTTGCCTTGTCGATCAGTTGATCAGTTCCTTCGAAAACTTCAAATTCACATTAATTTGACAAAAAAGACAAAAAAAGAACAAAAAATCTAGTTTTTATTGGTCAAATTCACATTAATTTGACAAAAAAGACAAAAAAAGAACAAAATATCTAGTTTTTATTGGTCGGTTTGTATGTACTTTTTTGTTTTGATTTGTTAAGTCTATGTATCCTGCCCCCTTCCCCAAAAGGAACAGGGTCAGGGGAAAATACACACATGTATTTTGATTTTGTCTGTTTTTTTGTTACTCCCCAAGAGTCCCCAAGGCCCCTTAACCCCAAAAAGACCACAACGGAAACCAGCCTAACAGCTTTCTTGTGTCTGTATCCTTCTGAATGAATTTTCAATAAAGTTTTCAATCAATCAATCAATCAATCAATCAAATACAGACAGACAGACAGACAGACAGACAGACAGACAGACAGACAGACAGACAGACAGACAGACAGACAGACAGACAGACAGACAGACAGACAGACAGACACTATTGATTAGTATCATTGTTGAAGCATTTTGTTACCTGAACAGATCAGCTCCAGACCGTAGTAGGAACTATCAGACCTCAATTTTGTTACACATTCCCTCAGTAGAGATTCAGATCCAACACAGT
Organism: Protomyctophum parallelum; assembly: GCF_964188405.1. Lineage (NCBI taxonomy): Eukaryota > Metazoa > Chordata > Actinopteri > Myctophiformes > Myctophidae > Protomyctophum > Protomyctophum parallelum. Next base: position 53,796,911 of record NC_139701.1, read on the forward strand.
TAGATGTAATATCCCATATAGGTTGATCTCGAGAACCTGCAGATCTCTGTGGCTCTGTAGATACAGCAGAGCCACACTGTAGCTGCCTACATGCCACAGATGATGACTGATGTTTCCAAGAATAAGGCAGCACTGGTCTCCACTCGCTCTGTTGTTTCACCTCCAGTATACCAGCACAGTGTCTTGCTCCTCTCACCAACCTGACGTCACCAGACTCTGCAATACAATAAACAGTTAGGCCTACATAAAGTATTATTTGCATTAACCCATTCTGACCTGAGATCAGATTCATACGAGGTTTTCCAGTGGACACACACTGGTCTGATTAACCCATTCTGACCTGAGATCAGATTCTAAAAATGTCAGTCGCTCTTCGATTTTTCAAAAATAGCAGACCTACAAGCTCGTAGTGGCGCGCTATGAGCTTGTAGATCTGCTATTTTTCAATAGCTAAAGCATAACATGATGCTAACACCAAAATGGGTTCCCGTTCAGAATGGGTTAATTATAAATACTTTTGTTTGTTTGTTTGTTTACCTGTTGTGTGGAGAGCTGGGAGAGCTGCAGAGAAAACACAAATCCCATTAATGAGTCTCAGTGTGACCAGTGGTGGAATAAGTACTTGAGTATAAGTATCCATACCACTATGTAGAAATACTCTGTTCGAAATAAAATTATTAATACCACCATGTAGAAATACTCAGTAATGCAGAGATACTCTGTTAGAAGTAAAAGTATCAATACCACTATGTAGTAGAGTTCTCTACCCGACATGCCGGGCCTCAGGCCCCATGAAAAAATATATATGAATATTGCACTTTTTTACAATAATAATCCGACCTGGCCCGACCTGACGTTCTAGGGCTGGGTCAGGCCTAACATCTATGCCAATTAGTCGGGTCGATATAGGGCCAGGCCGTAATTTTTAGGACCATTGAGAACTCTACTATGTAGAAATACACCAGTACTCATTATGCACAATGTCCCGTTTCACAAGTTTCCAAATTTATAAAATGTATACAATATTTTGAAAACAGCAAGCTCACAATGTGTTGCATCGCAAGGTCAGAAGTGATTAATATATGTTTTGTAATAATAATCAAAATCTACAAAGTAACTATAGTGAAGTGTCTGTAACCAAACGACCTTGTGTTGTAGCAGTGACGATGAGGGAAGAAAGGAGTCAGGCAGGATGATCTTTAGTCGACAAATTCTGTTCAGTTTTATTGAACAGTTCTCTGAGTTACAAGGCGCCACGGGCAGAAGGCCCCGCAAATTTGATGGAGTCACATCGCATCCACCAAGGACCGAATAGGCCGATCTCAATGTGAACACACACAGCAGTTGACAACATTGCAGTATAGCCTATAGAGCACTGTTTCCCAACCTGTGTCGCAGAGCTTTGGTGTGCCGTTTGATGTGCCCCGAGATTTTTAGGCTATGAAAAGTGTTCCCTGGGACAAAAAAGGTTGGGAAACACTGATATAGAGCACCGAAGTCTGACGGCAATATCGTTAGAGAGCACAAATCCACAGGTTCATGTACTTTTTATTTGCATTGTAATTGTAATTTTAGATCGCCTCATATAAGGACTGTGAAAAATAAACGTCATCCAGGCCGTTACACTCATATGGATATGAAGAATCAACTGACTGAGAGAAAACACTAATGTTACTGCTGCTGAATTATTTAGATTTCCGCTAGAGTGACTGACTGTCGCAAACGATACAGAGAAACCTCCCTGACAATAACGCAGACAGCTTGTTGATTTTTGGACCACAATGCTTATAGTAGACCAGGGGGGCAGTCAGACAGATATTTTGTGAAGCCACTAAGGAAATCGGGACTTCCTGAAAGTTCATATAATGGCCTGTTGTGGCGCTGTCATTGGGCCCAAAAAAACCCATAGCTCCATAGAGGCCCATTTATTTGGGCCCAACTTCACCTAGACTGCATTACCTTAATAAACATGGTCATGAATACTTTCTGCTTCCAGTCACTAGTTTAAAGTCTCATTTCTCATGTCATAATATTCTTTTTGGAAAATGATGGTCCCATTTATTAACACAATACATTTTTTGGCTCTGCCTTTCCTTCTTTAGCCATCCTAGACCGGATTGTGCATGCGCGCTGCCGTCTACCTCCCATTATACAGGCAGACTAAAAGCTGAATAACTCCTAATCTACGGAGCGCTCCATGGTTTGGTCAATTAGCGCGATGTTCGGAGGTCTTTGATTATCCGGTGGTCTCAATGGAAACATTGGTGCTTTCTAGAGCAGGGGTTTTCAACTGATTGTGAACGAGGGACCACCACCCTGACTTAGAATCAACCTGGGGACCACTATTGTGTTGGGTGGGGATATGGGCTATAAGATTAGTGCTTTTGTAAGTTAACACTTGCACTGTTTCTCAACTACTACTGGTAAAATGTCCTAATAATAATGACTCAACCACTGCCAGACAATCCAGTGCACTTCCCCCTTCTTGAGATTCTAACTCCCTTTTCTGTTGAATTTCTTGAACTCCAACTTGTCAGTAAATGACTACATGGATGGACTCATCACAGGTCACCAGGTCATTCAGTTCACGGTTTCTCAACTAGTGGAAAGAACATTTAAAACAAATCAACAAATCCTATACATTACTAAATGAATGGTCAGGGACCACATGCAATACCTTCACGGACCACCAGTGGTCCACGGACCACCTGTTGAAAACCCATGTTCTAGAGCAAGGACGGCTATGTTTTAGCTCGCTAGCATTGACGCTATTTATTTAGCACAAGATGGACGCCCACAACATCTGTTTCTGTGCTGTGTGCAACCTCTAAATCGCCCCCAAAGACCGTGGCAGTCAGAAGTTGGATTTTCGTCCAGCAGGTGGCAGTGAACCTGTTAAAAAAATGACCATAAAGTCACGTATGTTCTGAGGGGCGTGGCTACCGTTACAGTCTATGATCGGGAGCCACCCCCCGTTCAGTCAAAATAAAAACCAACGAAGAGTAAGGGGGGAAGTCCCGCCTCGTTGTCTGGGCCAGCTGGGCCCAAACGGATCTAGAAATATGGTGACTTACAGTGCAAGGAATTACAGGCTTCATTTTACGTCCGTCCATGTTAGACCCGGGGAACGCTTTGTCCATATTTGTTACAGTCTATGTAGTAGACGAACCCATTCTGACCGGGAACCCATTTTTGGGTTCTGTACAGTATGTACAGTATTCAAAAATTACAAAAAAATGATGCTGCTATATAAATATTTGACGTTTTTCAGAAAACTTAGGTCAGGCTTTAGAAGGCGTTTTTAGAATCGGCTTTAGGCCTAAATGGGTTAAGATTAGATCACGCCATGTTATTCTCCATAGAGAAATGACTTCCGTGAACCAGGGTAAACCAGGGGATGAGCGAGTGACGTCAGGACTTCGGTGCTCTATACAGGACTGTTCTGAGGCCTCCTCCTGGGAGGACGGCCCAATAAACTTTATAACAAATCAGTGAGACGTAACCTTCTGAGTGACATGCAGTGACTTCAGTGAGAGTAGGAGGGTCTCATGGCAAGTAGCCTGAGCTAACGTGTTAGGTTTCTGGTCTAGAGGGGCGGGTCGCGGCTCAGATTTGCGCACGCCCTGATTGAAACTCATCGATCTGTCCGTCACCCCCGGCCCCTCCTCTCCCCCCTAGTGCAGCGCTACGTCACATAATTTGGAGCGACGCCCACCCGGAAGGGTTGACTCCCACTTTTAGACCAGAGCGGCCAATGCGTTCCTCCAGGCTTTCAATTTTTGCACCAACAAAAATGAAAGCCTGGTACCGAGGCTACATGGCAAGAGACCTATGTACTGTACACACACATTATCCATTTTAACTATAGAGCGTCGCAGTACCGCCCCCTCGAGAGACCTGGAAAATAATTCCCCGTTCATTTTCCTCATAGACTTTTCAAAAATTATCTATTTAAAAAATCATGACAATAAACACAATTGGTTTTGGGCCGAACAAATAATTGTTTTTCATCTTTGTAATTATATGTTTAGTCCAAAATATTGTGTATTGTTGTCATGATTTGTCACAACTCGAGTTGGCTTTGTACGATGCGTAAAATTTACTTTAAATAAATACTTGTCTATGAGGAAAATGCATTGGGAATTATTTCCTGGGCCTGGCGTCGTCATGAAAGGGGGCGCTCTATAGGACAAATGAAATACCAGTACTATATGAAGTACTGTATGCAGAACATTGTTTAACACCTAATGAAATTAAAGGTAGAATGTATTCTTAAACAGTGGTGTCATGGTGTTTTTTTTACTGGTACCACAGCGTTTTAATGACGCACATGCACGCGCGTGCATGTGCACATTGCAGAACACAGAACACACAGAACAGCTGATATATGCCTGTCCGTCTTTTGCTATTAATCGGGGTTGTCACCATGTCTTCACCAAGCAGTCTTCTGCCCGGCTCGGACCCGGACGAAGACGTCATGCTGACTGACCCCGACATGTCATCCCTGGCGTTCTCACAGGCTGCAGATGCCCAAGCTGCAGATGTAGTCCGCCGGAGTGGCCGCATCGCCCAGAAGCAGGCGTCCATTCAGGATTGGCCTGTGCACCAAATTCTCGAGGATCTTTTCTCCCGTGAGATTTCACCCCCCATGGGTACGTCTCATTATGAGCTGGCAGCAGCAAGCTATATGAGACTAGGTTTGTCAAAATCTACATAAAAAAGCTAAGACTCTGCATGGTCCTACTTTTCATCTTTCTGTGTCTCTTTCTGCGTAGCGCCTCTCTATTATATGCGCCTTATATTATATATTATGTGCCTCCATCAAAGGCATTATAGCTGGCATTCAGTTCCATCTCCGCTGCAGAGATCCCACTGTGAGTAGTCTACTTGGCAACCCTTCTGTTCGTCTCCTCCTCAATGGTTTTAAAAAACAAAATCCAGGGTCTAAAGATAAACGCCTTCCTATTACTGTTTCAGTACTTAATACTTTAATTATCATGCTCCATCAAGGATTTTTTAGCCCCTATATTGATCTTCTATTAGAATCAGCTTTTCTCACTGCCTTCCTAAGATGCGGTAAATTCTGCACTAGCACCTTTTCTTTTAATCCTATGCATGATCTTTCTGTTTCTGACTTCTCATTTTGTAAAGGAGTATCCGTGGTAATAACAGAAACCTACACTGATCTTTGCCCTTTCTCCTCTATGTCTCGCTATCTGCAATGCCGTCCATCTGCAACTGCCAATGAGCCCCTGTTTATGACGGATTCTGGCAAAGTCATGTCCAGCCCTTGGTTCTGCAACAAGCTGCGTCTCCTGTGTCAAGGCTGTGGGCTGCCCCCCTATCGCTACACGTCGCACTCCTTCAGGATCGGCGCAGCTACTACAGCGGCATCAAAAGTCCCAACTTCCATCCTCAAAGCCTTAGGCCGGTGGTCCTCTGCAGCTTACGAAAGCTATGTTAGACTAGACTTAAAATATATTTTACAGGCTCAATTATTAATGAGTCGCGAATAGTGTGTTATTTGCCACTGATTTTATTTGCTTACTACAGAAGTTTAATACATTCTTAAAACTGTTTTTCTGCATGACCAGGCTCGCTAAATTCGCAGCTTCAGGTGGTAGACTACTGGGTACTGATTTCAGATATTAATGATAATGATAGAATGTCCCATTCGGTGATCCTGGTTGGGTTGGGTTCATGTTGGTTTGCTGCGCAGTGGCAACCAGGACACCGTTTAGGACTCCTGAATTTCAGGGATCAACAGGCGCTCTGTTGAACACATTGACCTAGTCATCACATAATGCTAGAACAGGTGCTCTGTTGAACACATTGACCTAGTAATCACATAATGCTAGAACAGGTGCTCTGTTGAACACATGTATAGCTTAGGGTTGGTGATGATCCGCTTTTTGGGGGTTTCGGATGTTTTGCGCTGTTTGGGGGATTTGGAGTCCCTATGGTCAGAACTGATGCGCTTGACCTGAGTACCTAAAAAGCAGATCCGATACATCGCCAAACCATAATAAATATATTGTATTGCTTATCTTATATTCAATAAATATATATATTACGTCCTTCTTGAGTTGTCTTGACTGAACTGCTGTAAGTGTGCATGCTTACCGTGCGCTCAGGTATAAACAGTTAAAGCTGTTGTGTTGTTATGCAAAGTAGTAACCATTTGATTTGGCACGGTACTTGACACAGTGTGAAAATAGGGGAGGGGGCACTAGTAAACCTAGACCACTGGGTACTTGATTAGGTGTGTCTTTTCTTGAATCTAGGGGGACGCGTTCTAGTGTCTTGCACCGTTTCGTTCCGTCCCTGCGCGCGCACAGCAAAAGAATACTGGTACCAAGGCATGGTACTGCGTTCTACGAGCATGACACCACTGTTCTTAACTCCAGATAATTATAGGCACAGATGCATTTATACTCATGTCAATTCTAAAGTACAGCTGTTAAGGTTTCTTAGATAAGGTGATGCACCCTGGGCCCCTGGGGTGTATATGTAAATGTGTTTTTACAGTAAATTCCTCAAGATATCTTCTTGAGGGATCTCACAGTCAAGTAACCACAACCAAACAGTATGGGGCACTTTAATCAAGGCCTGAAAGGCTGTCTCAACTTACACCTCCTGTGAGCACCAGTCAGAGAACCGCAACAAAAATCCTGATCCTGTATGTTTGTCAGCCAATATACCATAGCTCTGAATAGGTCTTCTGTGTCTATAAACGAACTTACTGATGTGTCCAGATCAGATACATCATAGTAACTAAAGTTTCCACACACATGCAGTACAAAATGTGCCTCTGAGATGTAGTGGAGTTGATGTATATTTTGATAGCTTATGCCTCATAATTGTACACATATCACTTCGGCCTATAGGTTACATGCAGGGAAGCCTGAGTGAAGAGGTCAGCTAGGATACCAAGTCACTAAATAAGCCTAGGGACACTTTAAGATAGTCTACGGCCATAGGCATCAGTTTGCACCGGCTGTGAGTTCATCCTGTCATATATAGTGGACAGTGACTTTTATCACTCAAGAATGCTTTCAAAATAGACCACCTGTGGTAACTTGTTGACTGAGGCAATAGAGCCTTACTGTCAACCGACACACACACACACACACACGCACGCACGCACACACACGCACACACACACACACACACACACACACACACACACACACACACACACACACACACACACACACACACACACACACACACACACACACACACACACACACACACACACACACACAAAGGTGTGAGAGACAGCAGAGAGACAAGGGGGAACCTAGGCGCTCTACCTGGGACGAAGGCCTCAATATGCTGTAACTGTATGGAACGATGATATCTGTAACCTGATGTAAAGCTGACCAATAAATGAAAAGAAGGATATGTGCCTGATTGGATCTCCAATGTCAACTGCTACATCAAGGAATTAGGTAAATTAATCCACAAGAACCCTGTAAGAAAGATACATCAGAGTAGAAGTAAAAGTACTGAAATCTGCCTCCCCCTGGCCAGCCGGGGCACCTGATGGAGGGGAAAGGAATTGGAATAACGTGTTCCTTCCACACGCTACGTCCAACCAGGGAAACTCCCCCCTGTCAGGTGTAAAGAAGCAACATGGACCCTCATGCATGAAGGAAGCATGAGTTCAAGTCCGTTGCTCTCCCCTTGTCCCCCATATATTGGGGACTAGGTTGGCGGAGGGTGTGTAGAGCCCATGATCACATTTGATAATTGACACAGGGGTGAAAAATGGGTTAAAAAATCATGGGGAAAAGAAAGTACTGAAAACTGGACAAACACGGCCCAGAGTCGGAGAAGGCATCTACCTTTTTATGTCCATGATTAAATATACTCACCATGAAGAAGAAGAAGAAGTAGAAGAGACGTGGTGATAAACCACAGGAGGGAAATCTTCATCCTGCCACATGCACGCACACGCACACGCACACACACACACACACACACACACACACACACACACACACACACACACACACACACACACACACACACACACACACACACACTTAATAATGAATGTATATCCACTTAAAGGACAACTTTAGTTTTTTTCAACCAAGGTTCATGTTTTAGGATGTTATTAGAGAAACTAAAAGGTGAGTGTTAATTTTCTTTCATTTGCTGCTTTCTTTCGTTTTAGGGATTTTAGCAGTTTTTGACAGGGGGGCGGGGGCATTCGAGCATGGGGCTAAATATTTATTTTTTTACAAAATATTATGGTGATTTCTTTTTTTATTATTTACTATAGTCCTAATAACCCCCAGGAAATTACATCTGGCCACAGAAGATCACAGGATCTATTGAATGTGACAAACTGACATATTCAGCCTATACACACAGTATAAGCCTTCCCCCAGTAGGCTACCTTCACATTCAGTAGATCCTGTGATCTTCTGTGGCCAGATGTAATTTCCTGGGGTTTATTAGGACTATAGTAAATAATACAAAAATAAATCACCATCAAATTTGGTAATAAAATACATATTTAGCCCCATGCTCGAATGCCCCCGCCCCCCCTGTCAAAAAGAGCTAAAATCCCTAAAACGAAAGAAAGCAGCAAATGAAAGAAAATTAACACTCATCTTTTACTTTCTCTAATAACAACCTAAAACATCAACCTTGGTTGGAAAAAACTAAAGTTGTCTTTTAAGAGGTACAATACAAGGACACAAATGTCACAGTGTTGTAAAAGATGTACAGTCAGCAAATCTCTGACAAATACCCACACACACTCCTCAGGGCTACAAGTTTGCTCAAACCACACCAATGCAACTATAGTCGCAACTCCTTTCCATTTTAGATTTGTGTTTTAGGTTATTGGGTTTTCACATATAGGCAATTGCATTTTCGATTTGAAGTTTCATATTGTCCGTCCTTCCGTCCGTCCGTTATCCATGCCAAACTTTGCACACACACTCCCTGGATGCCAACAACGAACCTCTGCCCCAAATATTCCTCAACGGCCTGTTATAGCGCCACCATGAGGCCGATTTAGGCAAAACACATTTCTGTAGATTAGCCTACTCGTACACATTTTATCCATACATCACACAATTTGGTATACACTATCTCCATAGTCATGTGATCAACACGGAGCGGCACCATTTCCCATCTTCCATCCTGATTGGCTAAGATTAGCTTCCAAAGCTCACACGATTGGTCCGTTTTGAAGAAATGCCACAAATCACAAACACAGTGTGCAATTTCCGTGAAATTATACATGCACATTTCCACTAGGCCGAGGACGACATGCCACAAATATTTTCCCAAAATCAGCCTCACGGTGGCGCTATAACAGGTCAATTCCTGTTTTTAGCTGTAACTGCATCGATCTGTATACAACTTATGTATGCGCACATGGAAAAACATTGTCCCTGCATCCCTCCAACGACAAACCTCTGCCCCAAATATTCCTCAACGGCCTGTTATGACCTGGTGGAGACCTGTGCCGATTGGCACTTTATCTAGTTATTATTATTATTATTATTATTACCTGTGCTTACTACTGGATCTGCTCCTGCCAGTACTTGCAGGGTCTCTGCTGGCTTATTATCCAGGCTAGGTCTCTGCCTCATCCCCATCTGTCTCACTGTCTCAAGCAACTCTATGGTCTCAATTTGCTCTGTATCTTCATCCCCTGGTGTTGTTTTTCTAACTTTTTCTATAACTAAATTATCAGCTTGTTCAACTCTATCTTCTCTCTTAAACAATTGAGCTATTGTTCGTTGTTTGACATTTTGCTTAAATTATTTGTTGAATCACATTCTTCTGAGTGGCTTCTCATTCAACAAAAGTTGCCGGCGTTATTGTCTGTCAGCCAACCAGAAACTGTTCTGAACGTTGGTGGAATTTAATTCGTCGTATAGCCCGCCTACTATATCCGGCCATAGGCATGATGAATGTCCGTTTCCGTATCCGCTCTATACCAGATTTTCAACCTGCAAAGTGAACTGGTACTCCCTGCACATTGAACGCAACACTCTCGTCTCTCCAGTCCGTGCGTTATGGTGCAGTGGTGGATTAATAACAACGGATCGCATCGCTGTCTCACATAAACACACTGTTACAATTCAGAAGCACCTCATTAAGAAAACTCAACTAATAACACTGTGTGTGTTAATCTGCCCGATTCTGATGTTAGTATATCATGTTTTGATTGTTTTCCTCTTGGACATGCGTTTGTGGGCGCAGTGGCAGGTTATTTAATATAGTATTTTGATAGCTCCGGTGCACTCCGGGGCGTCAGGTTTTACCGGGTCGGAGCTCCGGACCATCCCGGCCCACTTTCACCCCTGCTTGTAACTGAGTACATATAGGCCTACATTGCAGTATTGTTACTTTTACTTAAGTAAAACATTTGACTGCATATCAGGAGGTCATTTAGAAGTTCATCGAGGGAACACGCGGCACCCGTGGTGATCCGCAACGACCTACGGAGTCAGCCAACGAGTTCAAACTGCTCCGCACAAAACAAGCAAACGTGGACTTTGACAGAAACCAGCACAGCACTGCTGAACAACACACACAGGGCAGCTCGGGACAGGCACAGTGAGCAACTACGTGGTGTCATTCCATTCATTCCATACGAGGAACCGGTGTTGGATCTCCTCACTGGTCAGCAAAAACACCTTGAAGACCTTAACAGGAGCCCTCGTACAAGCTTTCTTTGACTATGCATCCACCTCTTGGTACCACAGCACCTCAAAGGCCCTTAAAACAAGGCTCCAGACCTCCCAAAACAAACTGGTCAGGCTCCTACTTGGCCTCACCCCCCGAACCCACCTCACCCCTGCCCACTTTGACAGGCTGGGATGGCTTAGGGTCGACGACAGAGTACAGCATCTTGCAATGGGTCTGGTCCACAAGATTCGATACACCACCAAGATACCCATGTACCTGTCTAAATACTTCCTTAATGTAAACGAAGTCCACACCCACAACACCAGAGGGAGTGCAACAAACCATGTACAACCCAGATTCGGCACAAACAAGGGACTAAATTATTTTCGCTCCTATGCCACCAAAATGTGGAACGCCCTACCAACAGTCATTAAGACATGTGAATCCCTTGACTCCTTCAAAACCGCTCTCAAAGGGCACCTACGGATGGCTGCAATTCGAAACTGGCCTCTGTAAAATCTGAATCTTCCCCCCCCCCCCCCCATTTTCCCTCACTGTATATTGTATCTTTTCCCTTTTTTGCTTCCCATATGATGAATTCCTGTTCTGTACTTTAGCTACATAGAAATGTCTATTTGTATGTCTCTAAATGTCTGTATGTCTTTAAATGTTTTGATGAATTGAACAATGTGGACCCTGTTGTAAACAAGTGTAATGCTTAATTGGGTCGTCCACTAACAATTGACAGTCTTTGTATTGAGTTTGTGCTTAAAATGTACTGTAAATTCTACAAACTGTTAATAAATATTTCAATCAATCAAAAAGCTAGGCAGGAAATTGACATGATAGTTCAGTTGGTGATAATAGCATGAAATTTGGCACAGATGACCTTCATATGACCCTAATTGATAATCAACCTCGCGTCACGCAGAATTCCAAAACAATTCAAGATGGCCGCCAGTTTGCAATTGGACCTATACGTTTTGGACTATATCACTTTGCTAGGGCTGTACATCTTTTTTTTGCAAACAAACATGCAAACTCCACACAGAAAGGCCCTTTCGCCAACCCCGCCTTCAGGTATGGGCACTGATGACGCGGAGGAGGAAACACGCCGCCAGCACCCACAGCGCCCCGAGCGGGAATTATGCATGGCCCGAGGTTGATTACCAATTATGGTAGTATAAAGGTGATCTGTGCCAAATGTTATGCTTGTATCACCAACTGTGGATTAACCATGAGCCGAAACATGAGTAGTACAGTTATGCAATTTATCGGCAGCCATATTGGAAAACATGCCACCATATTGGAACTTAATGTTATTTTTGTATCTTACCTGGTAGAAATACCTCCAGAACATATTCTCTTATATCAAAGATTCAGCCCCAGCAAAGTGATATTGTCCAAAACGTAGGTCCAGTTGCAGCGATTTTGAAAACTGGCGGCCATCTTGAAAATTTAGGAATTTGCATGGCCCAAGGTTGATTATGAATTAAGGTGTCATAAAGGTGATCTGTGCCATTTTTGCGTCACCAACTGTGCATTAACCATGAGCAGATGTACATTTATACAGTTTATTGGCAGCCATATTGGAAAACATGCCGCCATATTGGAACTTAATGTTACTTTTTATATCGTACTTGGTAGAAATACCTCCAGAACATATTATCTTACATCAAAATGAGTGGGAATAAAGATATTTACAGCCCAAGCGAAGTGATATAGTCCAAAACGTATGTCCAGTTGCAGCCATTTTTGAAACTCGCCGGCCACCTTGAAAAATGTGAAATTCTGCGTGGCCCGAGGTTGATTATCGATTAGGGTCATATGAAGGTCATCTGTGCCGAATTTCATGCTTTTATCACCAACTGAACTATCATGTATTGAAAACAGCTATTTCTCGCCTATATGTTGGCAGATTGTGCCAGAGAAACAAGCAAAGCTGGATGAGCAGAACAATCGAGCAGTGCACAGTTTTCATAAACAAGACCAAATAATCAACTACACTTCATAAACAAGACCAAATAATCAACTAAATTTCATAAACAAGACCAAATAATCAACTACACTTCATAAACAAGACCAAATAATCAACTACATTTCATAAACAAGACCAAATAATCAACTACACTTCATAAACAAGACCAATTAATCAACTACACATCGTAAACACAACCAAATGATTATCTACACTTCAAAAACAAGCCCAAATAATCAACTACACTTTAGTAACAAGCCCACATCGGCTATTTGAAAGTAGCCAATCTACAAGCCCGCTACGGGACTGTTGAGAAGTTGTAGATTGGCTATGTTAACAACATATTTTAAATCATTTTCAAAAGCAAAATCATTCTAGCCTTTAAAAATGACAGCCGATCCGGGCACTCAAAGTAATAAATAATTAAAATGTTTCGACCATAACTGGTCTACTTCAGGGTGAGCATTCTAGCATTTGATGATGATTTTGAATTATCTTTTATGTATTCTATTGTTAGTTTGGCCACTTCAAATATTCTTTAATCTTAAACCAAATGACTGAAATCAGTCATGGTCAGGCCTGGATTGGGCTAGGGTGGGCTAGTAATAGAATAAAATAAATATGAATAAATACAAAATAATTAATACATTTGCAGGAAATAAGCCAACATGTCAGCACTGGCCACACACTTCTTACCTTAGATGTGATTTTCCAACCGTCAATGATGAAGAAAGTATGCAGAAATGTCTGTGTTGTGTTTATAAAGTACAGCACCGTTTACTGTGTTAAATAAGCACTGAGTTTTAGACTAGACAGGGTCTGGATTGGTCAGTTTCCCCCACACCCCCTCTCTCTCTCTCTCTCTCTCTCTCTCTCTCTCTCTCTCTCTCTCTCTCTCTATCTCTCAACTCCATGCACCAACTAGTTGACAGTGGTGGAAAAAGTAATGTTTTACTTAAAGGGACACATTTTGCAAAATATATATATGAAAGCACAAATAACATGCATTTTTTAAATATTTAATAGCACATTGTCCCTCAAAGTTATTTCTAATGGTTTGAGCCTCAATGACCACTCTGATACAACCAGTCCTGGTTATAATCTGGTCCAGGTGAAACTAGAACCTCCACAGATGCAACCCATAGTAAAGTTGTACAGGATAGGTACGTACCGTTTCATTTACAGGCAGTTAAACATGTGCTGCTCTTGGAAGTATGTATATCAGCATAACGTCAAGCTTCCCTCTGTACTTTAACTCACTTACTGAGTTTGATGTCTTTGTCGTCTTTTTTTACCAATGCTTTGCCGATGAGGTTTTTCTTTTTTGTTTTTACGGTTGATGGCGCTCTTGGCTTACCTATGGTAACACCGCATCATCACAGTAGTTAGAGGCCATCAAACATTGAAAGTGGCCATGCCGAAAACTGGAACAACACAGCAGCATAATTACCAGGAAGAGAATATCTCTGCCTGTGGGAGACATGAGAGGACATTTTTGTGACCATGTGCTGTCCATGTTCTCTCCTACACAGAGAGGGGGTGCGTGGTCAGGGATGCATCATCATTTAGCCAAGAGCTAGAGCCATCTAGTGTAAAGGCCAAAAAACTTATAATCCACTTTTGGCTTCCACTTCAGTTCAGTCCAACATAAATTAAAACATGGTAATTTTTCAATTTCTTCCCCCTTTTTTTCACGAACGTACAACGAACGGCTCTCTCATTAAAAACAATCCGGTGTGTGGTCGTAGTGACACTACTGCCACAAAAAATCCAGCACTAGTCCCTTTACTGCCGCCCAAGTGCACAATTATTTTATTTTGAAAACCTTCACTTTCACTTCCCAAAAAATCAGTAAGCCCATCTGGTACCCAAGAAGGGTGGCCCTTTGGACGCGTTGAGCAGCCGAGCGACAGCCCCTCCCAGCACTGGAATTGCGCCTCGCATATTGCTTATAGTAGGGTGCACGATTATGAAAGTATGACCGATATCCGATCTCCGATTATTTGCAGGGTCATATTTGCAGATACCGCTTCTGACCGATTCCGATATTATACAGAGCATAATTTGAAAACAAGCCCCCTAGGGGCTTGGCCCAAAGCTAGGACCCTTAATAGGTTTTAATATATTTTTTACCGGATTGTTATGAGGGCATACTGGACGTAATCAAATGGCGTCATCGGTAGTACATACGAAAATAGTCGTCAAAAGTTACAATTGGCGACGGGTGAGTTAAGGTTGGGCTACTGAGTTGCTCTCTTCTGATGTTCTCCCTCTCTCCTCATTCTAGATCTCTCACTCCTTCCTGTGTTTAAAGACGAGGTTTCACCTGAACAGCAGGAGACTGAGGATAGCAGCCCCAGTCTGGTCCCGGTGAAACTAGAACCTCCACAGATTAAAGATGAACAGCAGGAGAGCAGCCCCAGTCTGGTCCAGGTGAAACTAGAACGTCCACATTTTAAAGAGGGACAGCAGGAGAGCAGCCCCAGTCTGGTCAAGGTGAAACTAGAGCCTCCACAGATTAAAGATGAACAGCAGGAGAGCAGCTCCAGTCTGGTCCAGGTGAAACTAGAACCTCCACAGTTTAAAGAGGAATAGGTGGAGGAGCTACTGTTAAGACTTGATGGGTCAACATTGACAGTGCAAAGTGAAGATGATAACAACGAGACAAAGCCTGTAGCCAGCACCTCAACTGATCACATGAAATCACAAGCTGATGTCCAGGACTGTGGAGCATCACAGCCAACCAGAGATGACCAGCTCCTCTCTTCGCACAGTTCTGAATCTGACACTGAAGACAGTGATGAGTGGACTTCACCCTGTTCTGAATTTGACATTGAAGACAGTGACTGGGAGGAGACCGGGGAAAGTCATTCAGCTTTAAACAAACGGAATTCACACAAGATGCCAAATGTGGAAGGACGACGATTGCCTTTGAGCAACAAGCTGTCCCAGGACCTGAAATCATCAGAACAAACTACATCCGTGAGGAGTCACACAGGGAGTTATGTGAAACAAAACATGAAGGCTGATGCAGGTAAATACATAAATAACTATTTACAGTACATCTAGCCTACAGTTTGTAAAATAAACTTCACTCAAAAGGCTCATCTGAGATGCACATGAACCAAGTTCAGCCATGGGGACTCATACAGTCAAATTCATATTTTTAGTGTAGAAGCAATTTGAGGTGACACATGATATCTCATTCAAAACAGTGACATACTGTACACTACAGTATATGAATGAATGAATGAATTTTATTTGTATAGCACCTTTCCAAACGTATAGTTACAAAGTGCTTTACAGACAGGTTATAAAAACAGTAATCATAAAAACAACAAAACATCAGGACATCAGATATAATAAAGCATGAAGAAAATAACAGGTCAATAAAACAATAAAAAACAATATTAGGAAAAACACTTGGCATACAGATGTGTTTTTAAAAGCGTTTTAAAAGAAGGCACTGATTCTGCTAATCTAAGAGCCAAAGGCAGGGAGTTCCAGAGCAAAGGTGCCCGAGCCGCAAAGGCCCGGCCACCCCGAGTGACCAGACGCGTTGCAGGAGGAACTAGGAGGGCCCTCCCCGATGACCTAAGGGAGCGCACAGGGTTATGGGGATTCAGCAAATCTCTTAAAGGTATATTCAGTGATTTCACTTAATTCAAATATCACTTATTTTTTTGTTTTGTTGTGATAATCCTCCCTACTATAGAGTGTGCTGGCCATATAAGGAGTTCCTCCCTGTCCCCAGTTAACCCCTGGGGGTCAAAAAACCTTAGGTTTCGTTTTTGACTCTATCCTGATTGGACGAAAGGCTGGGTCCCACAGCCAAAAACGAAACCTAAGGTTTTTTGAGTGAAATCACTGAATATACCTTTAAATAAATGGGAGCTAGGCCATGTAGAGCTTTAAAAGTAATTAATAAAATCTTAAAATCAATTCTGTAGCTTACAGGGAGCCAGTGAAGACTAAAATCGGTGTGATATGTTCACGTTTTCTCGTGTTAGTAAGAAGGCGAGCCGCAGAGTTCTGCACCATCTGGAGGCGAGATATTTTTTTTTTGCTCATACCAGAGTACAGTGAGTTACAGTAATCCAGTCGTGAAGATATGAATGAATGTATGACGGTTTCCAGGTCTGCAAATGACAAAAAAGGTTTAATTTTAGCGATATTTCTGATTTGATGGTAACATGACTGGACTACTTTGGTGATTTGGGTGTTGAAGGAAATATCGGGATCGAAGAAAACACCTAGGTTGCGGGCTGAGTGTGTGATGTTTGCGGATAGGGTGCCAAGTTCAGAATTAAATGATTGGGTTGAGTTTGGGGGGCCAAATATGATAATTTCTGATTTGGACTCATTCAATTGCAGAAAGTTATGAGACATCCAACTCTTTATGTCAGAGAGACACGCAAAGAAGGCGTGGTACGTTTCCTGCAACACCAGGTTTAAGAGGGATATACAGCTGCGTATCGTCCGCATAACTATGGAAATTAATTCCATGGTTCCTAATAATGTTTCCAATTGGCAGCATGTAAATTGTGAAAAGTAGTGGACCAAGGATAGAACCTTGTGGAACGCCACATTTAAAAGGAGCTCGTGATGAGGAGGCCTCCCCAATCACGATTGAGAAGCTTCTGTTTGCTAAGTATGATCGGAACCACTCTAAAGCAACGTTGTTTATGCCGACCAGTTTCTTCAGGCGTTCGATTAAAATGGCGTGATCGACAGTGTCAAAGGCAGAGCTCAGGTCTAAAAGGAATAAAATTGAGCAGTCACCGGAGTCTGCATTTAAAAGGAGGTCGTTCGTAACTTTTAAAAGTGCTGTTTCCGTGCCGTGCAAGGCCCTAAAGCCAGACTGAAACGTTTCGAACGCAGAATTAAGATTCATAAAATTGATCAATTGAGTAGATACCGTTTTTTTCTAAAATCTTTGATAAAAATGGTAGTTTAGAGATTGGTCTAAAATTGTTTAAAACTAAGGGGTCCAATGAGTTTTTTTTTAGAAGAGGTTGGACCAACGCATTTTTTAAATTCGAGGGGAATATGCCAGTTGACAGAGAACAATTAATAATAGACATGATAGCGGGGGCCACAGTCATTATGTTCTCATTCAGAAATTTGGTGGGAATTATATCAAGGGGGCATGATGAAGAATTCATATGTGTGATAGTTTCCAAGAGTGTAGTTAATGTTATTGGGTTGAATGAAGTTAATTGGGAGGGCGGTACCGGGCAGACTTCAGAAACTGTCCGTACTGCAGGCAGCTGCTGTCTAATCACTTCAATCTTGCCAACGAAGTGTTGCAGGAACGCCTCACACTGTTCTGGAGAAGCTTCTAGGCAGGCATATATCATATTGTGCTGAATATAAGACGATTCTGGTTAAGACGACCCCCATTTTTAAGACTAATTTGTGGAAAACACATTTAAGACCAAATCTGGTTCTTTATAAAGAAAATAATGTATTTTAAAAATGTTCTATAGGCTATAATGAAAATTAATTTATTTTGTAATGTTTCTATAATCAACTACAATGATTTTCATATCACATGTTTTGAAATGGGCGTATTTTTTTTTATAAAGCTGCCGTCATTATTTAGTTATTATTATCACTGCTGCATTGTCTGAAGGAAGCCGAACAATACCTGTACGAAGATGTAATCTCAAAGTGTCATTACATTATATTAACATTCATCTAACGATCATCTGCGAACGTGCGTAGGGTTATAAGATCTAAAAATTAAAATAGTCTATAGTCTAGTCCAAATATAGTTTTTTAGTATATTTGAAACATTAAGCCAAGTTAAGCTAAGTCAAGGGGAGCACAAATACACACAGTATTTGTGCAATGTTTGCCCCTGTAATACATGAGCACAAATACACGCAGTATTTGTGCTCCCCCTGACTTGGCTTAACTTGGCTTAATTTTCATGCAACAATGTGATCTTTCGAGGGTTGAGGTGGACCAGAACATAAAACAAATGTGAAAATGAGGACGGTGTTACATTCAGCATTATGTTCCTGTCTGAAACTGTATCTCAATCTCAATGTATAAATATGACTAACTCTCTCTCTCTCTCTCTCTCTCTCTCTCTCTCTCTCTCTCTCTCTCTCTCTCTCTCTCTCTCTTTCTCCGCTCTCTTCCTGTTCTGAATGTCCAAATGCCTTCACGTCTCAAGTCTTACTCGATAAACACCTCAAGAGGAGCCACAACGATCTCTACCGCCGAATGCTGAGGGAAGGACAGATCACCAGCTCTGTAACCAGCCAGAAACAAGTAGACACAGACAAGTTTACCGAGACTTTAACTCAACCAGGACAAGTAAAAACACATCCGCCGCCTTGTACAAGAAAGAAACCACTCACATGTAAACACTGTGGCAAGACTTGCTTATCATTATCTACCCTGGAGATACACATGCGTGTTCACACTGGAGAAAAACCTTTCCCCTGTAATACATGTGACAAGACCTTCAGTAGGTTAGGTGTTCTGAAGATGCACATCCGTATCCACACTGGAGAAAGACCCTTCCACTGTCAACAGTGTGTTAAGTGTTTCAGTCAAACAAGTGCCCTGAAGACACACAAGCTTTTCCACACTGGAGAAAAACCTTTCACTTGTAACATGTGTAACAAGGGGTTCACTTTGTCAGGTCACCTGAAAACACACATGCGTGTGCACACCGGAGAAAGACCTTTCCACTGTAACCAGT
Organism: Protomyctophum parallelum; assembly: GCF_964188405.1. Taxonomy (NCBI): domain Eukaryota; kingdom Metazoa; phylum Chordata; class Actinopteri; order Myctophiformes; family Myctophidae; genus Protomyctophum; species Protomyctophum parallelum. The sequence goes on from NC_139701.1 coordinate 53,816,272, forward strand.
GTGACAAGAGTTTCAGTCATACAAGTGCCCTGAAGACACACGAGCGTGTCCACCACACTGGAGAAAATCTTTTACAGTGTAACCATTGTGACAAGATTTTCAGGTCTTCATATCACCTGGAGAGACACTTACGTACCCACACTGGAGAAACACCTTTCCACTGTAATACATGTGACAAGGGTTTCAGTGATTCACGTAGCCTGAAGTTGCACATGCGTACCCACACTGGAGAAAAGCCTTTCCAATGTAATACATGTTACAAGAGTTTCAGTGATTCACGTAGTCTTGGTTCGACCTCCCGATATTCCGGCCACTGTCAAAACAGCTTTTTCAGAGCGCATTAAATGTCTTGTAATGTCATGTACATGTCTTGTGCGGAGATATCAGAACCGTTCAAAGCTGCTTTTTCAGAGCGCATTAAAGCAGCTAATCAATAGCGCATAGGCCACCTGACATTACATCCGGATTTGATTTAGGCTACGCACTGTGCATGTGTTCAGAATGTGCGCACCGAAAAATAGCCGATCTGCAATCTCACAAGCATGCATAAGACAATTGCTGTCTGTCTGTCTGTCTGTCTGTCTGTCTCTTTATTGATTCCCGTCGGTAAATTCATGTGCCATAGAAGGCTATACATACATAGGCTATATATTGTCTATATATAAAATGGAACGGATCGTACTGCCCTCTGCCAACGCATGGTCTTGAGTGCTGCCTGCATGTGGTCTCTCTCTCTCTCTCTCTCTCTCTCTCTCTCTCTCTCTACTCATCCGATCATTTTCTAAGTTACATGCCATTCAAAAAAATAATCAGACGAGTCTGTCAAATGCACACCAGCTGTCTTGGATAACTGGCCAAGTTATAGACATGCTTGAGATCGCAATGAATCGTTAACATAGTAGTATTAGATATATATTCATATACATTATAATAAGATTCAAAGACATGCTAGTATATGTCTGTCGTCTTGTATAATGAAACATTGCTTTCTGTGCTGAGTTTGATGCAGTGATCTGAGAGAACAAAGTTTGCATGCCAAAACCTGTCAGAAAAAAGAAAGAAAATCTATAGTATGGCAATGGCAGCCAAACAATCTGGAATGACTATACCTCATTCTGACAATAAGAGATTATCCATAATTGTTTTGCTAAATCCGGTGTATTAGCTGTCCATGGTGCTGAAATAGGCTACTCTAGTGGTTTCTTCAAAAATAGCCGATCTGCAATCTCACAAGCATGCATAAGACAAGCTGTCTGTCTGTCTGTCTGTCTTGTCTTGTCTGTCTGTTCCTTTATTGATTCCCATCGGTAAATGCATGTGCCATAGAAGGCTATACATACATAGACTATATATTGTCTATAGACAATATATAGTAATGTAAAGTAATATTGCAGTGGACTATGTCGATCAGGTGTCCGCACTAAGTTCGGTATCGATATGGAGCTCCCGGGGGAGCCCGGGACCACCAGGTTGTCTAAGGAGGGGTGAACCGGCCCAGGCCGGAAACGGAGCAGGTCAAAGCCCCCGTGCCGCTCAGTAGTGGGTTCGCGCCCGTGAATAGACACTGCAGTGCAGCCTGAGCAATACAGCGAGACCTAGTCTTTTTATGCCGGTGGTTCTAAACCTTTTATTATTACAGTGCGAACTTGTCAACAGCTGGATTTTTTTTGTTTGTGTTCGGATACGTATTCCAAATGTACATAAAATAACCATAAAGTGGAAACTGTATGTTCCAATCCACACAGCCTGAGTGAGTCTCCTATTTAGGGTAAAAAACAAGACGTAATTTCCCTAGATGGCCAGTGAGTGTCGCTATGTAACAACATATCAAGGTACTCTTTTCACAGTCAACGGTTTGTATTCCATCCTTCTCTTCCACTACTGTACAGTCACGTTATGTAGGCCAGTGGTTGTTCCCAAACCTTTTCATGTCAAAGACCCGCAAATTGATACTCATTAGCCCGCGGACCCCCATTAGAAAAGGTATAGGCCTAACAGGGACCCCCATAAGAGAAGATTTATCTTACTGCCTCAAGGACCCCTGGGGGTCCCCAAGACCCGGCCCACTTTGGGAACCGCTGATGTAGGCGACCTCACGCTGATACTCTTCTTGTACTTAAGTCTATATTATAATCAGTATAGGCCTACCGCTGCTATACTCATGCACCTTTCATGTCTAAACCTCATGTAGCCTACATAGCCTGTACTGTAGCAGTAGTGGCTCAGAGCCAGCTGAGTCTGAATTCTTCTTTGAGGGGCGCTAGCCCCAGGTTTAATGTTTGTTTTTAGTTAAACAAACATTAAAAACACCATTGACAATGAAGGGAAATTCACATCATATTGTCCCTAACAAACATTAAATGCCATTAACAATACAGAGAATGTAGACCTAATGTTTGTTTTGTCCGGTTTGTTTTACATCACCATTACCATCACCTAATCATAGCAATATGAGTTAGACATTTATATATAACGTAAGCACGCCTCGCTGCACACAGGTGTGATTTTTCTTTTGCAGCTGGTTCCCAGATTGGGTGTAGGCCTATGTCACAGTGTCAGTTGAAAATAGGCTGTAGTTAAAATAATTGTAATTTTATTTTTTGTTGATGACATTATGTTGAGCTCCATGTTTCAATAACAATATCTTAATGTACAACACTAACCCACAGGGAAACCTTAACGGGTACCTAGTACGTATACTTTGTAGATAAACATGTTCTCTGGTGGTGTACACATGTGCAACAATACAGTGGTAGATACAAGCATGAACACAATGCAGGACTAATGGATACATTACAAGCATGACAGGAACATTCTAGATACTGTAAATACAAATTGTTTAATCAAAATGTAAATCTTCATTACAGTCGCATATTATGTGTACAACAGCTCATTGTCACAAAGTCCCATGTATTAAATAATGAATTGCATTTTTATAGCGCTTTTCCAAGTGCTTTACAATGGTTCATTTATTCATACATTGTGAGGTGAAGCAGCGAACAGTCGACGCCAGCGTCCTCACTTCCCACATTCACACACCAATGGTGGAAAGCTCACACGACCAACTCATTGGAGGCAATGTAGGGTTCAGTGTCTTGCCCAAGGACACTTCAACATGTGGACAGATTCGAACCGCCAACCCAGGGATCATTGGACGACCTGCTCTACCTCAGGGGAACAGAGCGGCATTCCGACGCATCGCCATTCCGACCATTGACTTCTATTGATCGGAATGGCGGGGTTTCTCCACTTTGGTAAAGACCCCGCCACTCCGACGATTAAAACACACCGCTATTCCGAACCGCTATTTCGACTTTGGTAAAGACCCCGCCACTCCGCCCGACATGGAAAGCAAAAAGCAGCACAGAGCAACCACTGAATATTCCAGCCACTGTCACTCCCGTCAGCGCTCCCATTCATTAAACAAGCTTAGCATGTTTTATTGTAAAATATTTGAGTTGGTATTTGTCAAAATGCAAATCACTGTGCGTGTGCGTCCGCGTCAAGTTGTATATTCATCAACATATTATTATTAGACGCACTCTTCCCCTCTTGCACTTATAAGAACTTGTCGTCTCTGCTCAGCTGTGTGTGTGTGTGTATGTGTGTGTGTATGTGTATGTGTGTATGTGTGTGTGTGTGTGTGTGTGTGTGTGTGTGTGTCGTAGGGATGACATATTTGCACCTTCGTCAAAGCATATTAATCTGTCATTAATCCCATCATTTTATTAAATTAAATAAAGATGTAGCCTACATCTGCCTCGCCTGTTATTGTCAGCAAACACGGTCTCTCTGTGTGTGTGTGTGTGTGTGTGTGTGTGTGTGTGTCTCAAAGTCAAAGGGTGTCTATATCTGATTATGTCCATTTTAATAACCTTACACGGTCGGGAAGACATAGCCTATATGATATGTCTGTGCACGTTAGTTATATTCATCAACATATTATTATTATTATTAGAGGCTATCCAATGTGCAGCCCCTGGCATCTCACTTCAGACGCACTCTTCCCCTCTGACGGACGGGAGTCACGGGACACATGCACGCATGCCCCATGCTGTTTTCTGTAGCCTATATTGTTTTGCATACTTAACTGTATTTTTAGAATGAACATGCAAAGCAGCGCGCAGCTGGGAACCCCATATTGCACAATGATGATGATTAGCTGGATTTAGGCCTATATTATTCATGTGTAGGCCTACTCTAATCAATCCACAAGGCCTCAGTTAGATTGATTGCACGTAGGCATATTGTGCGTTCCTCATAAACACTGTCTGGAGCGCAGGAATCACCTTAGATTGTTGTTCAAAGTTCAAAATGTCAAAATGCGTTGGCAGGCCGCAGGAAGGAACAACCCAAACAAGCTGCTCTGATAAATCTCAATATTAGTGGATTCATTAAACCCATTCAATAGACCCATACACAGAACCACTTACTTCAAGAAATACTCTGTTACATTACAAGTAAGTCCGGTAATAAACATTTATTTGATTAAATAAAAAAAGGGCCTTATAGCTTACTTTGGGCACACAAACAGTATGCTAGGCTATACAATATATAGGCTTTTTCTGAAGAAAAAAAATTGTTTACAAAAAAAAAATACTTAAAAAAAAAAAAAAGCTAAATTTAAATTAAACAAAGTTATGGATGCAGCGCTGGACTGCATCCCAATATTGCTCCAGGGTCCTGGGTCCATGGCGGAACTGCCGAACGAGCCTCCGCAGCCTGTTGGAGAAAATCATTAGATAATTAATTTTAGTCACTGCAATAGTAATGTTCTATAGTGAACACATTTTGTTGTGCACAAAAAGTTATATATGCTAATAACAAGCCCACGCCAGTCCATCGCATTTCAGCCTCAGATTGTCACTCCCCCAACAAGCCTTTTATTATTTAATTATGCTTAGCATCAAGAAACTCTCAAACCTTCTATCCAGCTCTCGCCATTTCCGTCGCTGGGGGGGTGCTGGAGAACCGCGCTCAGCGATGGCACAGACCGTCTCCAGCAGCTTCTGCTCGTCCTTTAGACGGCGGATGAACAGCCAAATTGAAGGGTGGCGCCTGTCCACCCGCGCGTTCCATCTGTGATGCCAACCTGAAATAATCAGAGATCTATAAGAACTAGGATACATTTGCGTGAATCAAATAGGCCTGCAATAGTCTTTGGAATGAGAAATTAAAATATTAATAATAAAATAGTTACCCTCCACCGCGTTGTTGCTGCGGTTGTCGCCGCGGCGGCGATAGACGCTCCACACACGTGGCAAGAAGGTCACGTGCTCCCCTACGTACATGTTCTCCATATACTGGATGAAGTCATCCAACGCAGGGTAGTCACGGAGCAGCCGGCGTGTCTGTCTGCTCGTGCAGAAGGTCCTAAAGGGACCGTACCTATGTTCCCTCAGTTCTATGTTCCCTCAGCCTACGACAACCTACCTCCTCCCTCACCCTAACCTCCCCCGGGGCAGACACCTAAACCTAACCGCAACCCTCTCCCGACCCGCAGCGCACCCCCGGGGCAGACACCTAAACCTAACCGCAACCCTCTCCCGACCCGCAGCGCACCTCGGGGCTGAGGGAACATAGGGCTGAGGGAACATAGGTATGACCCCGTCCTAAAGGCGCGCCTCAGATGGGCAGTTGGGAGGTAGCCTGTGGCCATGGCCTTCCTGACCCATGCCTTCAGGTGCCTGTCCCACCTGTATGGACCTGCAAAAGTTGAGTGAAGAAGTACAATTTAAGTCACAAAAATAGACCTATGGCCTACAAATCCATAAGCCTCAACAATCTTTAATAATATATTTTACAAAAGAACAAAAAAGCTTCTAGCCATGAATGAAATGTATTATAACAAATGAACAATTTATAAGTATAATCACTCACCCGCCAAGCCAAGATCTTGTATCTTGCGCCAAAGGCTCTGACACAAGTGAAAAAAGCAACCCGTGATGCGGGTTGCTGGCAGCTCAGCTCGGACAGCGTTCATGAGGGCCATCTCGAAGTCCATCAGGACTTGTTCAGGCCTCCATCTAGATGTAACGGAGGGGTGGGTGGACGCAGGGACAGACATGGTATAAAATAAGTTAAAAAAGAAAAACAGTTTTAAATAAAATATTACACACACACACACACACACACACACACACACACACACACACACACACACACACACACACTTACTGTTGTTGTGTAACCCGCTCGACCCTCCTCTTAACGTGACGGAGGACAGCTCTGTACATTTCCTCCGTCTTGCCGCTCATCAAGACCATTGCGAAAGCCACCACCCTGCCCAGGTAGAGGCCGTGGATGCAAAAAAATTGGTAGAACGGCCTTGGGCACGTCTTGAACGTCCCGTCCATATAGATCTAAAACAAAATTTATGTCATTATATGCATACTGATATAAATTAGACATAGGCCTATATATTATTGCGGAAAACCCTTATTAAAAAAATATTCGGCCCCAGCACCTTTTACTCGATCAAGCATTGCTATAAATGTAATTATTATGGGAGAGGGGTACTAACCTGGTCACACTGGCTCAATTTCGTGAAATTGGCCTCCGTTCCAAAGACTACGAAGCCATGCTGCCGGTTATTTTTGGAGAGGAACTCATCCCCTCCCCAGGTGAGTGCCCACTCGCCCTCCACTTCGACCTCCTGCAGAGTCTGCGGGATGGGAGGCATGAAGCTGGCCCGCTGTCTCTCCAGGCGCGACGTCACGGCATGAAAGGGGGGGCAGTGTTGCACGTCAGCCGTTTGGGCCACGACTCGGTCATAGACCCGCTTGACGGGGAGGGTTGGGTCTGCAGCCACCTGCTCGAGCATCTGCTCAATTACAGCAGTGGTGGCGACGAGGTCCTCTTCGGCCGCGGTTCCCTGGAGGACTTGTAACGACGATGGCTGGATCGTCGGCCTCCACATCTAGCCACCTCGTGTGTAGAAACACATTGCACCCCCGACGGGCGCAACGCCAATATATTTTGTCAGGCTTGGTTTTATTCCTGAGGTAACGAAAATTATTAATTATTAGGGCTTTCCCTCCGCGACTGTTCGCAATTTGAATATGCTTCAGCGTCCATGATGTAAGAGAATATATATCACCATGGGACGCTCTTTTATACCCGTTAACTTGATTGATTAACACCTGATTCCAATACATTGTACGAATACCTCAAACTCATTGGCTGTGGCAAATTGAAAAATGTCAAGGAGTTAAATTTTTAACGTGCTGGGACATTGGTAGCAGTTAGTAGTAGTTTTTCATTATACATAAACCTGTGCGTAAACGTGCGTAATACAGCTCTATAATGGGCTACCTATAGAGCGTTGAGGAAACCCTAGGCTACATACCAGTACAAAAAGATGGGGGCGGTGGACGACAACTATAAAAGAGGGTTTCATTTTGTCTGATTATAAATGACTGCATGTCAACGCTCTATAGGGTCCGATGTGGGTCACAACACAAAATGTACTTTTAACCAAGTATGCAGAAGATGTTGCTTTTTGTGTGTTTGCTTGATTAGATGTTTGTATGTTACTGTAGTGTTTTAATCACTAATTATATAGGTTTAACTAGCATTAGACATGGTACAAGGTGAGGTAGTCAGATGTATAATTGTTGATTTGATCATTATTTTATAAACTTATAATTTTATAACCATCTTGGTTTGAGTGGAGAGAGCATTGTCATTTAGATTTGCTGCGCTCCAAGCAGGAAATTGACCGCCAACGCAGACTACTGGATATGGTTTTGAAACCAAACATCAAATTGCACGGAGCAGGTTAGTAAATGTTCTATGATTTGAAGATGCAACCAAGTAGTTAAGATTTTGAGTATTGTGTACAGCTGCAAAGGATTGCCAACTTGGAGTTAGTTTTACACCACAGTGCTGGTATATTACAGTGGATGTTTTGAGAAACAACAATTTATATCTCCCAATCTGAAGATTTGAGAAACATTCCATGTGTCATAATGTTATACTAGAATGCATTTAGGAACTCATCATCTGAAAGGCTTTTTGCCCTCCTGCTTCTCCCTTCAGTTCTGTTTCTGTCCACCATAGCCTGCCTTAGGACTCCTGCATTATGGTGTACTTTCTTCATGCACAATGATAATGTTACTTTGCCCAAAGATGTGGTAAAAATAATATATGAAGTTGTTATGCAACATCTAATTAATTTCCCTCATTTCATCTTTTCTTTAGAATCTCTGCAGATGTGTGAGAAGGTTTCCTTTGAACCTCTAGACCTATCGCTATGTCCAGACCAACACCTCCCTGTGTGTAAAGAGGAGGTTTCTTCTGAGCAGCAGGAGAGGAACCCTGGTTTGGCCCAGGAGGAACCACAGGGTCCACAGGTCAAAGATGAAGAAATCAGAGAGACAGAGTCTCTAGTCAGCAGCTCAACTATGGACTGTGGAGCACTGAGGAGTGATGACCAGCTCCTCTTCTCAAGCAATACTACAATGAACTGTGACGAGTGGGAGGAGAGCAGGCAAGTTCAGGTAGCTTTAAACGCACTGAAATCACGCAAACGGAAGAATGTGAACGATGAAATATTGCCTTTGAGCAAAAAGCTGTCCTACTTTGTGGAACTTAAATCACTGCAAAAAACAAAAACCCAAACCATGAAGATTCAAATTGTGAAGAAAAACAAGAAGGGCTACAAGATAAGCATGATGCCAGTTAGTTGTGCCGTTTGTGGCAAATCAGTTTACGATATGAACTCCCACATGGAGATCCATACAGGGTCTGTGCCGAAGGATTTCAACACAAGGCAGATTACTGGCCCCACGTGTTAAAGTGCATGCACTGCTTTCACGGTGCACTGTACACCGGCATGTGAATGAAGAGCATGGAATATTGGTCTTGCTTCATAAACACACCTGTTTTAGTTTTCATATTGTGATGAAGTGCGTACTATTTTTAATGCTTGTGCTTTCCCCAATTATTGCTACTTTTACTAACGGCAAATTATTCTATTAACTTGCAATTTGACACAGCTCTTTTTAGACTTTTCTTCAATACCTTAGTACATATATATTTTTTATTTTATGTTGTTTTTGTGTGTGTGTTTTGTGGAGCATACATATAGTATAATATAGTGATGATATGTTATACAATCACCAGTTGCTGTATTTTTATCTACAACAGGCCACATAGCTATATAGTGTTATTGTTGTGGTGGTGTTACAAACTGTACTCAGGAATATGAATAAAGATATTTCCATTCATTCATTGTCATGAATTGTTTAATGTATTATTACATTCACTTATCATTACATTATTATACAGGCATTATGGCTTTATTTAAGCAGTGTGTGCGTACTATCTTGTGTACAATAAGCCAATAATGTTGGGTGGGCACCCATGTTGGGTGGGCGTGGCACCCTATCATTGATTGGTCTATAGCTTTGCTATTAAGATGTAGTCAGACAATCGGCTATCAATAAATGGCACTGCCAAAATTGCCAAATTATAAAACCAATTCAGAACAGAGAGTAAAATTACATTTTATTATTGACATTTTTACAAACAAATAAACAGGCTAGTTACAGTAGCTATAAGCTGCCCACTTAAGCACCCTGACCACACCCAGCACAATGACATTAGCACCCCTGCCCATCTATAGATCATGGCATGAAATTAATGATGCATCCTTACTTCTTTGAAATGGAATTTAATTGAATGCCTAATAAAGAAACTTGAATCATCATTGACATTTTTACAAACAAATAAATAGGCTATTATAAACTTATAATTTTGTAATCATCTTGGTTTGAGTGGAGAGAGCATTAACATTTAGATTTGCATGTGAGGTTTAACTAGCATAAGACGGTTTAACTAGCATTAGACATGGTACAAGGTGAGTCATGTGTAGGGGGGGGCAGTTAAACAACACACCCCCCTCCCAAGGCAAGGCAAGTTTTTATATCACATTTCAGGAATAAACTGTATATAACTATACAGTTTGTGGTAATGACTACAGTAACATACAAACATCTAATCAAGCAAACACACAAAAAGCAACATCTTCTGCATACTTGGTTAAAAGTACATTTTGTGTTGTGTTTCTTCAGATCACAACTTTGACCAAAGCATTTGCCACAAACTGTACAACCAAAGGGTTTTCCTTGAATAAGTTCGCAATTTGAGTTTTCAGCTGTGCTTTTAGACCATAGCTTTTGCAACAAACAATGCAACTATATATATACTTTTTTTTCTTCTTTTTTACATGTAGGCAGGTTACCATGTGTCTTTTCAGATTATTATTTTGACCAAAGCTAATACCACAAACTGTATAGTTATATACAGTTTATTCCTGAAATGTGATATAAAAACTTGCCTTGCCTTGGGAGGGGGGTGTGTTGTTTAACTGCCCCCCCCCTACACATGACTCACCTTGTACCATGTCTAATGCTAGTTAAACCGTCTTATGCTAGTTAAACCTCACATGCAAATCTAAATGTTAATGCTCTCTCCACTCAAACCAAGATGATTACAAAATTATAAGTTTATAATAGCCTATTTATTTGTTTGTAAAAATGTCAATGATGATTCAAGTTTCTTTATTAGGCATTCAATTAAATTCCATTTCAAAGAAGTAAGGATGCATCATTAATTTCATGCCATGATCTATAGATGGGCAGGGGTGCTAATGTCATTGTGCTGGGTGTGGTCAGGGTGCTTAAGTGGGCAGCTTATAGCTACTGTAACTAGCCTGTTTATTTGTTTGTAAAAATGTCAATAATAAAATGTAATTTTACTTTTATGTGAGGTTTAACTAGCATAAGACGGTTTAACTAGCATTAGACATGGTACAAGGTGAGTCATGTGTAGGGGGGGCAGTTAAACAACACACCCCCCTCCCAAGGCAAGGCAAGTTTTTATATCACATTTCAGGAATAAACTGTATATAACTATACAGTTTGTGGTAATGGCTTTGGTCAAAATAATAATCTGAAAAGACACATGGTAACCTGCCTACATGTAAAAAAAAATATATATATATATATATATATATATAGTCGAATTGTTTGTTGCAAAAGCTATGGTCTAAAAGCACAGCTGCAAACTCAAATTGCGAACTTATTCAAGGGAAAACCCTTTGGTTGTACAGTTTGTGGCAAATGCTTTGGTCAAAGTTGTGATCTGAAGAAACACAACACAAAATGTACTTTTAACCAAGTATGCAGAATATGTTGCTTTTTGTGTGTTTGCTTGATTAGATGTTTGTATGTTACTGTAGTGTTTTAATCACTAATTATATAGGTTTAACTAGCATTAGACATGGTACAAGGTGAGGTAGTCAGATGTATAATTGTTGATTTGATCATTATTTTATAAACTTATAATTTTATAACCATCTTGGTTTGAGTGGAGAGAGCATTGTCATTTAGATTTGCATGTGATCTGAAGGGTTAAGTGGGGGCAGTTAAACAACCAATTTCTGTCCAACCCCTCCCACACACTCTGATTGGCCCACCAGACCACCCTCTGTGAGTATTTAGCAGGGCTGTGTTGAGTGGTGATAGTTAGTGCAGCAGAGGATAACACAGAGAGAGGAATCATTTTCTGCTGTACTGGTTTCCATCTTGAACTATTGGCTAAATTTGAACTATGGATTTACTCCAAACACTGGGGTCCTTCTTAATCGAGCAACTCCACAAGCCACTATCTATGGCTGCTGCTGAAGAGATATTTGGCATCGCTAGATTAATCACATCAGAGTACGAGGAGGAAGCGCTGCGCTCCAAGCAGGAAATTGACCGCCAACACAGACTACTGGATATGGTTTTGAAACCAAACATCAAATTGCACGGAGCAGGTTAGTAAATGTTCTATGATTTGAAGATGCAACCAAGTAGTTAAGATTTTGAGTATTGTGTACAGCTGCAAAGGATTGCCAACTTGGAGTTAGTTTTACACCACAGTGCTGGTATATTACAGTGGATGTTTTGAGAAACAACAATTTATATCTCCCAATCTGAAGATTTGAGAAACATTCCATGTGTCATAATGTTATACTAGAATGCATTTAGGAACTCATCATCTGAAAGGCTTTTGCCCTCCTGCTTCTCCCTTCAGTTCTGTTTCTGTCCACCATAGCCTGCCTTAGGACTCCTGCATTATGGTGTACTTTCTTCATGCACAATGATAATGTTACTTTGCCCAAAGATGTGGTAAAAATAATATATGAAGTTGTTATGCAACATCTAATTAATTTCCCTCATTTCATCTTTTCTTTAGAATCTCTGCAGATGTGTGAGAAGGTTTCCTTTGAACCTCTAGACCTATCGCTATGTCCAGACCAACACCTCCCTGTGTGTAAAGATGAGGTTTCTTCTGAGCAGCAGGAGAGGAACCCTGGTTTGGCCCAGGAGGAACCACAGGGTCCACAGGTCAAATATGAAGAAATCAGAGAGACAGAGTCTCTAGTCAGCAGCTCAACTATGGACTGTGGAGCACTGAGGAGTGATGACCAGCTCCTCTTCTCAAGCAATACTACAATGAACTGTGACGAGTGGGAGGAGAGCAGGCAAGTTCAGGTAGCTTTAAACGCACTGAAATCACGCAAACGGAAGAATGTGAATGATGAAATATTGCCTTTGAGCAAAAAGCTGTCCTACTTTGTGGAACTTAAATCACTGCAAAAAACAAAAACCCAAACCATGAAGATTCAAATTGTGAAGAAAAACAAGAAGGGCTACAAGATAAGCATGATGCCAGTTAGTTGTGCCGTTTGTGGCAAATCAGTTTACGATATGAACTCCCACATGGAGATCCATACAGGGAGATATCGTTATAGATGTCGGATCTGTGCCGAAGGATTTCAACACAAGGCAGATTACTGGCCCCACGTGTTAAAGTGCATGCACTGCTTTCACGGTGCACTGTACACCGGCATGTGAATGAAGAGCATGGAATATTGGTCTTGCTTCATAAACACACCTGTTTTAGTTTTCATATTGTGATGAAGTGCGTACTATTTTTTAATGCTTGTGCTTTCCCCAATTATTGCTACTTTTACTAACGGCAAATTATTCTATTAACTTGCAATTTGACACAGCTCTTTTTAGACTTTTCTTCAATACCTTAGTACATATATATTTTTTATTTTATGTTGTTTTTGTGTGTGTGTGTTTTGTGGAGCATACATATAGTATAATATAGTGATGATATGTTATACAATCACCAGTTGCTGTATTTTTATCTACAACAGGCCACATAGCTATATAGTGTTATTGTTGTGGTGGTGTTACAAACTGTACTCAGGAATATGAATAAAGATATTTCCATTCATTCATTGTCATGAATTGTTTAATGTATTATTACATTCACTTATCATTACATTATTATACAGGCATTATGGCTTTATTTAAGCAGTGTGTAGGTTTAACTAGCATAAGACGGTTTAACTAGCATTAGACATGGTACAAGGTGAGTCATGTGTAGGGGGGGGCAGTTAAACAACACACCCCCCTCCCAAGGCAAGGCAAGTTTTTATATCACATTTCAGGAATAAACTGTATATAACTATACAGTTTGTGGTAATGACTACAGTAACATACAAACATCTAATCAAGCAAACACACAAAAAGCAACATCTTCTGCATACTTGGTTAAAAGTACATTTTGTGTTGTGTTTCTTCAGATCACAACTTTGACCAAAGCATTTGCCACAAACTGTACAACCAAAGGGTTTTCCTTGAATAAGTTCGCAATTTGAGTTTTCAGCTGTGCTTTTAGACCATAGCTTTTGCAACAAACAATGCAACTATATATATACTTTTTTTTCTTCTTTTTTACATGTAGGCAGGTTACCATGTGTCTTTTCAGATTATTATTTTGACCAAAGCTAATACCACAAACTGTATAGTTATATACAGTTTATTCCTGAAATGTGATATAAAAACTTGCCTTGCCTTGGGAGGTGGGTGTGTTGTTTAACTGCCCCCCCCTACACATGACTCACCTTGTACCATGTCTAATGCTAGTTAAACCGTCTTATGCTAGTTAAACCTCACATGCAAATCTAAATGTTAATGCTCTCTCCACTCAAACCAAGATGATTACAAAATTATAAGTTTATAATAGCCTATTTATTTGTTTGTAAAAATGTCAATGATGATTCAAGTTTCTTTATTAGGCATTCAATTAAATTCCATTTCAAAGAAGTAAGGATGCATCATTAATTTCATGCCATGATCTATAGATGGGCAGGGGTGCTAATGTCATTGTGCTGGGTGTGGTCAGGGTGCTTAAGTGGGCAGCTTATAGCTACTGTAACTAGCCTGTTTATTTGTTTGTAAAAATGTCAATAATAAAATGTAATTTTACTTTTATGTGAGGTTTAACTAGCATAAGACGGTTTAACTAGCATTAGACATGGTACAAGGTGAGTCATGTGTAGGGGGGGCAGTTAAACAACACACCCCCCTCCCAAGGCAAGGCAAGTTTTTATATCACATTTCAGGAATAAACTGTATATAACTATACAGTTTGTGGTCATGGCTTTGGTCAAAATAATAATCTGAAAAGACACATGGTAACCTGCCTACATGTAAAATAAATAAATATATATATATATATATAGTCGAATTGTTTGTTGCAAAAGCTATGGTCTAAAAGCACAGCTGCAAACTCAAATTGCGAACTTATTCAAGGGAAAACCCTTTGGTTGTACAGTTTGTGGCAAATGCTTTGGTCAAAGTTGTGATCTGAAGAAACACAACACAAAATGTACTTTTAACCAAGTATGCAGAATATGTTGCTTTTTGTGTGTTTGCTTGATTAGATGTTTGTATGTTACTGTAGTGTTTTAATCACTAATTATATAGGTTTAACTAGCATTAGACATGGTACAAGGTGAGGTAGTCAGATGTATAATTGTTGATTTGATCATTATTTTATAAACTTATAATTTTATAACCATCTTGGTTTGAGTGGAGAGAGCATTGTCATTTAGATTTGCATGTGATCTGAAGGGTTAAGTGGGGGCAGTTAAACAACCAATTTCTGTCCAACCCCTCCCACACACTCTGATTGGCCCACCAGACCACCCTCTGTGAGTATTTAGCAGGGCTGTGTTGAGTGGTGATAGTTAGTGCAGCAGAGGATAACACAGAGAGAGGAATCATTTTCTGCTGTACTGGTTTCCATCTTGAACTATTGGCTAAATTTGAACTATGGATTTACTCCAAACACTGGGGTCCTTCTTAATCGAGCAACTCCACAAGCCACTATCTATGGCTGCTGCTGAAGAGATATTTGGCATCGCTAGATTAATCACATCAGAGTACGAGGAGGAAGCGCTGCGCTCCAAGCAGGAAATTGACCGCCAACACAGACTACTGGATATGGTTTTGAAACCAAACATCAAATTGCACGGAGCAGGTTAGTAAATGTTCTATGATTTGAAGATGCAACCAAGTAGTTAAGATTTTGAGTATTGTGTACAGCTGCAAAGGATTGCCAACTTGGAGTTAGTTTTACACCACAGTGCTGGTATATTACAGTGGATGTTTTGAGAAACAACAATTTATATCTCCCAATCTGAAGATTTGAGAAACATTCCATGTGTCATAATGTTATACTAGAATGCATTTAGGAACTCATCATCTGAAAGGCTTTTGCCCTCCTGCTTCTCCCTTCAGTTCTGTTTCTGTCCACCATAGCCTGCCTTAGGACTCCTGCATTATGGTGTACTTTCTTCATGCACAATGATAATGTTACTTTGCCCAAAGATGTGGTAAAAATAATATATGAAGTTGTTATGCAACATCTAATTAATTTCCCTCATTTCATCTTTTCTTTAGAATCTCTGCAGATGTGTGAGAAGGTTTCCTTTGAACCTCTAGACCTATCGCTATGTCCAGACCAACACCTCCCTGTGTGTAAAGATGAGGTTTCTTCTGAGCAGCAGGAGAGGAACCCTGGTTTGGCCCAGGAGGAACCACAGGGTCCACAGGTCAAATATGAAGAAATCAGAGAGACAGAGTCTCTAGTCAGCAGCTCAACTATGGACTGTGGAGCACTGAGGAGTGATGACCAGCTCCTCTTCTCAAGCAATACTACAATGAACTGTGACGAGTGGGAGGAGAGCAGGCAAGTTCAGGTAGCTTTAAACGCACTGAAATCACGCAAACGGAAGAATGTGAATGATGAAATATTGCCTTTGAGCAAAAAGCTGTCCTACTTTGTGGAACTTAAATCACTGCAAAAAACAAAAACCCAAACCATGAAGATTCAAATTGTGAAGAAAAACAAGAAGGGCTACAAGATAAGCATGATGCCAGTTAGTTGTGCCGTTTGTGGCAAATCAGTTTACGATATGAACTCCCACATGGAGATCCATACAGGGAGATATCGTTATAGATGTCGGATCTGTGCCGAAGGATTTCAACACAAGGCAGATTACTGGCCCCACGTGTTAAAGTGCATGCACTGCTTTCACGGTGCACTGTACACCGGCATGTGAATGAAGAGCATGGAATATTGGTCTTGCTTCATAAACACACCTGTTTTAGTTTTCATATTGTGATGAAGTGCGTACTATTTTTTAATGCTTGTGCTTTCCCCAATTATTGCTACTTTTACTAACGGCAAATTATTCTATTAACTTGCAATTTGACACAGCTCTTTTTAGACTTTTCTTCAATACCTTAGTACATATATATTTTTTATTTTATGTTGTTTTTGTGTGTGTGTGTTTTGTGGAGCATACATATAGTATAATATAGTGATGATATGTTATACAATCACCAGTTGCTGTATTTTTATCTACAACAGGCCACATAGCTATATAGTGTTATTGTTGTGGTGGTGTTACAAACTGTACTCAGGAATATGAATAAAGATATTTCCATTCATTCATTGTCATGAATTGTTTAATGTATTATTACATTCACTTATCATTACATTATTATACAGGCATTATGGCTTTATTTAAGCAGTGTGTAGGTTTAACTAGCATAAGACGGTTTAACTAGCATTAGACATGGTACAAGGTGAGTCATGTGTAGGGGGGGGCAGTTAAACAACACACCCCCCTCCCAAGGCAAGGCAAGTTTTTATATCACATTTCAGGAATAAACTGTATATAACTATACAGTTTGTGGTAATGACTACAGTAACATACAAACATCTAATCAAGCAAACACACAAAAAGCAACATCTTCTGCATACTTGGTTAAAAGTACATTTTGTGTTGTGTTTCTTCAGATCACAACTTTGACCAAAGCATTTGCCACAAACTGTACAACCAAAGGGTTTTCCTTGAATAAGTTCGCAATTTGAGTTTTCAGCTGTGCTTTTAGACCATAGCTTTTGCAACAAACAATGCAACTATATATATACTTTTTTTTCTTCTTTTTTACATGTAGGCAGGTTACCATGTGTCTTTTCAGATTATTATTTTGACCAAAGCTAATACCACAAACTGTATAGTTATATACAGTTTATTCCTGAAATGTGATATAAAAACTTGCCTTGCCTTGGGAGGTGGGTGTGTTGTTTAACTGCCCCCCCCTACACATGACTCACCTTGTACCATGTCTAATGCTAGTTAAACCGTCTTATGCTAGTTAAACCTCACATGCAAATCTAAATGTTAATAAACTCTCCACTCAAACCAAGATGATTACAAAATTATAAGTTTATAATAGCCTATTTATTTGTTTGTAAAAATGTCAATGATGATTCAAGTTTCTTTATTAGGCATTCAATTAAATTCCATTTCAAAGAAGTAAGGATGCATCATTAATTTCATGCCATGATCTATAGATGGGCAGGGGTGCTAATGTCATTGTGCTGGGTGTGGTCAGGGTGCTTAAGTGGGCAGCTTATAGCTACTGTAACTAGCCTGTTTATTTGTTTGTAAAAATGTCAATAATAAAATGTAATTTTACTTTTATGTGAGGTTTAACTAGCATAAGACGGTTTAACTAGCATTAGACATGGTACAAGGTGAGTCATGTGTAGGGGGGGCAGTTAAACAACACACCCCCCTCCCAAGGCAAGGCAAGTTTTTATATCACATTTCAGGAATAAACTGTATATAACTATACAGTTTGTGGTCATGGCTTTGGTCAAAATAATAATCTGAAAAGACACATGGTAACCTGCCTACATGTAAAAAAAAAAAAATATATATATATATATATAGTCGAATTGTTTGTTGCAAAAGCTATGGTCTAAAAGCACAGCTGCAAACTCAAATTGCGAACTTATTCAAGGGAAAACCCTTTGGTTGTACAGTTTGTGGCAAATGCTTTGGTCAAAGTTGTGATCTGAAGAAACACAACACAAAATGTACTTTTAACCAAGTATGCAGAATATGTTGCTTTTTGTGTGTTTGCTTGATTAGATGTTTGTATGTTACTGTAGTGTTTT
Source organism: Protomyctophum parallelum (assembly GCF_964188405.1). Lineage (NCBI taxonomy): Eukaryota > Metazoa > Chordata > Actinopteri > Myctophiformes > Myctophidae > Protomyctophum > Protomyctophum parallelum. Next base: position 53,834,662 of record NC_139701.1, read on the forward strand.
AATCACTAATTATATAGGTTTAACTAGCATTAGACATGGTACAAGGTGAGGTAGACAGATGTATAATTGTTGATTTGATCATTATTTTATAAACTTATAATTTTATAACCATCTTGGTTTGAGTGGAGAGAGCATTGTCATTTAGATTTGCATGTGATCTGAAGGGTTAAGTGGGGGCAGTTAAACAACCAATTTCTGTCCAACCCCTCCCACACACTCTGATTGGCCCACCAGACCACCCTCTGTGAGTATTTAGCAGGGCTGTGTTGAGTGGTGATAGTTAGTGCAGCAGAGGATAACACAGAGAGAGGAATCATTTTCTGCTGTACTGGTTTCCATCTTGAACTATTGGCTAAATTTGAACTATGGATTTACTCCAAACACTGGGGTCCTTCTTAATCGAGCAACTCCACAAGCCACTATCTATGGCTGCTGCTGAAGAGATATTTGGCATCGCTAGATTAATCACATCAGAGTACGAGGAGGAAGCGCTGCGCTCCAAGCAGGAAATTGACCGCCAACACAGACTACTGGATATGGTTTTGAAACCAAACATCAAATTGCACGGAGCAGGTTAGTAAATGTTCTATGATTTGAAGATGCAACCAAGTAGTTAAGATTTTGAGTATTGTGTACAGCTGCAAAGGATTGCCAACTTGGAGTTAGTTTTACACCACAGTGCTGGTATATTACAGTGGATGTTTTGAGAAACAACAATTTATATCTCCCAATCTGAAGATTTGAGAAACATTCCATGTGTCATAATGTTATACTAGAATGCATTTAGGAACTCATCATCTGAAAGGCTTTTGCCCTCCTGCTTCTCCCTTCAGTTCTGTTTCTGTCCACCATAGCCTGCCTTAGGACTCCTGCATTATGGTGTACTTTCTTCATGCACAATGATAATGTTACTTTGCCCAAAGATGTGGTAAAAATAATATATGAAGTTGTTATGCAACATCTAATTAATTTCCCTCATTTCATCTTTTCTTTAGAATCTCTGCAGATGTGTGAGAAGGTTTCCTTTGAACCTCTAGACCTATCGCTATGTCCAGACCAACACCTCCCTGTGTGTAAAGATGAGGTTTCTTCTGAGCAGCAGGAGAGGAACCCTGGTTTGGCCCAGGAGGAACCACAGGGTCCACAGGTCAAATATGAAGAAATCAGAGAGACAGAGTCTCTAGTCAGCAGCTCAACTATGGACTGTGGAGCACTGAGGAGTGATGACCAGCTCCTCTTCTCAAGCAATACTACAATGAACTGTGACGAGTGGGAGGAGAGCAGGCAAGTTCAGGTAGCTTTAAACGCACTGAAATCACGCAAACAGAAGAATGTGAATGATGAAATATTGCCTTTGAGCAAAAAGCTGTCCTACTTTGTGGAACTTAAATCACTGCAAAAAACAAAAACCCAAACCATGAAGATTCAAATTGTGAAGAAAAACAAGAAGGGCTACAAGATAAGCATGATGCCAGTTAGTTGTGCCGTTTGTGGCAAATCAGTTTACGATATGAACTCCCACATGGAGATCCATACAGGGAGATATCGTTATAGATGTCGGATCTGTGCCGAAGGATTTCAACACAAGGCAGATTACTGGCCCCACGTGTTAAAGTGCATGCACTGCTTTCACGGTGCACTGTACACCGGCATGTGAATGAAGAGCATGGAATATTGGTCTTGCTTCATAAACACACCTGTTTTAGTTTTCATATTGTGATGAAGTGCGTACTATTTTTTAATGCTTGTGCTTTCCCCAATTATTGCTACTTTTACTAACGGCAAATTATTCTATTAACTTGCAATTTGACACAGCTCTTTTTAGACTTTTCTTCAATACCTTAGTACATATATATTTTTTATTTTATGTTGTTTTTGTGTGTGTGTGTTTTGTGGAGCATACATATAGTATAATATAGTGATGATATGTTATACAATCACCAGTTGCTGTATTTTTATCTACAACAGGCCACATAGCTATATAGTGTTATTGTTGTGGTGGTGTTACAAACTGTACTCAGGAATATGAATAAAGATATTTCCATTCATTCATTGTCATGAATTGTTTAATGTATTATTACATTCACTTATCATTACATTATTATACAGGCATTATGGCTTTATTTAAGCAGTGTGTAGGTTTAACTAGCATAAGACGGTTTAACTAGCATTAGACATGGTACAAGGTGAGTCATGTGTAGGGGGGGGCAGTTAAACAACACACCCCCCTCCCAAGGCAAGGCAAGTTTTTATATCACATTTCAGGAATAAACTGTATATAACTATACAGTTTGTGGTAATGACTACAGTAACATACAAACATCTAATCAAGCAAACACACAAAAAGCAACATCTTCTGCATACTTGGTTAAAAGTACATTTTGTGTTGTGTTTCTTCAGATCACAACTTTGACCAAAGCATTTGCCACAAACTGTACAACCAAAGGGTTTTCCTTGAATAAGTTCGCAATTTGAGTTTTCAGCTGTGCTTTTAGACCATAGCTTTTGCAACAAACAATGCAACTATATATATACTTTTTTTTCTTCTTTTTTACATGTAGGCAGGTTACCATGTGTCTTTTCAGATTATTATTTTGACCAAAGCTAATACCACAAACTGTATAGTTATATACAGTTTATTCCTGAAATGTGATATAAAAACTTGCCTTGCCTTGGGAGGTGGGTGTGTTGTTTAACTGCCCCCCCCTACACATGACTCACCTTGTACCATGTCTAATGCTAGTTAAACCGTCTTATGCTAGTTAAACCTCACATGCAAATCTAAATGTTAATGCTCTCTCCACTCAAACCAAGATGATTACAAAATTATAAGTTTATAATAGCCTATTTATTTGTTTGTAAAAATGTCAATGATGATTCAAGTTTCTTTATTAGGCATTCAATTAAATTCCATTTCAAAGAAGTAAGGATGCATCATTAATTTCATGCCATGATCTATAGATGGGCAGGGGTGCTAATGTCATTGTGCTGGGTGTGGTCAGGGTGCTTAAGTGGGCAGCTTATAGCTACTGTAACTAGCCTGTTTATTTGTTTGTAAAAATGTCAATAATAAAATGTAATTTTACTTTTATGTGAGGTTTAACTAGCATAAGACGGTTTAACTAGCATTAGACATGGTACAAGGTGAGTCATGTGTAGGGGGGGCAGTTAAACAACACACCCCCCTCCCAAGGCAAGGCAAGTTTTTATATCACATTTCAGGAATAAACTGTATATAACTATACAGTTTGTGGTCATGGCTTTGGTCAAAATAATAATCTGAAAAGACACATGGTAACCTGCCTACATGTAAAAAAAAATATATATATATATATATATATAGTCGAATTGTTTGTTGCAAAAGCTATGGTCTAAAAGCACAGCTGCAAACTCAAATTGCGAACTTATTCAAGGGAAAACCCTTTGGTTGTACAGTTTGTGGCAAATGCTTTGGTCAAAGTTGTGATCTGAAGAAACACAACACAAAATGTACTTTTAACCAAGTATGCAGAATATGTTGCTTTTTGTGTGTTTGCTTGATTAGATGTTTGTATGTTACTGTAGTGTTTTAATCACTAATTATATAGGTTTAACTAGCATTAGACATGGTACAAGGTGAGGTAGACAGATGTATAATTGTTGATTTGATCATTATTTTATAAACTTATAATTTTATAACCATCTTGGTTTGAGTGGAGAGAGCATTGTCATTTAGATTTGCATGTGATCTGAAGGGTTAAGTGGGGGCAGTTAAACAACCAATTTCTGTCCAACCCCTCCCACACACTCTGATTGGCCCACCAGACCACCCTCTGTGAGTATTTAGCAGGGCTGTGTTGAGTGGTGATAGTTAGTGCAGCAGAGGATAACACAGAGAGAGGAATCATTTTCTGCTGTACTGGTTTCCATCTTGAACTATTGGCTAAATTTGAACTATGGATTTACTCCAAACACTGGGGTCCTTCTTAATCGAGCAACTCCACAAGCCACTATCTATGGCTGCTGCTGAAGAGATATTTGGCATCGCTAGATTAATCACATCAGAGTACGAGGAGGAAGCGCTGCGCTCCAAGCAGGAAATTGACCGCCAACACAGACTACTGGATATGGTTTTGAAACCAAACATCAAATTGCACGGAGCAGGTTAGTAAATGTTCTATGATTTGAAGATGCAACCAAGTAGTTAAGATTTTGAGTATTGTGTACAGCTGCAAAGGATTGCCAACTTGGAGTTAGTTTTACACCACAGTGCTGGTATATTACAGTGGATGTTTTGAGAAACAACAATTTATATCTCCCAATCTGAAGATTTGAGAAACATTCCATGTGTCATAATGTTATACTAGAATGCATTTAGGAACTCATCATCTGAAAGGCTTTTGCCCTCCTGCTTCTCCCTTCAGTTCTGTTTCTGTCCACCATAGCCTGCCTTAGGACTCCTGCATTATGGTGTACTTTCTTCATGCACAATGATAATGTTACTTTGCCCAAAGATGTGGTAAAAATAACATATGAAGTTGTTATGCAACATCTAATTAATTTCCCTCATTTCATCTTTTCTTTAGAATCTCTGCAGATGTGTGAGAAGGTTTCCTTTGAACCTCTAGACCTATCGCTATGTCCAGACCAACACCTCCCTGTGTGTAAAGATGAGGTTTCTTCTGAGCAGCAGGAGAGGAACCTTGGTTTGGCCCAGGAGGAACCACAGGGTCCACAGGTCAAATATGAAGAAATCAGAGAGACAGAGTCTCTAGTCAGCAGCTCAACTATGGACTGTGGAGCACTGAGGAGTGATGACCAGCTCCTCTTCTCAAGCAATACTACAATGAACTGTGACGAGTGGGAGGAGAGCAGGCAAGTTCAGGTAGCTTTAAACGCACTGAAATCACGCAAACGGAAGAATGTGAATGATGAAATATTGCCTTTGAGCAAAAAGCTGTCCTACTTTGTGGAACTTAAATCACTGCAAAAAACAAAAACCCAAACCATGAAGATTCAAATTGTGAAGAAAAACAAGAAGGGCTACAAGATAAGCATGATGCCAGTTAGTTGTGCCGTTTGTGGCAAATCAGTTTACGATATGAACTCCCACATGGAGATCCATACAGGGAGATATCGTTATAGATGTCGGATCTGTGCCGAAGGATTTCAACACAAGGCAGATTACTGGCCCCACGTGTTAAAGTGCATGCACTGCTTTCACGGTGCACTGTACACCGGCATGTGAATGAAGAGCATGGAATATTGGTCTTGCTTCATAAACACACCTGTTTTAGTTTTCATATTGTGATGAAGTGCGTACTATTTTTAATGCTTGTGCTTTCCCCAATTATTGCTACTTTTACTAACGGCAAATTATTCTATTAACTTGCAATTTGACACAGCTCTTTTTAGACTTTTCTTCAATACCTTAGTACATATATATTTTTTATTTTATGTTGTTTTTGTGTGTGTGTGTTTTGTGGAGCATACATATAGTATAATATAGTGATGATATGTTATACAATCACCAGTTGCTGTATTTTTATCTACAACAGGCCACATAGCTATATAGTGTTATTGTTGTGGTGGTGTTACAAACTGTACTCAGGAATATGAATAAAGATATTTCCATTCATTCATTGTCATGAATTGTTTAATGTATTATTACATTCACTTATCATTACATTATTATACAGGCATTATGGCTTTATTTAAGCAGTGTGTGCGTACTATCTTGTGTACAATAAGCCAATAATGTTGGGTGGGCACCCATGTTGGGTGGGCGTGGCACCCTATCATTGATTGGTCTATAGCTTTGCTATTAAGATGTAGTCAGACAATCGGCTATCAATAAATGGCACTGCCAAAATTGCCAAATTATAAAACCAATTCAGAACAGAAAGTAAAATTACATTTTATTATTGAAATTTTTACAAACAAATAAACAGGCTAGTTACAGTAGCTATAAGCTGCCCACTTAAGCACCCTGACCACACCCAGCACCCCTCCCCATCTATAGATCATGGCATGAAATTAATGATGCATCCTTACTTCTTTGAAATGGAATTTAATTGAATGCCTAATAAAGAAACTTGAATCATCATTGACATTTTTACAAACAAATAAATAGGCTATTATAAACTTATAATTTTGTAATCATCTTGGTTTGAGTGGAGAGAGCATTAACATTTAGATTTGCATGTGAGGTTTAACTAGCATAAGACGGTTTAACTAGCATTAGACATGGTACAAGGTGAGTCATGTGTAGGGGGGGGCAGTTAAACAACACACCCCCCTCCCAAGGCAAGGCAAGTTTTTATATCACATTTCAGGAATAAACTGTATATAACTATACAGTTTGTGGTAATGACTACAGTAACATACAAACATCTAATCAAGCAAACACACAAAAAGCAACATCTTCTGCATACTTGGTTAAAAGTACATTTTGTGTTGTGTTTCTTCAGATCACAACTTTGACCAAAGCATTTGCCACAAACTGTACAACCAAAGGGTTTTCCTTGAATAAGTTCGCAATTTGAGTTTTCAGCTGTGCCTTTAGACCATAGCTTTTGCAACAAACAATGCAACTATATATATACTTTTTTTTTTTCTTTTTTACATGTAGGCAGGTTACCATGTGTCTTTTCAGATTATTATTTTGACCAAAGCTAATACCACAAACTGTATAGTTATATACAGTTTATTCCTGAAATGTGATATAAAAACTTGCCTTGCCTTGGGAGGGGGGTGTGTTGTTTAACTGCCCCCCCTACACATGACTCACCTTGTACCATGTCTAATGCTAGTTAAACCGTCTTATGCTAGTTAAACCTCACATGCAAATCTAAATGTTAATGCTCTCTCCACTCAAACCAAGATGATTACAAAATTATAAGTTTATAATAGCCTATTTATTTGTTTGTAAAAATGTCAATGATGATTCAAGTTTCTTTATTAGGCATTCAATTAAATTCCATTTCAAAGAAGTAAGGATGCATCATTAATTTCATGCCATGATCTATAGATGGGCAGGGGTGCTAATGTCATTGTGCTGGGTGTGGTCAGGGTGCTTAAGTGGGCAGCTTATAGCTACTGTAACTAGCCTGTTTATTTGTTTGTAAAAATGTCAATAATAAAATGTAATTTTACTTTTATGTGAGGTTTAACTAGCATAAGACGGTTTAACTAGCATTAGACATGGTACAAGGTGAGTCATGTGTAGGGGGGGGCAGTTAAACAACACACCCCCCTCCCAAGGCAAGGCAAGTTTTTATATCACATTTCAGGAATAAACTGTATATAACTATACAGTTTGTGGTAATGGCTTTGGTCAAAATAATAATCTGAAAAGACACATGGTAACCTGCCTACATGTAAAAAAAAATATATATATATATATATATATAGTCGAATTGTTTGTTGCAAAAGCTATGGTCTAAAAGCACAGCTGCAAACTCAAATTGCGAACTTATTCAAGGGAAAACCCTTTGGTTGTACAGTTTGTGGCAAATGCTTTGGTCAAAGTTGTGATCTGAAGAAACACAACACAAAATGTACTTTTAACCAAGTATGCAGAATATGTTGCTTTTTGTGTGTTTGCTTGATTAGATGTTTGTATGTTACTGTAGTGTTTTAATCACTAATTATATAGGTTTAACTAGCATTAGACATGGTACAAGGTGAGGTAGTCAGATGTATAATTGTTGATTTGATCATTATTTTATAAACTTATAATTTTATAACCATCTTGGTTTGAGTGGAGAGAGCATTGTCATTTAGATGTGCATGTGATCTGAAGGGTTAAGTGGGGGCAGTTAAACAACCAATTTCTGTCCAACCCCTCCCACACACTCTGATTGGCCCACCAGACCACCCTCTGTGAGTATTTAGCAGGGCTGTGTTGAGTGGTGATAGTTAGTGCAGCAGAGGATAACACAGAGAGAGGAATCATTTTCTGCTGTACTGGTTTCCATCTTGAACTATTGGCTAAATTTGAACTATGGATTTACTCCAAACACTGGGGTCCTTCTTAATCGAGCAACTCCACAAGCCACTATCTATGGCTGCTGCTGAAGAGATATTTGGCATCGCTAGATTAATCACATCAGAGTACGAGGAGGAAGCGCTGCGCTCCAAGCAGGAAATTGACCGCCAACACAGACTACTGGATATGGTTTTGAAACCAAACATCAAATTGCACGGAGCAGGTTAGTAAATGTTCTATGATTTGAAGATGCAACCAAGTAGTTAAGATTTTGAGTATTGTGTACAGCTGCAAAGGATTGCCAACTTGGAGTTAGTTTTACACCACAGTGCTGGTATATTACAGTGGATGTTTTGAGAAACAACAATTTATATCTCCCAATCTGAAGATTTGAGAAACATTCCATGTGTCATAATGTTATACTAGAATGCATTTAGGAACTCATCATCTGAAAGGCTTTTGCCCTCCTGCTTCTCCCTTCAGTTCTGTTTCTGTCCACCATAGCCTGCCTTAGGACTCCTGCATTATGGTGTACTTTCTTCATGCACAATGATAATGTTACTTTGCCCAAACGTAGAATGTGAATGATGAAATATTGCCTTTGAGCAAAAAGCTGTCCTACTTTGTGGAACTTAAATCACTGCAAAAAACAAAAACCCAAACCATGAAGATTCAAATTGTGAAGAAAAACAAGAAGGGCTACAAGATAAGCATGATGCCAGTTAGTTGTGCCGTTTGTGGCAAATCAGTTTACGATATGAACTCCCACATGGAGATCCATACAGGGAGATATCGTTATAGATGTCGGATCTGTGCCGAAGGATTTCAACACAAGGCAGATTACTGGCCCCACGTGTTAAAGTGCATGCACTGCTTTCACGGTGCACTGTACACCGGCATGTGAATGAAGAGCATGGAATATTGGTCTTGCTTCATAAACACACCTGTTTTAGTTTTCATATTGTGATGAAGTGCATACTATTTTTAATGCTTGTGCTTTCCCCAATTATTGCTACTTTTACTAACGGCAAATTATTCTATTAACTTGCAATTTGACACAGCTCTTTTTAGACTTTTCTTCAATACCTTAGTACATATATATTTTTTATTTTATGTTGTTTTTGTGTGTGTGTTTTGTGGAGCATACATATAGTATAATATAGTGATGATATGTTATACAATCACCAGTTGCTGTATTTTTATCTACAACAGGCCACATAGCTATATAGTGTTATTGTTGTGGTGGTGTTACAAACTGTACTCAGGAATATGAATAAAGATATTTCCATTCATTCATTGTCATGAATTGTTTAATGTATTATTACATTCACTTATCATTACATTATTATACAGGCATTATGGCTTTATTTAAGCAGTGTGTGCGTACTATCTTGTGTACAATAAGCCAATAATGTTGGGTGGGCACCCATGTTGGGTGGGCGTGGCACCCTATCATTGATTGGTCTATAGCTTTGCTATTAAGATGTAGTCAGACAATCGGCTATCAATAAATGGCACTGCCAAAATTGCCAAATTATAAAACCAATTCAGAACAGAAAGTAAAATTACATTTTATTATTGACATTTTTACAAACAAATAAACAGGCTAGTTACAGTAGCTATAAGCTGCCCACTTAAGCACCCTGACCACACCCAGCACCCCTCCCCATCTATAGATCATGGCATGAAATTAATGATGCATCCTTACTTCTTTGAAATGGAATTTAATTGAATGCCTAATAAAGAAACTTGAATCATCATTGACATTTTTACAAACAAATAAATAGGCTATTATAAACTTATAATTTTGTAATCATCTTGGTTTGAGTGGAGAGAGCATTAACATTTAGATTTGCATGTGAGGTTTAACTAGCATAAGACGGTTTAACTAGCATTAGACATGGTACAAGGTGAGTCATGTGTAGGGGGGGGCAGTTAAACAACACACCCCCCTCCCAAGGCAAGGCAAGTTTTTATATCACATTTCAGGAATAAACTGTATATAACTATACAGTTTGTGGTAATGACTACAGTAACATACAAACATCTAATCAAGCAAACACACAAAAAGCAACATCTTCTGCATACTTGGTTAAAAGTACATTTTGTGTTGTGTTTCTTCAGATCACAACTTTGACCAAAGCATTTGCCACAAACTGTACAACCAAAGGGTTTTCCTTGAATAAGTTCGCAATTTGAGTTTTCAGCTGTGCCTTTAGACCATAGCTTTTGCAACAAAGCTTTTTTACATGTAGGCAGGTTACCATGTGTCTTTTCAGATTATTATTTTGACCAAAGCTAATACCACAAACTGTATAGTTATATACAGTTTATTCCTGAAATGTGATATAAAAACTTGCCTTGCCTTGGGAGGGGGGTGTGTTGTTTAACTGCCCCCCCTACACATGACTCACCTTGTACCATGTCTAATAGTTAAACCGTCTTATGCTAGTTAAACCTCACATGCAAATCTAAATGTTAATGCTCTCTCCACTCAAACCAAGATGATTACAAAATTATAAGTTTATAATAGCCTATTTATTTGTTTGTAAAAATGTCAATGATGATTCAAGTTTCTTTATTAGGCATTCAATTAAATTCCATTTCAAAGAAGTAAGGATGCATCATTAATTTCATGCCATGATCTATAGATGGGCAGGGGTGCTAATGTCATTGTGCTGGGTGTGGTCAGGGTGCTTAAGTGGGCAGCTTATAGCTACTGTAACTAGCCTGTTTATTTGTTTGTAAAAATGTCAATAATAAAATGTAATTTTACTTTTATGTGAGGTTTAACTAGCATAAGACGGTTTAACTAGCATTAGACATGGTACAAGGTGAGTCATGTGTAGGGGGGGGCAGTTAAACAACACACCCCCCTCCCAAGGCAAGGCAAGTTTTTATATCACATTTCAGGAATAAACTGTATATAACTATACAGTTTGTGGTAATGGCTTTGGTCAAAATAATAATCTGAAAAGACACATGGTAACCTGCCTACATGTAAAAAAATAAATATATATATATATATAGTCGAATTGTTTGTTGCAAAAGCTATGGTCTAAAAGCACAGCTGCAAACTCAAATTGCGAACTTATTCAAGGGAAAACCCTTTGGTTGTACAGTTTGTGGCAAATGCTTTGGTCAAAGTTGTGATCTGAAGAAACACAACACAAAATGTACTTTTAACCAAGTATGCAGAATATGTTGCTTTTTGTGTGTTTGCTTGATTAGATGTTTGTATGTTACTGTAGTGTTTTAATCACTAATTATATAGGTTTAACTAGCATTAGACATGGTACAAGGTGAGGTAGTCAGATGTATAATTGTTGATTTGATCATTATTTTATAAACTTATAATTTTATAACCATCTTGGTTTGAGTGGAGAGAGCATTGTCATTTAGATGTGCATGTGATCTGAAGGGTTAAGTGGGGGCAGTTAAACAACCAATTTCTGTCCAACCCCTCCCACACACTCTGATTGGCCCACCAGACCACCCTCTGTGAGTATTTAGCAGGGCTGTGTTGAGTGGTGATAGTTAGTGCAGCAGAGGATAACACAGAGAGAGGAATCATTTTCTGCTGTACTGGTTTCCATCTTGAACTATTGGCTAAATTTGAACTATGGATTTACTCCAAACACTGGGGTCCTTCTTAATCGAGCAACTCCACAAGCCACTATCTATGGCTGCTGCTGAAGAGATATTTGGCATCGCTAGATTAATCACATCAGAGTACGAGGAGGAAGCGCTGCGCTCCAAGCAGGAAATTGACCGCCAACACAGACTACTGGATATGGTTTTGAAACCAAACATCAAATTGCACGGAGCAGGTTAGTAAATGTTCTATGATTTGAAGATGCAACCAAGTAGTTAAGATTTTGAGTATTGTGTACAGCTGCAAAGGATTGCCAACTTGGAGTTAGTTTTACACCACAGTGCTGGTATATTACAGTGGATGTTTTGAGAAACAACAATTTATATCTCCCAATCTGAAGATTTGAGAAACATTCCATGTGTCATAATGTTATACTAGAATGCATTTAGGAACTCATCATCTGAAAGGCTTTTGCCCTCCTGCTTCTCCCTTCAGTTCTGTTTCTGTCCACCATAGCCTGCCTTAGGACTCCTGCATTATGGTGTACTTTCTTCATGCACAATGATAATGTTACTTTGCCCAAAGATGTGGTAAAAATAATATATGAAGTTGTTATGCAACATCTAATTAATTTCCCTCATTTCATCTTTTCTTTAGAATCTCTGCAGATGTGTGAGAAGGTTTCCTTTGAACCTCTAGACCTATCGCTATGTCCAGACCAACACCTCCCTGTGTGTAAAGATGAGGTTTCTTCTGAGCAGCAGGAGAGGAACCCTGGTTTGGCCCAGGAGGAACCACAGGGTCCACAGGTCAAATATGAAGAAATCAGAGAGACAGAGTCTCTAGTCAGCAGCTCAACTATGGACTGTGGAGCACTGAGGAGTGATGACCAGCTCCTCTTCTCAAGCAATACTACAATGAACTGTGACGAGTGGGAGGAGAGCAGGCAAGTTCAGGTAGCTTTAAACGCACTGAAATCACGCAAACGGAAGAATGTGAATGATGAAATATTGCCTTTGAGCAAAAAGCTGTCCTACTTTGTGGAACTTAAATCACTGCAAAAAACAAAAACCCAAACCATGAAGATTCAAATTGTGAAGAAAAACAAGAAGGGCTACAAGATAAGCATGATGCCAGTTAGTTGTGCCGTTTGTGGCAAATCAGTTTACGATATGAACTCCCACATGGAGATCCATACAGGGAGATATCGTTATAGATGTCGGATCTGTGCCGAAGGATTTCAACACAAGGCAGATTACTGGCCCCACGTGTTAAAGTGCATGCACTGCTTTCACGGTGCACTGTACACCGGCATGTGAATGAAGAGCATGGAATATTGGTCTTGCTTCATAAACACACCTGTTTTAGTTTTCATATTGTGATGAAGTGCATACTATTTTTAATGCTTGTGCTTTCCCCAATTATTGCTACTTTTACTAACGGCAAATTATTCTATTAACTTGCAATTTGACACAGCTCTTTTTAGACTTTTCTTCAATACCTTAGTACATATATATTTTTTATTTTATGTTGTTTTTGTGTGTGTGTTTTGTGGAGCATACATATAGTATAATATAGTGATGATATGTTATACAATCACCAGTTGCTGTATTTTTATCTACAACAGGCCACATAGCTATATAGTGTTATTGTTGTGGTGGTGTTACAAACTGTACTCAGGAATATGAATAAAGATATTTCCATTCATTCATTGTCATGAATTGTTTAATGTATTATTACATTCACTTATCATTACATTATTATACAGGCATTATGGCTTTATTTAAGCAGTGTGTGCGTACTATCTTGTGTACAATAAGCCAATAATGTTGGGTGGGCACCCATGTTGGGTGGGCGTGGCACCCTATCATTGATTGGTCTATAGCTTTGCTATTAAGATGTAGTCAGACAATCGGCTATCAATAAATGGCACTGCCAAAATTGCCAAATTATAAAACCAATTCAGAACAGAAAGTAAAATTACATTTTATTATTGACATTTTTACAAACAAATAAACAGGCTAGTTACAGTAGCTATAAGCTGCCCACTTAAGCACCCTGACCACACCCAGCACAATGACATTAGCACCCTCCCCATCTATAGATCATGGCATGAAATTAATGATGCATCCTTACTTCTTTGAAATGGAATTTAATTGAATGCCTAATAAAGAAACTTGAATCATCATTGACATTTTTACAAACAAATAAATAGGCTATTATAAACTTATAATTTTGTAATCATCTTGGTTTGAGTGGAGAGAGCATTAACATTTAGATTTGCATGTGAGGTTTAACTAGCATAAGACGGTTTAACTAGCATTAGACATGGTACAAGGTGAGTCATGTGTAGGGGGGGGCAGTTAAACAACACACCCCCCTCCCAAGGCAAGGCAAGTTTTATATCACATTTCAGGAATAAACTGTATATAACTATACAGTTTGTGGTAATGACTACAGTAACATACAAACATCTAATCAAGCAAACACACAAAAAGCAACATCTTCTGCATACTTGGTTAAAAGTACATTTTGTGTTCAGATCACAACTTTGACCAAAGCATTTGCCACAAACTGTACATCCAAAGGGTTTTCCTTGAATAAGTTCGCAATTTGAGTTTTCAGCTGTGCTTTTAGACCATAGCTTTTGCAACAAACAATGCAACTATATATAGGGGAGGATGGGGGAAGATGAACCGTCGGGTAAGTTGAACCACCCCCTGTATCTTTAAAACTACACACATGAGTTGTCATGTGACCTCAAAATCAGGACACACGCACCATTTCAACCTGACTGTGAAGATGAGAGACACATGGACAAAGTGGAAAGTACATTTATACACAAAAAAGTGTTTTTTGCTGGTCAAAGTAAAAAAAAAAACTTTTCTGGAATAATCATTTTTATATTAAAGCAAAAGCACCCAGGTCTAAACGTATATATCATGCATGTTGGTGATATACCAATGTATAAAACCCATGTGAATCATTTAGCTAAACATTAGCCTGGAGCATTAAGCTAGCCATGTTTAGTCAAAAAGTGGCCATGGGGCAAGTTGAACCAATTCCTTGGGGTAAATTGAGCCAATTTTCTTAATGTGAATCACCATTCATATTTTTGTATTAAGTATTAGCTACTCAAATTATACTGAATGACCTTTAATTTGGATGTTTGCAAATGTTTGCAAATTTGCTATATTGTATTAACAATATTGCAAATATTATAAGGTTCTGAATAACAAACTTTATTTAATTGTCTTTATATTGTTTAAATAATAAATAAACAGATAAATAAGACTATTTGCAAAAGGGAAAACTGTTATTAAATTATTTTCAATACGTGAATACATTATCTGTTCAAGTTTAAGCTCTTTACATTAAAATATCATGTGGTTCAATTTTGGATCAACTTACCCCTTACCTGGGGCAAATTGAGCCACTTTTTTTTTTTTTTTTGAAAGGTCATATTTTCATGGCCCTTTGTCATAGCTGCTTACTGACATCCTGAAATATGTGTAGATCATTAGATTTGACTGCCATCTCATTTTGCCTTGCTTCCAGGACAACTTAAGTAAAAAGTGGTTCATCTTCCCCCATCCTCCCTATACTTTTTTTTTTTTTTTTTACATGCAGGCAGGTTACCATGTGTCTTTTCAGATTATTATTTTGACCAAAGCTAATACCACAAACTGTATAGTTATATACAGTTTATTCCTGAAATGTGATATAAAAACCCTCATACATATAGTATAATATAGTGATGATATGTTATACAATCACCAGTTGCTGTATTTTTATCTACAACAGGCCACATAGCTATATAGTGTTATTGTTGTGGTGGTGTTACAAACTGTACTCAGGAATATGAATAAAGATATTTCCATTCATTCATTGTCATGAATTGTTTAATGTATTATTACATTCACTTATCATTACATTATTATACAGGCATTATGGCTTTATTTAAGCAGTGTGTGCGTACTATCTTGTGTACAATAAGCCAATAATGTTGGGTGGGCACCCATGTTGGGTGGGCGTGGCACCCTATCATTGATTGGTCTATAGCTTTGCTATTAAGATGTAGTCAGACAATCGGCTATCAATAAATGGCACTGCCAAAATTGCCAAATTATAAAACCAATTCAGAACAGAAAGTAAAATTACATTTTATTATTGACATTTTTACAAACAAATAAACAGGCTAGTTACAGTAGCTATAAGCTGCCCACTTAAGCACCCTGACCACACCCAGCACAATGACATTAGCACCCCTCCCCATCTATAGATCATGGCATGAAATTAATGATGCATCCTTACTTCTTTGAAATGGAATTTAATTGAATGCCTAATAAAGAAACTTGAATCATCATTGACATTTTTACAAACAAATAAATAGGCTATTATAAACTTATAATTTTGTAATCATCTTGGTTTGAGTGGAGAGAGCATTAACATTTAGATTTGCATGTGAGGTTTAACTAGCATAAGACGGTTTAACTAGCATTAGACATGGTACAAGGTGAGTCATGTGTAGGGGGGGGCAGTTAAACAACACACCCCCCTCCCAAGGCAAGGCAAGTTTTATATCACATTTCAGGAATAAACTGTATATAACTATACAGTTTGTGGTAATGACTACAGTAACATACAAACATCTAATCAAGCAAACACACAAAAAGCAACATCTTCTGCATACTTGGTTAAAAGTACATTTTGTGTTGTGTTTCTTCAGATCACAACTTTGACCAAAGCATTTGCCACAAACTGTACATCCAAAGGGTTTTCCTTGAATAAGTTCGCAATTTGAGTTTTCAGCTGTGCTTTTAGACCATAGCTTTTGCAACAAACAATGCAACTATATATAGGGGAGGATGGGGGAAGATGAACCGTCGGGTAAGTTGAACCACCCCCTGTATCTTTAAAACTACACACATGAGTTGTCATGTGACCTCAAAATCAGGACACACGCACCATTTCAACCTGACTGTGAAGATGAGAGACACATGGACAAAGTGGAAAGTACATTTATACACAAAAAAGTGTTTTTTGCTGGTCAAAGTAAAAAAAAAAACTTTTCTGGAATAATCATTTTTATATTAAAGCAAAAGCACCCAGGTCTAAACGTATATATCATGCATGTTGGTGATATACCAATGTATAAAACCCATGTGAATCATTTAGCTAAACATTAGCCTGGAGCATTAAGCTAGCCATGTTTAGTCAAAAAGTGGCCATGGGGCAAGTTGAACCAATTCCTTGGGGTAAATTGAGCCAATTTTCTTAATGTGAATCACCATTCATATTTTTGTATTAAGTATTAGCTACTCAAATTATACTGAATGACCTTTAATTTGGATGTTTGCAAATGTTTGCAAATTTGCTATATTGTATTAACAATATTGCAAATATTATAAGGTTCTGAATAACAAACTTTATTTAATTGTCTTTATATTGTTTAAATAATAAATAAACAGATAAATAAGACTATTTGCAAAAGGGAAAACTGTTATTAAATTATTTTCAATACGTGAATACATTATCTGTTCAAGTTTAAGCTCTTTACATTAAAATATCATGTGGTTCAATTTTGGATCAACTTACCCCTTACCTGGGGCAAATTGAGCCACTTTTTTTTTTTTTTTTGAAAGGTCATATTTTCATGGCCCTTTGTCATAGCTGCTTACTGACATCCTGAAATATGTGTAGATCATTAGATTTGACTGCCATCTCATTTTGCCTTGCTTCCAGGACAACTTAAGTAAAAAGTGGTTCATCTTCCCCCATCCTCCCTATACTTTTTTTTTTTTTGGCTAAATTTGAACTATGGATTTACTCCAAACACTGGGGTCCTTCTTAATCGAGCAACTCCACAAGCCACTATCTATGGCTGCTGCTGAAGAGATATTTGGCATCGCTAGATTAATCACATCAGAGTACGAGGAGGAAGCGCTGCGCTCCAAGCAGGAAATTGACCGCCAACACAGACTACTGGATATGGTTTTGAAACCAAACATCAAATTGCACGGAGCAGGTTAGTAAATGTTCTATGATTTGAAGATGCAACCAAGTAGTTAAGATTTTGAGTATTGTGTACAGCTGCAAAGGATTGCCAACTTGGAGTTAGTTTTACACCACAGTGCTGGTATATTACAGTGGATGTTTTGAGAAACAACAATTTATATCTCCCAATCTGAAGATTTGAGAAACATTCCATGTGTCATAATGTTATACTAGAATGCATTTAGGAACTCATCATCTGAAAGGCTTTTGCCCTCCTGCTTCTCCCTTCAGTTCTGTTTCTGTCCACCATAGCCTGCCTTAGGACTCCTGCATTATGGTGTACTTTCTTCATGCACAATGATAATGTTACTTTGCCCAAAGATGTGGTAAAAATAATATATGAAGTTGTTATGCAACATCTAATTAATTTCCCTCATTTCATCTTTTCTTTAGAATCTCTGCAGATGTGTGAGAAGGTTTCCTTTGAACCTCTAGACCTATCGCTATGTCCAGACCAACACCTCCCTGTGTGTAAAGATGAGGTTTCTTCTGAGCAGCAGGAGAGGAACCCTGGTTTGGCCCAGGAGGAACCACAGGGTCCACAGGTCAAATATGAAGAAATCAGAGAGACAGAGTCTCTAGTCAGCAGCTCAACTATGGACTGTGGAGCACTGAGGAGTGATGACCAGCTCCTCTTCTCAAGCAATACTACAATGAACTGTGACGAGTGGGAGGAGAGCAGGCAAGTTCAGGTAGCTTTAAACGCACTGAAATCACGCAAACGGAAGAATGTGAATGATGAAATATTGCCTTTGAGCAAAAAGCTGTCCTACTTTGTGGAACTTAAATCACTGCAAAAAACAAAAACCCAAACCATGAAGATTCAAATTGTGAAGAAAAACAAGAAGGGCTACAAGATAAGCATGATGCCAGTTAGTTGTGCCGTTTGTGGCAAATCAGTTTACGATATGAACTCCCACATGGAGATCCATACAGGGAGATATCGTTATAGATGTCGGATCTGTGCCGAAGGATTTCAACACAAGGCAGATTACTGGCCCCACGTGTTAAAGTGCATGCACTGCTTTCACGGTGCACTGTACACCGGCATGTGAATGAAGAGCATGGAATATTGGTCTTGCTTCATAAACACACCTGTTTTAGTTTTCATATTGTGATGAAGTGCATACTATTTTTAATGCTTGTGCTTTCCCCAATTATTGCTACTTTTACTAACGGCAAATTATTCTATTAACTTGCAATTTGACACAGCTCTTTTTAGACTTTTCTTCAATACCTTAGTACATATATATTTTTTATTTTATGTTGTTTTTGTGTGTGTGTTTTGTGGAGCATACATATAGTATAATATAGTGATGATATGTTATACAATCACCAGTTGCTGTATTTTTATCTACAACAGGCCACATAGCTATATAGTGTTATTGTTGTGGTGGTGTTACAAACTGTACTCAGGAATATGAATAAAGATATTTCCATTCATTCATTGTCATGAATTGTTTAATGTATTATTACATTCACTTATCATTACATTATTATACAGGCATTATGGCTTTATTTAAGCAGTGTGTGCGTACTATCTTGTGTACAATAAGCCAATAATGTTGGGTGGGCACCCATGTTGGGTGGGCGTGGCACCCTATCATTGATTGGTCTATAGCTTTGCTATTAAGATGTAGTCAGACAATCGGCTATCAATAAATGGCACTGCCAAAATTGCCAAATTATAAAACCAATTCAGAACAGAAAGTAAAATTACATTTTATTATTGACATTTTTACAAACAAATAAACAGGCTAGTTACAGTAGCTATAAGCTGCCCACTTAAGCACCCTGACCACACCCAGCACAATGACATTAGCACCCTCCCCATCTATAGATCATGGCATGAAATTAATGATGCATCCTTACTTCTTTGAAATGGAATTTAATTGAATGCCTAATAAAGAAACTTGAATCATCATTGACATTTTTACAAACAAATAAATAGGCTATTATAAACTTATAATTTTGTAATCATCTTGGTTTGAGTGGAGAGAGCATTAACATTTAGATTTGCATGTGAGGTTTAACTAGCATAAGACGGTTTAACTAGCATTAGACATGGTACAAGGTGAGTCATGTGTAGGGGGGGGCAGTTAAACAACACACCCCCCTCCCAAGGCAAGGCAAGTTTTATATCACATTTCAGGAATAAACTGTATATAACTATACAGTTTGTGGTAATGACTACAGTAACATACAAACATCTAATCAAGCAAACACACAAAAAGCAACATCTTCTGCATACTTGGTTAAAAGTACATTTTGTGTTCAGATCACAACTTTGACCAAAGCATTTGCCACAAACTGTACATCCAAAGGGTTTTCCTTGAATAAGTTCGCAATTTGAGTTTTCAGCTGTGCTTTTAGACCATAGCTTTTGCAACAAACAATGCAACTATATATAGGGGAGGATGGGGGAAGATGAACCGTCGGGTAAGTTGAACCACCCCCTGTATCTTTAAAACTACACACATGAGTTGTCATGTGACCTCAAAATCAGGACACACGCACCATTTCAACCTGACTGTGAAGATGAGAGACACATGGACAAAGTGGAAAGTACATTTATACACAAAAAAGTGTTTTTTGCTGGTCAAAGTAAAAAAAAAAACTTTTCTGGAATAATCATTTTTATATTAAAGCAAAAGCACCCAGGTCTAAACGTATATATCATGCATGTTGGTGATATACCAATGTATAAAACCCATGTGAATCATTTAGCTAAACATTAGCCTGGAGCATTAAGCTAGCCATGTTTAGTCAAAAAGTGGCCATGGGGCAAGTTGAACCAATTCCTTGGGGTAAATTGAGCCAATTTTCTTAATGTGAATCACCATTCATATTTTTGTATTAAGTATTAGCTACTCAAATTATACTGAATGACCTTTAATTTGGATGTTTGCAAATGTTTGCAAATTTGCTATATTGTATTAACAATATTGCAAATATTATAAGGTTCTGAATAACAAACTTTATTTAATTGTCTTTATATTGTTTAAATAATAAATAAACAGATAAATAAGACTATTTGCAAAAGGGAAAACTGTTATTAAATTATTTTCAATACGTGAATACATTATCTGTTCAAGTTTAAGCTCTTTACATTAAAATATCATGTGGTTCAATTTTGGATCAACTTACCCCTTACCTGGGGCAAATTGAGCCACTTTTTTTTTTTTTTTTGAAAGGTCATATTTTCATGGCCCTTTGTCATAGCTGCTTACTGACATCCTGAAATATGTGTAGATCATTAGATTTGACTGCCATCTCATTTTGCCTTGCTTCCAGGACAACTTAAGTAAAAAGTGGTTCATCTTCCCCCATCCTCCCTATACTTTTTTTTTTTTTTTTTACATGCAGGCAGGTTACCATGTGTCTTTTCAGATTATTATTTTGACCAAAGCTAATACCACAAACTGTATAGTTATATACAGTTTATTCCTGAAATGTGATATAAAAACCCTCATACATATAGTATAATATAGTGATGATATGTTATACAATCACCAGTTGCTGTATTTTTATCTACAACAGGCCACATAGCTATATAGTGTTATTGTTGTGGTGGTGTTACAAACTGTACTCAGGAATATGAATAAAGATATTTCCATTCATTCATTGTCATGAATTGTTTAATGTATTATTACATTCACTTATCATTACATTATTATACAGGCATTATGGCTTTATTTAAGCAGTGTGTGCGTACTATCTTGTGTACAATAAGCCAATAATGTTGGGTGGGCACCCATGTTGGGTGGGCGTGGCACCCTATCATTGATTGGTCTATAGCTTTGCTATTAAGATGTAGTCAGACAATCGGCTATCAATAAATGGCACTGCCAAAATTGCCAAATTATAAAACCAATTCAGAACAGAAAGTAAAATTACATTTTATTATTGACATTTTTACAAACAAATAAACAGGCTAGTTACAGTAGCTATAAGCTGCCCACTTAAGCACCCTGACCACACCCAGCACAATGACATTAGCACCCCTCCCCATCTATAGATCATGGCATGAAATTAATGATGCATCCTTACTTCTTTGAAATGGAATTTAATTGAATGCCTAATAAAGAAACTTGAATCATCATTGACATTTTTACAAACAAATAAATAGGCTATTATAAACTTATAATTTTGTAATCATCTTGGTTTGAGTGGAGAGAGCATTAACATTTAGATTTGCATGTGAGGTTTAACTAGCATAAGACGGTTTAACTAGCATTAGACATGGTACAAGGTGAGTCATGTGTAGGGGGGGGCAGTTAAACAACACACCCCCCTCCCAAGGCAAGGCAAGTTTTATATCACATTTCAGGAATAAACTGTATATAACTATACAGTTTGTGGTAATGACTACAGTAACATACAAACATCTAATCAAGCAAACACACAAAAAGCAACATCTTCTGCATACTTGGTTAAAAGTACATTTTGTGTTGTGTTTCTTCAGATCACAACTTTGACCAAAGCATTTGCCACAAACTGTACATCCAAAGGGTTTTCCTTGAATAAGTTCGCAATTTGAGTTTTCAGCTGTGCTTTTAGACCATAGCTTTTGCAACAAACAATGCAACTATATATAGGGGAGGATGGGGGAAGATGAACCGTCGGGTAAGTTGAACCACCCCCTGTATCTTTAAAACTACACACATGAGTTGTCATGTGACCTCAAAATCAGGACACACGCACCATTTCAACCTGACTGTGAAGATGAGAGACACATGGACAAAGTGGAAAGTACATTTATACACAAAAAAGTGTTTTTTGCTGGTCAAAGTAAAAAAAAAAACTTTTCTGGAATAATCATTTTTATATTAAAGCAAAAGCACCCAGGTCTAAACGTATATATCATGCATGTTGGTGATATACCAATGTATAAAACCCATGTGAATCATTTAGCTAAACATTAGCCTGGAGCATTAAGCTAGCCATGTTTAGTCAAAAAGTGGCCATGGGGCAAGTTGAACCAATTCCTTGGGGTAAATTGAGCCAATTTTCTTAATGTGAATCACCATTCATATTTTTGTATTAAGTATTAGCTACTCAAATTATACTGAATGACCTTTAATTTGGATGTTTGCAAATGTTTGCAAATTTGCTATATTGTATTAACAATATTGCAAATATTATAAGGTTCTGAATAACAAACTTTATTTAATTGTCTTTATATTGTTTAAATAATAAATAAACAGATAAATAAGACTATTTGCAAAAGGGAAAACTGTTATTAAATTATTTTCAATACGTGAATACATTATCTGTTCAAGTTTAAGCTCTTTACATTAAAATATCATGTGGTTCAATTTTGGATCAACTTACCCCTTACCTGGGGCAAATTGAGCCACTTTTTTTTTTTTTTTTGAAAGGTCATATTTTCATGGCCCTTTGTCATAGCTGCTTACTGACATCCTGAAATATGTGTAGATCATTAGATTTGACTGCCATCTCATTTTGCCTTGCTTCCAGGACAACTTAAGTAAAAAGTGGTTCATCTTCCCCCATCCTCCCTATACTTTTTTTTTTTTTTTTTACATGCAGGCAGGTTACCATGTGTCTTTTCAGATTATTATTTTGACCAAAGCTAATACCACAAACTGTATAGTTATATACAGTTTATTCCTGAAATGTGATATAAAAACTTGCCTTGCCTTGGGAGGGGGGTGTGTTGTTTAACTGCCCCCCCTACACATGACTCACCTTGTACCATGTCTAATGCTAGTTAAACCGTCTTATGCTAGTTAAACCTCACATGCAAATCTAAATGTTAATGCTCTCTCCACTCAAACCAAGATGATTACAAAATTATAAGTTTATAATAGCCTATTTATTTGTTTGTAAAAATGTCAATGATGATTCAAGTTTCTTTATTAGGCATTCAATTAAATTCCATTTCAAAGAAGTAAGGATGCATCATTAATTTCATGCCATGATCTATAGATGGGCAGGGGTGCTAATGTCATTGTGCTGGGTGTGGTCAGGGTGCTTAAGTGGGCAGCTTATAGCTACTGTAACTAGCCTGTTTATTTGTTTGTAAAAATGTCAATAATAAAATGTAATTTTACTTTTATGTGAGGTTTAACTAGCATAAGACGGTTTAACTAGCATTAGACATGGTACAAGGTGAGTCATGTGTAGGGGGGGCAGTTAAACAACACACCCCCCTCCCAAGGCAAGGCAAGTTTTTATATCACATTTCAGGAATAAACTGTATATAACTATACAGTTTGTGGTAATGGCTTTGGTCAAAATAATAATCTGAAAAGACACATGGTAACCTGCCTACATGTAAAAAAGAATATATATATATATATAGTCGCATTGTTTGTTGCAAAAGCTATGGTCTAAAAGCACAGCTGCAAACTCAAATTGCGAACTTATTCAAGGGAAAACCCTTTGGTTGTACAGTTTGTGGCAAATGCTTTGGTCAAAGTTGTGATCTGAAGAAACACAACACAAAATGTACTTTTAACCAAGTATGCAGAATATGTTGCTTTTTGTGTGTTTGCTTGATTAGATGTTTGTATGTTACTGTAGTGTTTTAATCACTAATTATATAGGTTTAACTAGCATTAGACATGGTACAAGGTGAGGTAGTCAGATGTATAATTGTTGATTTGATCATTATTTTATAAACTTATAATTTTATAACCATCTTGGTTTGAGTGGAGAGAGCATTGTCATTTAGATTTGCATGTGATCTGAAGGGTTAAGTGGGGGCAGTTAAACAACCAATTTCTGTCCAACCCCTCCCACACACTCTGATTGGCCCACCAGACCACCCTCTGTGAGTATTTAGCAGGGCTGTGTTGAGTGGTGATAGTTAGTGCAGCAGAGGATAACACAGAGAGAGGAATCATTTTCTGCTGTACTGGTTTCCATCTTGAACTATTGGCTAAATTTGAACTATGGATTTACTCCAAACACTGGGGTCCTTCTTAATCGAGCAACTCCACAAGCCACTATCTATGGCTGCTGCTGAAGAGATATTTGGCATCGCTAGATTAATCACATCAGAGTACGAGGAGGAAGCGCTGCGCTCCAAGCAGGAAATTGACCGCCAACACAGACTACTGGATATGGTTTTGAAACCAAACATCAAATTGCACAGAGCAGGTTAGTAAATGTTCTATGATTTGAAGATGCAACCAAGTAGTTAAGATTTTGAGTATTGTGTACAGCTGCAAAGGATTGCCAACTTGGAGTTAGTTTTACACCACAGTGCTGGTATATTACAGTGGATGTTTTGAGAAACAACAATTTATATCTCCCAATCTGAAGATTTGAGAAACATTCCATGTGTCATAATGTTATACTATAATGCATTTAGGAACTCATCATCTGAAAGGCTTTTGCCCTCCTGCTTCTCCCTTCAGTTCTGTTTCTGTCCACCATAGCCTGCCTTAGGACTCCTGCATTATGGTGTACTTTCTTCATGCACAATGATAATGTTACTTTGCCCAAAGATGTGGTAAAAATAATATATGAAGTTGTTATGCAACATCTAATTAATTTCCCTCATTTCATCGTTTCTTTAGAATCTCTGCAGATGTGTGAGAAGGTTTCCTTTGAACCTCTAGACCTATCGCTATGTCCAAACCAACACCTCCCTGTGTGTAAAGAGGAGGTTTCTTCTGAGCAGCAGGAGAGGAACCCTGGTTTGGCCCAGGAGGAACCACAGGGTCCACAGGTCAAAGATGAAGAAATCAGAGAGACAGAGTCTCTAGTCAGCAGCTCAACTATGGACTGTGGAGCACTGAGGAGTGATGACCAGCTCCTCTTCTCAAGCAATACTACAATGAACTGTGACGAGTGGGAGGAGAGCAGGCAAGTTCAGGTAGCTTTAAACGCACTGAAATCACGCAAACGGAAGAATGTGAACGATGAAATATTGCCTTTGAGCAAAAAGCTGTCCTACTTTGTGGAACTTAAATCACTGCAAAAACCAAAAACCCAAACCATGAAGATTCAAATTGTGAAGAAAAACAAGAAGGGCTACAAGATAAGCATGATGCCAGTTAGTTGTGCCGTTTGTGGCAAATCAGTTTACGATATGAACTCCCACATGGAGATCCATACAGGGAGATATCGTTATAGATGTCGGATCTGTGCCGAAGGATTTCAACACAAGGCAGATTACTGGCCCCACGTGTTAAAGTGCATGCACTGCTTTCACGGTGCACTGTACACCGGCATGTGAATGAAGAGCATGGAATATTGGTCTTGCTTCATAAACACACCTGTTTTAGTTTTCATATTGTGATGAAGTGCGTACTATTTTTAATGCTTGTGCTTTCCCCAATTATTGCTACTTTTACTAACGGCAAATTATTCTATTAACTTGCAATTTGACACAGCTCTTTTTAGACATTTCTTCAATACCTTAGTACATATATATTTTTTTATTTTATGTTGTTTTTGTGTGTGTGTTTTGTGGAGCATACATATAGTATAATATAGTGATGATATGTTATACAATCACCAGTTGCTGTATTTCTATCTACAACAGGCCACATAGCTATATAGTGTTATTGTTGTGGTGGTGTTACAAACTGTACTCAGGAATATGAATAAAGAGATTTCCATTCATTCATTGTCATGAATTGTTTAATGTATTATTACATTCACTTATCATTACATTATTATACAGGCATTGTGGCTTTATTTAAGCAGTGTGTGCGTACTATCTTGTGTACAATAAGCCAATAATGTTGGGTGGGCACCCATGTTGGGTGGGCGTGGCACCCTATCATTGATTGGTCTATAGCTTTGCTATTAAGATGTAGTCAGACAATCGGCTATCAATAAATGGCACTGCCAAAATTGCCAAATTATAAAACCAATTCAGAACAGAAAGTAAAATTACATTTTATTATTGACATTTTTACAAACAAATAAACAGGCTAGTTACAGTAGCTATAAGCTGCCCACTTAAGCACCCTGACCACACCCAGCACAATGACATTAGCACCCCTGCCCATCTATAGATCATGGCATGAAATTAATGATGCATCCTTACTTCTTTGAAATGGAATTTAATTGAATGCCTAATAAAGAAACTTGAATCATCATTGACATTTTTACAAACAAATAAATATGCTATTATAAACTTATAATTTTGTAATCATCTTGGTTTGAGTGGAGAGAGCATTAACATTTAGATTTGCATGTGAGGTTTAACTAGCATAAGACGGTTTAACTAGCATTAGACATGGTACAAGGTGAGTCATGTGTAGGGGGGGCAGTTAAACAACACACCCCCCTCCCAAGGCAAGGCAAGTTTTTATATCACATTTCAGGAATAAACTGTATATAACTATACAGTTTGTGGTAATGGCTTTGGTCAAAATAATAATCTGAAAAGACACATGGTAACCTGCCTACATGTAAAAAAAAAAAAATGTGTATATATATAGTTGCATTGTTTGTTGCAAAAGCTATGGTCTAAAAGCACAGCTGCAAACTCAAATTGCGAACTTATTCAAGGAAAACCCTTTGGTTGTACAGTTTGTGGCAAATGCTTTGGTCAAAGTTGTGATCTGAAGAAACACAACACAAAATGTACTTTTAACCAAGTATGCAGAAGATGTTGCTTTTTGTGTGTTTGCTTGATTAGATGTTTGTATGTTACTGTAGTGTTTTAATCACTAATTATATAGGTTTAACTAGCATTAGACATGGTACAAGGTGAGGTAGTCAGATGTATAATTGTTGATTTGATCATTATTTTATAAACTTATAATTTTATAACCATCTTGGTTTGAGTGGAGAGAGCGTCTGCCAAATGCCTAAATTGTAATTGTAAATTGTAATTGTCATTTAGATTTGCATGTGATCTGAAGGGTTAAGTGGGGGCAGTTAAACAACCAATTTCTGTCCAACCCCTCCCACACACTCTGATTGGCCCACCAGACCACCCTCTGTGAGTATTTAGCAGGGCTGTGTTGAGTGGTGATAGTTAGTGCAGCAGAGGATAACACAGAGAGAGGAATCATTTTCTGCTGTACTGGTTTCCATCTTGAACTATTGGCTAAATTTGAACTATGGATTTACTCCAAACACTGGGGTCCTTCTTAATCGAGCAACTCCACAAGCCACTATCTATGGCTGCTGCTGAAGAGATATTTGGCATCGCTAGATTAATCACATCAGAGTACGAGGAGGAAGCGCTGCGCTCCAAGCAGGAAATTGACCGCCAACACAGACTACTGGATATGGTTTTGAAACCAAACATCAAATTGCACGGAGCAGGTTAGTAAATGTTCTATGATTTGAAGATGCAACCAAGTAGTTAAGATTTTGAGTATTGTGTACAGCTGCAAAGGATTGCCAACTTGGAGTTAGTTTTACACCACAGTGCTGGTATATTACAGTGGATGTTTTGAGAAACAACAATTTATATCTCCCAATCTGAATATTTGAGAAACATTCCACGTGTCATATTTTATACTGGAATGCATTTAGGAACTCATCATCTGAAAGGCTTTTGCCCTCCTGCTTCTCCCTTCAGTTCTGTTTCTGTCCACCATAGCCTGCCTTAGGACTCCTGCATTATGGTGTACTTTCTTCATGCACAATGATAATGTTACTTTGCCCAAAGATGTGGTAAAAATAATATATGAAGTTGTTATGCAACATCTAATTAATTTCCCTCATTTCATCGTTTCTTTAGAATCTCTGCAGATGTGTGAGAAGGTTTCCTTTGAACCTCTAGACCTATCGCTATGTCCAAACCAACACCTCCCTGTGTGTAAAGAGGAGGTTTCTTCTGAGCAGCAGGAGAGGAACCCTGGTTTGGCCCAGGAGGAACCACAGGGTCCACAGGTCAAAGATGAAGAAATCAGAGAGACAGAGTCTCTAGTCAGCAGCTCAACTATGGACTGTGGAGCACTGAGGAGTGATGACCAGCTCCTCTTCTCAAGCAATACTACAATGAACTGTGACGAGTGGGAGGAGAGCAGGCAAGTTCAGGTAGCTTTAAACGCACTGAAATCACGCAAACGGAAGAATGTGAACGATGAAATATTGCCTTTGAGCAAAAAGCTGTCCTACTTTGTGGAACTTAAATCACTGCAAAAACTTGTTTTTGTGTGTGTGTTTTGTGGAGCATACATATAGTATAATATAGTGATGATATGTTATACAATCACCAGTTGCTGTATTTCTATCTACAACAGGCCACATAGCTATATAGTGTTATTGTTGTGGTGGTGTTACAAACTGTACTCAGGAATATGAATAAAGAGATTTCCATTCATTCATTGTCATGAATTGTTTAATGTATTATTACATTCACTTATCATTACATTATTATACAGGCATTGTGGCTTTATTTAAGCAGTGTGTGCGTACTATCTTGTGTACAATAAGCCAATAATGTTGGGTGGGCACCCATGTTGGGTGGGCGTGGCACCCTATCATTGATTGGTCTATAGCTTTGCTATTAAGATGTAGTCAGACAATCGGCTATCAATAAATGGCACTGCCAAAATTGCCAAATTATAAAACCAATTCAGAACAGAAAGTAAAATTACATTTTATTATTGACATTTTTACAAACAAATAAACAGGCTAGTTACAGTAGCTATAAGCTGCCCACTTAAGCACCCTGACCACACCCAGCACAATGACATTAGCACCCCTCCCCATCTATAGATCATGGCATGAAATTAATGATGCATCCTTACTTCTTTGAAATGGAATTTAATTGAATGCCTAATAAAGAAACTTGAATCATCATTGACATTTTTACAAACAAATAAATAGGCTATTATAAACTTATAATTTTGTAATCATCTTGGTTTGAGTGGAGAGAGCATTAACATTTAGATTTGCATGTGAGGTTTAACTAGCATAAGACGGTTTAACTAGCATTAGACATGGTACAAGGTGAGTCATGTGTAGGGGGGGGCAGTTAAACAACACACCCCCCTCCCAAGGCAAGGCAAGTTTTATATCACATTTCAGGAATAAACTGTATATAACTATACAGTTTGTGGTAATGACTACAGTAACATACAAACATCTAATCAAGCAAACACACAAAAAGCAACATCTTCTGCATACTTGGTTAAAAGTACATTTTGTGTTGTGTTTCTTCAGATCACAACTTTGACCAAAGCATTTGCCACAAACTGTACATCCAAAGGGTTTTCCTTGAATAAGTTCGCAATTTGAGTTTTCAGCTGTGCTTTTAGACCATAGCTTTTGCAACAAACAATGCAACTATATATAGGGGAGGATGGGGGAAGATGAACCGTCGGGTAAGTTGAACCACCCCCTGTATCTTTAAAACTACACACATGAGTTGTCATGTGACCTCAAAATCAGGACACACGCACCATTTCAACCTGACTGTGAAGATGAGAGACACATGGACAAAGTGGAAAGTACATTTATACACAAAAAAGTGTTTTTTGCTGGTCAAAGTAAAAAAAAAAACTTTTCTGGAATAATCATTTTTATATTAAAGCAAAAGCACCCAGGTCTAAACGTATATATCATGCATGTTGGTGATATACCAATGTATAAAACCCATGTGAATCATTTAGCTAAACATTAGCCTGGAGCATTAAGCTAGCCATGTTTAGTCAAAAAGTGGCCATGGGGCAAGTTGAACCAATTCCTTGGGGTAAATTGAGCCAATTTTCTTAATGTGAATCACCATTCATATTTTTGTATTAAGTATTAGCTACTCAAATTATACTGAATGACCTTTAATTTGGATGTTTGCAAATGTTTGCAAATTTGCTATATTGTATTAACAATATTGCAAATATTATAAGGTTCTGAATAACAAACTTTATTTAATTGTCTTTATATTGTTTAAATAATAAATAAACAGATAAATAAGACTATTTGCAAAAGGGAAAACTGTTATTAAATTATTTTCAATACGTGAATACATTATCTGTTCAAGTTTAAGCTCTTTACATTAAAATATCATGTGGTTCAATTTTGGATCAACTTACCCCTTACCTGGGGCAAATTGAGCCACTTTTTTTTTTTTTTTTGAAAGGTCATATTTTCATGGCCCTTTGTCATAGCTGCTTACTGACATCCTGAAATATGTGTAGATCATTAGATTTGACTGCCATCTCATTTTGCCTTGCTTCCAGGACAACTTAAGTAAAAAGTGGTTCATCTTCCCCCATCCTCCCTATACTTTTTTTTTTTTTTTTTACATGCAGGCAGGTTACCATGTGTCTTTTCAGATTATTATTTTGACCAAAGCTAATACCACAAACTGTATAGTTATATACAGTTTATTCCTGAAATGTGATATAAAAACTTGCCTTGCCTTGGGAGGGGGGTGTGTTGTTTAACTGCCCCCCCTACACATGACTCACCTTGTACCATGTCTAATGCTAGTTAAACCGTCTTATGCTAGTTAAACCTCACATGCAAATCTAAATGTTAATGCTCTCTCCACTCAAACCAAGATGATTACAAAATTATAAGTTTATAATAGCCTATTTATTTGTTTGTAAAAATGTCAATGATGATTCAAGTTTCTTTATTAGGCATTCAATTAAATTCCATTTCAAAGAAGTAAGGATGCATCATTAATTTCATGCCATGATCTATAGATGGGCAGGGGTGCTAATGTCATTGTGCTGGGTGTGGTCAGGGTGCTTAAGTGGGCAGCTTATAGCTACTGTAACTAGCCTGTTTATTTGTTTGTAAAAATGTCAATAATAAAATGTAATTTTACTTTTATGTGAGGTTTAACTAGCATAAGACGGTTTAACTAGCATTAGACATGGTACAAGGTGAGTCATGTGTAGGGGGGGCAGTTAAACAACACACCCCCCTCCCAAGGCAAGGCAAGTTTTTATATCACATTTCAGGAATAAACTGTATATAACTATACAGTTTGTGGTAATGGCTTTGGTCAAAATAATAATCTGAAAAGACACATGGTAACCTGCCTACATGTAAAAAAGAATATATATATATATATAGTCGCATTGTTTGTTGCAAAAGCTATGGTCTAAAAGCACAGCTGCAAACTCAAATTGCGAACTTATTCAAGGGAAAACCCTTTGGTTGTACAGTTTGTGGCAAATGCTTTGGTCAAAGTTGTGATCTGAAGAAACACAACACAAAATGTACTTTTAACCAAGTATGCAGAATATGTTGCTTTTTGTGTGTTTGCTTGATTAGATGTTTGTATGTTACTGTAGTGTTTTAATCACTAATTATATAGGTTTAACTAGCATTAGACATGGTACAAGGTGAGGTAGTCAGATGTATAATTGTTGATTTGATCATTATTTTATAAACTTATAATTTTATAACCATCTTGGTTTGAGTGGAGAGAGCATTGTCATTTAGATTTGCATGTGATCTGAAGGGTTAAGTGGGGGCAGTTAAACAACCAATTTCTGTCCAACCCCTCCCACACACTCTGATTGGCCCACCAGACCACCCTCTGTGAGTATTTAGCAGGGCTGTGTTGAGTGGTGATAGTTAGTGCAGCAGAGGATAACACAGAGAGAGGAATCATTTTCTGCTGTACTGGTTTCCATCTTGAACTATTGGCTAAATTTGAACTATGGATTTACTCCAAACACTGGGGTCCTTCTTAATCGAGCAACTCCACAAGCCACTATCTATGGCTGCTGCTGAAGAGATATTTGGCATCGCTAGATTAATCACATCAGAGTACGAGGAGGAAGCGCTGCGCTCCAAGCAGGAAATTGACCGCCAACACAGACTACTGGATATGGTTTTGAAACCAAACATCAAATTGCACAGAGCAGGTTAGTAAATGTTCTATGATTTGAAGATGCAACCAAGTAGTTAAGATTTTGAGTATTGTGTACAGCTGCAAAGGATTGCCAACTTGGAGTTAGTTTTACACCACAGTGCTGGTATATTACAGTGGATGTTTTGAGAAACAACAATTTATATCTCCCAATCTGAAGATTTGAGAAACATTCCATGTGTCATAATGTTATACTATAATGCATTTAGGAACTCATCATCTGAAAGGCTTTTGCCCTCCTGCTTCTCCCTTCAGTTCTGTTTCTGTCCACCATAGCCTGCCTTAGGACTCCTGCATTATGGTGTACTTTCTTCATGCACAATGATAATGTTACTTTGCCCAAAGATGTGGTAAAAATAATATATGAAGTTGTTATGCAACATCTAATTAATTTCCCTCATTTCATCGTTTCTTTAGAATCTCTGCAGATGTGTGAGAAGGTTTCCTTTGAACCTCTAGACCTATCGCTATGTCCAAACCAACACCTCCCTGTGTGTAAAGAGGAGGTTTCTTCTGAGCAGCAGGAGAGGAACCCTGGTTTGGCCCAGGAGGAACCACAGGGTCCACAGGTCAAAGATGAAGAAATCAGAGAGACAGAGTCTCTAGTCAGCAGCTCAACTATGGACTGTGGAGCACTGAGGAGTGATGACCAGCTCCTCTTCTCAAGCAATACTACAATGAACTGTGACGAGTGGGAGGAGAGCAGGCAAGTTCAGGTAGCTTTAAACGCACTGAAATCACGCAAACGGAAGAATGTGAACGATGAAATATTGCCTTTGAGCAAAAAGCTGTCCTACTTTGTGGAACTTAAATCACTGCAAAAACCAAAAACCCAAACCATGAAGATTCAAATTGTGAAGAAAAACAAGAAGGGCTACAAGATAAGCATGATGCCAGTTAGTTGTGCCGTTTGTGGCAAATCAGTTTACGATATGAACTCCCACATGGAGATCCATACAGGGAGATATCGTTATAGATGTCGGATCTGTGCCGAAGGATTTCAACACAAGGCAGATTACTGGCCCCACGTGTTAAAGTGCATGCACTGCTTTCACGGTGCACTGTACACCGGCATGTGAATGAAGAGCATGGAATATTGGTCTTGCTTCATAAACACACCTGTTTTAGTTTTCATATTGTGATGAAGTGCGTACTATTTTTAATGCTTGTGCTTTCCCCAATTATTGCTACTTTTACTAACGGCAAATTATTCTATTAACTTGCAATTTGACACAGCTCTTTTTAGACATTTCTTCAATACCTTAGTACATATATATTTTTTTATTTTATGTTGTTTTTGTGTGTGTGTTTTGTGGAGCATACATATAGTATAATATAGTGATGCTATGTTATACAATCACCAGTTGCTGTATTTCTATCTACAACAGGCCACATAGCTATATAGTGTTATTGTTGTGGTGGTGTTACAAACTGTACTCAGGAATATGAATAAAGAGATTTCCATTCATTCATTGTCATGAATTGTTTAATGTATTATTACATTCACTTATCATTACATTATTATACAGGCATTGTGGCTTTATTTAAGCAGTGTGTGCGTACTATCTTGTGTACAATAAGCCAATAATGTTGGGTGGGCACCCATGTTGGGTGGGCGTGGCACCCTATCATTGATTGGTCTATAGCTTTGCTATTAAGATGTAGTCAGACAATCGGCTATCAATAAATGGCACTGCCAAAATTGCCAAATTATAAAACCAATTCAGAACAGAAAGTAAAATTACATTTTATTATTGACATTTTTACAAACAAATAAACAGGCTAGTTACAGTAGCTATAAGCTGCCCACTTAAGCACCCTGACCACACCCAGCACAATGACATTAGCACCCCTGCCCATCTATAGATCATGGCATGAAATTAATGATGCATCCTTACTTCTTTGAAATGGAATTTAATTGAATGCCTAATAAAGAAACTTGAATCATCATTGACATTTTTACAAACAAATAAATATGCTATTATAAACTTATAATTTTGTAATCATCTTGGTTTGAGTGGAGAGAGCATTAACATTTAGATTTGCATGTGAGGTTTAACTAGCATAAGACGGTTTAACTAGCATTAGACATGGTACAAGGTGAGTCATGTGTAGGGGGGGCAGTTAAACAACACACCCCCCTCCCAAGGCAAGGCAAGTTTTTATATCACATTTCAGGAATAAACTGTATATAACTATACAGTTTGTGGTAATGGCTTTGGTCAAAATAATAATCTGAAAAGACACATGGTAACCTGCCTACATGTAAAAAAAAAAAAATGTGTATATATATAGTTGCATTGTTTGTTGCAAAAGCTATGGTCTAAAAGCACAGCTGCAAACTCAAATTGCGAACTTATTCAAGGAAAACCCTTTGGTTGTACAGTTTGTGGCAAATGCTTTGGTCAAAGTTGTGATCTGAAGAAACACAACACAAAATGTACTTTTAACCAAGTATGCAGAAGATGTTGCTTTTTGTGTGTTTGCTTGATTAGATGTTTGTATGTTACTGTAGTGTTTTAATCACTAATTATATAGGTTTAACTAGCATTAGACATGGTACAAGGTGAGGTAGTCAGATGTATAATTGTTGATTTGATCATTATTTTATAAACTTATAATTTTATAACCATCTTGGTTTGAGTGGAGAGAGCGTCTGCCAAATGCCTAAATTGTAATTGTAAATTGTAATTGTCATTTAGATTTGCATGTGATCTGAAGGGTTAAGTGGGGGCAGTTAAACAACCAATTTCTGTCCAACCCCTCCCACACACTCTGATTGGCCCACCAGACCACCCTCTGTGAGTATTTAGCAGGGCTGTGTTGAGTGGTGATAGTTAGTGCAGCAGAGGATAACACAGAGAGAGGAATCATTTTCTGCTGTACTGGTTTCCATCTTGAACTATTGGCTAAATTTGAACTATGGATTTACTCCAAACACTGGGGTCCTTCTTAATCGAGCAACTCCACAAGCCACTATCTATGGCTGCTGCTGAAGAGATATTTGGCATCGCTAGATTAATCACATCAGAGTACGAGGAGGAAGCGCTGCGCTCCAAGCAGGAAATTGACCGCCAACACAGACTACTGGATATGGTTTTGAAACCAAACATCAAATTGCACGGAGCAGGTTAGTAAATGTTCTATGATTTGAAGATGCAACCAAGTAGTTAAGATTTTGAGTATTGTGTACAGCTGCAAAGGATTGCCAACTTGGAGTTAGTTTTACACCACAGTGCTGGTATATTACAGTGGATGTTTTGAGAAACAACAATTTATATCTCCCAATCTGAATATTTGAGAAACATTCCACGTGTCATATTTTATACTGGAATGCATTTAGGAACTCATCATCTGAAAGGCTTTTGCCCTCCTGCTTCTCCCTTCAGTTCTGTTTCTGTCCACCATAGCCTGCCTTAGGACTCCTGCATTATGGTGTACTTTCTTCATGCACAATGATAATGTTACTTTGCCCAAAGATGTGGTAAAAATAATATATGAAGTTGTTATGCAACATCTAATTAATTTCCCTCATTTCATCGTTTCTTTAGAATCTCTGCAGATGTGTGAGAAGGTTTCCTTTGAACCTCTAGACCTATCGCTATGTCCAAACCAACACCTCCCTGTGTGTAAAGAGGAGGTTTCTTCTGAGCAGCAGGAGAGGAACCCTGGTTTGGCCCAGGAGGAACCACAGGGTCCACAGGTCAAAGATGAAGAAATCAGAGAGACAGAGTCTCTAGTCAGCAGCTCAACTATGGACTGTGGAGCACTGAGGAGTGATGACCAGCTCCTCTTCTCAAGCAATACTACAATGAACTGTGACGAGTGGGAGGAGAGCAGGCAAGTTCAGGTAGCTTTAAACGCACTGAAATCACGCAAACGGAAGAATGTGAACGATGAAATATTGCCTTTGAGCAAAAAGCTGTCCTACTTTGTGGAACTTAAATCACTGCAAAAACTTGTTTTTGTGTGTGTGTTTTGTGGAGCATACATATAGTATAATATAGTGATGATATGTTATACAATCACCAGTTGCTGTATTTCTATCTACAACAGGCCACATAGCTATATAGTGTTATTGTTGTGGTGGTGTTACAAACTGTACTCAGGAATATGAATAAAGAGATTTCCATTCATTCATTGTCATGAATTGTTTAATGTATTATTACATTCACTTATCATTACATTATTATACAGGCATTGTGGCTTTATTTAAGC
The DNA here is from genome assembly GCF_964188405.1 of Protomyctophum parallelum. NCBI lineage: Eukaryota > Metazoa > Chordata > Actinopteri > Myctophiformes > Myctophidae > Protomyctophum > Protomyctophum parallelum. The sequence goes on from NC_139701.1 coordinate 53,871,283, forward strand.
AGTGTGTGCGTACTATCTTGTGTACAATAAGCCAATAATGTTGGGTGGGCACCCATGTTGGGTGGGCGTGGCACCCTATCATTGATTGGTCTATAGCTTTGCTATTAAGATGTAGTCAGACAATCGGCTATCAATAAATGGCACTGCCAAAATTGCCAAATTATAAAACCAATTCAGAACAGAAAGTAAAATTACATTTTATTATTGACATTTTTACAAACAAATAAACAGGCTAGTTACAGTAGCTATAAGCTGCCCACTTAAGCACCCTGACCACACCCAGCACAATGACATTAGCACCCCTGCCCATCTATAGATCATGGCATGAAATTAATGATGCATCCTTACTTCTTTGAAATGGAATTTAATTGAATGCCTAATAAAGAAACTTGAATCATCATTGACATTTTTACAAACAAATAAATAGGCTATTATAAACTTATAATTTTGTAATCATCTTGGTTTGAGTGGAGAGAGCATTAACATTTAGATTTGCATGTGAGGTTTAACTAGCATAAGACGGTTTAACTAGCATTAGACATGGTACAAGGTGAGTCATGTGTAGGGGGGGCAGTTAAACAACACACCCCCCTCCCAAGGCAAGGCAAGTTTTTATATCACATTTCAGGAATAAACTGTATATAACTATACAGTTTGTGGTAATGGCTTTGGTCAAAATAATAATCTGAAAAGACACATGGTAACCTGCCTACATGTAAAAAAAAAAAAAAGTGTATATATATAGTTGCATTGTTTGTTGCAAAAGCTATGGTCTAAAAGCACAGCTGCAAACTCAAATTGCGAACTTATTCAAGGAAAACCCTTTGGTTGTACAGTTTGTGGCAAATGCTTTGGTCAAAGTTGTGATCTGAAGAAACACAACACAAAATGTACTTTTAACCAAGTATGCAGAAGATGTTGCTTTTTGTGTGTTTGCTTGATTAGATGTTTGTATGTTACTGTAGTGTTTTAATCACTAATTATATAGGTTTAACTAGCATTAGACATGGTACAAGGTGAGGTAGTCAGATGTATAATTGTTGATTTGATCATTATTTTATAAACTTATAATTTTATAACCATCTTGGTTTGAGTGGAGAGAGCGTCTGCCAAATGCCTAAATTGTAATTGTAAATTGTAATTGTCATTTAGATTTGCATGTGATCTGAAGGGTTAAGTGGGGGCAGTTAAACAACCAATTTCTGTCCAACCCCTCCCACACACTCTGATTGGCCCACCAGACCACCCTCTGTGAGTATTTAGCAGGGCTGTGTTGAGTGGTGATAGTTAGTGCAGCAGAGGATAACACAGAGAGAGGAATCATTTTCTGCTGTACTGGTTTCCATCTTGAACTATTGGCTAAATTTGAACTATGGATTTACTCCAAACACTGGGGTCCTTCTTAATCGAGCAACTCCACAAGCCACTATCTATGGCTGCTGCTGAAGAGATATTTGGCATCGCTAGATTAATCACATCAGAGTACGAGGAGGAAGCGCTGCGCTCCAAGCAGGAAATTGACCGCCAATGCAGACTACTGGATATGGTTTTGAAACCAAACATCAAATTGCACGGAGCAGGTTAGTAAATGTTCTATGATTTGAAGATGCAACCAAGTAGTTAAGATTTTGAGTATTGTGTACAGCTGCAAAGGATTGCCAACTTGGAGTTAGTTTTACACCACAGTGCTGGTATATTACAGTGGATGTTTTGAGAAACAACAATTTATATCTCCCAATCTGAATATTTGAGAAACATTCCACGTGTCATATTTTATACTGGAATGCATTTAGGAACTCATCATCAGGAAAGATGTGGTAAAAAATAATACAGTAAATGAAGTTGTTATGCAACATCTAATTAATTTCCCTCATTTCATCTTTTCTTTAGAATCTCTGCAGATGTGTGAGAAGGTTTCCTTTGAAGCTCTAGACCTATCGCTATGTCCAGACCAACACCTCCCTGTGTGTAAAGAGGAGGTTTATTCTGAGCAGCAGGAGAGGAACCCTGGTCTGGCCCAGGAGGAACCACAGGTCAAAGATGAAGAAATCAGAGAGACAGAGTCTCTAGTCAGCAGCTCAACTATGGACTGTGGAGCACTGAGGAGTGATGACCAGCTCCTCTTCTCAAGCAATACTACAATGAACTGTGACGAGTGGGAGGAGAGCAGGCAAGTTCAGGTAGTTTTAAACGCACTGAAATCACGCAAACGGAAGAATGTGAACGATGAAATATTGCCTTTGAGCAAAAAGCTGTCCTACTTTGTGGAACTTAAATCACTGCAAAAACCAAAAACCCAAACCATGAAGATTCAAATTGTGAAGAAAAACAAGAAGGGCTACAAGATAAGCATGATGCCAGTTAGTTGTGCCGTTTGTGGCAAATCAGTTTACGATATGAACTCCCACATGGAGATCCATACAGGGAGATATCGTTATAGATGTCGGATCTGTGCCGAAGGATTTCAACACAAGGCAGATTACTGGCCCCACGTGTTAAAGTGCATGCACTGCTTTCACGGTGCACTGTACACCGGCATGTGAATGAAGAGCATGGAATATTGGTCTTGCTTCATAAACACACCTGTTTTAGTTTTCATATTGTGATGAAGTGCGTACTATTTTTAATGCTTGTGCTTTCCCCAATTATTGCTACTTTTACTAACGGCAAATGATTCTATTAACTTGCAATTTGACACAGCTCTTTTTAGACATTTCTTCAATACCTTAGTACATATATATTTATTTTATTTTATGTTGTTTTTGTGTGTGTGTTTTGTGGAGCATACATATAGTATAATATAGTGATGATATGTTATACAATCACCAGTTGCTGTATTTTTATCTACAACAGGCCACATAGCTATATAGTGTTATTGTTGTGGTGGTGTTACAAACTGTACTCAGGAATATGAATAAAGAGATTTCCATTCATTCATTGTCATGAATTGTTTAATGTATTATTACATTCACTTATCATTACATTATTATACAGGCATTATGGCTTTATTTAAGCAGTGTGTGCGTACTATCTTGTGTACAATAAGCCAATAACACTTTGTCATTGGGTGTTTTAAGATGAAATACTTTTTATTACATTTCCGGGTTAAAGCCCTATAACTAACTAATAAAGGCTTTGGTCAAAAGAATAATCTGAAAAGATACATGGTAACCTGCCTACAGGCCTAAATTGCGTACTCATTCAAGGGAAAAACCGGTTGAACAGTTTGTGGCAAATGCTTTGGCCAAAGTTGTGATCTGAAGAAACACAACACTAAATGAATCGTGCATAGTATTTGAGCCGTTTTGCCTACCCGTAGTTTACTTTAGAACAGTGGTTTTCAACATCCTCAAATTATTTTTGCGGTTGATTAGGCCTATGTGCAACATTGTTTTCTCACTCAACGGTAAACAAACCGACATACAGTATAAGTGTATACAGGATATATGGCTTAATGCGTTACCTTTATGGTTTCTTCTTTGTATTTAGTTAAAATAAAAAATGAACATACTTTGAGCATTTATTTTCCACTCCCATGTTAATATGGGTATAAAATACTACCCTCTTTGGTACATTGTGAATGTGAACAGATACAAACTGATGACTTATTTGCGATTAATGGTGTGATCAATTATGCGATTAATCACAACTCAAATATTTAATCATTGGACAGCACTAATATAGCTCCCCTTCACGTCATATGGGTATTCCATATACCACCAGGCTGAATACTCACTGAATATCGGACTTGTACGCCATATATGGAGATATACCAGACATATGTTACTGACATCACAAAACCCACATTTGGACAAGCTCCATATATGGAGACGACAGGGCTTGGCTGCATGCTTGTTACGATGACAGAAATCGAGTTCTACATTTGCATGACGTCAGCGTTTTATAATGCATTCTTCAGATCACAACTTTGATAGTTTTTTCTTTTTACGTTACCAAGTGTCTTTTTCGATTATTTTAGAATTTCAAACTTTTAGTAGGCTACATGTTAATACACGTTTAGAAACTAATTTGTGGAGGAATTTCTTGCTAACGATTTAGTTCCCAGATTGGTCAAATACCTGATAAAATACCCATACTATGTAGGCTATAGGTAAAGGGCTTTAACCCTGAAATGTGATATACAAACTTGAATTGCCACCTATTAAAAAAAAAAACTTTATATACTTTATAGCAAAGGTATTTAATCTTTAAACACCAAGTACATGTACTACAAAGTACCATGTAGTACGTGATAGTACACATAAACTGTACTTAAATAAAGTCATAAAGTCTAGATAATTTGCCCAAGGGTTATTATCTAAAAATGTATGTTACTAATACAATCTAATGTAAACCAGTGTTGTATCACATAATGGATGTCCAATCATATTGAAGTTTGATTTAGAGTTATCACATGGTAGTTTGCCACGCCATGTATCCAGGGAGATTATAATGCACTAAAACGATGGTCAATCATTCTGTAAAACTCAATGGTAAACCTAGGATAAAGAGCAAGCAATTACAAAGCATTTTAGCTATTCATTGACAAATGAATATTGTAGTGTGATAATACAATCTATTGTATTGTTGTGTGCTAATAAGGTTAGACTCAAATGTAATAACAAAACAATAACAATGAATGGAAATCTCTTTATTAATATTCCTGAGTACAGTTTTTAACAACACCACAACAATAACACTAGTTATGTGGCCTGTTGTAGATAAAAAATACAGCAACTGTGATTGTATAACATATCATCACTATTATTATACTATATGTATGCTCCCCAAAACACAAAAACAACATAAAATAAAATTATATATGTACTAAGGGATTGAAGAAATGTCGAAAAAGAGCTGTGTCAAATTGCAAGTTAATAGAATAATTTGCTGTTAGAAAAAGTAGCAATAATTGGGGAAAGCACAAGTATTAAAAATAGTACGCACTTCATCACAATACTAAAACAGGTGTGTTTATGAAGCAAGACCAATATTCCATGCTCTTCATTCACATGCCGGTGTACAGTGCGCCGTGAAAGCAGTGCATGCACTTTAAGAAGTGAGGCCAGTAATCAGCATTGTGTTGAAATCCTTCGGCACAGATCCGACATCTATAACGAAAGTATTTTCTCCCTGTATGAATCTCCATGTGGGAGTTCATATCGTACACTGATTTGTCACAAATGGTACAAATAACTGGTATCATGCTTATCTTGTATCTCTTCTTGCTTTTCTTCACAATTTGAATCTTCATGGATTGGTATTTGGACTGTTTCGATGATATTTCATCGTTCACATTCTTTCGTTTGCGTGATTTCAGTGCGTTTAAAGCTACCTGAACTTGCCTGCTCCGGACCCACTCGTCACAGTTCATTATATAATTGCTTGAGAAGAGGAGCTGGTCATCACTCCTCAGTGCTCCACAGTCCATAGTTGAGGTGCTGACTAGAGACTCTGTCTCTCTGATTTCTTCATCTTTGACCTGTGGTTCCTCCTGGGCCAAACCAGGGTTCCTCTCCTGCTGCTCAGAAGAAACATCCTCTTTACACACAGGGAGGTGTTGGTCTGGACATAGCGATAGGTCTAGAGGTTCAAAGGAAACCGTCTCACACATCTGCAGAGATTCTAAAGAAAAGATTAAATGAGAGAAAGTTATTACATGTTGCATTACAACTTCATAAATTATTTTTTATTAAACATCTTTCCCCATTTTGGGGTAAAGTAACATATTAGACTTGGATATATATATATATATATATATATATATATATATATGCCTACATTGTTTTTCCTCTTGTTTCTCAAAGCATCCACTGTAATCTAGACTGTTGTGGATATGTAACTCCAAGCTAGCAATCCTTTGGAGCATTGTATCTTCAAATCATAGAACATTTACCAACCTGCTCTGTGCAATTTGACGTTTGGTTGTAAAACCATATCCAGTAGTCTGCGTTGGCGGTCAATTTCCTGCTTGGAGCGCAGCGCTTCCTCCTCGTATTCCGCTGTGATTAATCTAGCGATGCCAAATATCTCTTCAGCAGCAGCCGTAGACAGTGGCTTGTGGAGTTGCTTGATTAAGAAGGACCCCAGTGTTTGGAGTAAATCCATAGTTCAAATGTAGATCAAGGTGGGAACCAGTACGGCAGAAAATGATTCCTCTCGCTTAAAAATAGTACGTACTTCATCACAATATGAAAACTAAAACAGGTGTGTTTATGAAGCAAGACCAATATTCCATGCTCTTCATTCACATGCCGGTGTACAGTGCACCGTGAAAGCAGTGCATGCACTTTAACACATGGGGCCAGTAATCTGCCTTGTGTTGAAATCCTTCGGCACAGATCCGACATCTATAACGATATCTCCCTGTATGAATCTCCATGTGGGAGTTCATATCGTAAACTGATTTGCCACAAACGGCACAACTAACTGGCATCATGCTTATCTTGTAGCCCTTCTTGTTTTTCTTCACAATTTGAATCTTCATGGTTTGGGTTTTTGGTTTTTGCAGTGATTTAAGTTCCACAAAGTAGGACAGCTTTTTGCTCAAAGGCAATATTTCATCGTTCACATTATTTCGTTTGCGTGATTTCAGTGCGTTTAAAGCTACCTGAACTTGCCTGCTCTCCTCCCACTCATCACAGTTCATTGTATTATTGCTTGAGAAGAGGAGCTGGTCATCACTCCTCAGTGCTCCACAGTCCACAGTTGAGCTGCTGACTAGAGACTCTGTCTCTCTGATTTCTTCATCTTTGACCTGTGGTTCCTCCTGGGCCAGACCAGGGTTCCTCTCCTGCTGCTCAGAATAAACCTCCTCTTTACACACAGGGAGGTGTTGGTCTGGACATAGCGATAGGTCTAGAGGTTCAAAGGAAACCTTCTCACACATCTGCAGAGATTCTAAAGAAAAGATGAAATGAGGGAAATTAATTAGATGTTGCATAACAACTTCATATACTGTATTATTTTTTACCACATCTTTCCTGATGAGTTCCTAAATGCATTCCAGTATAAAATATGACACGTGGAATGTTTCTCAAATATTCAGATTGGGAGATATAAATTGTTGTTTCTCAAAACATCCACTGTAATATACCAGCACTGTGGTGTAAAACTAACTCCAAGTTGGCAATCCTTTGCAGCTGTACACAATACTCAAAATCTTAACTACTTGGTTGCATCTTCAAATCATAGAAGATTTACTAACCTGCTCCGTGCAATTTGATGTTTGGTTTCAAAACCATATCCAGTAGTCTGCGTTGGCGGTCAATTTCCTGCTTGGAGCGCAGCGCTTCCTCCTCGTACTCTGATATGATTAATCTAGCGATGCCAAATATCTCTTCAGCAGCAGCCATAGATAGTGGCTTGTGGAGTTGCTCGATTAAGAAGGACCCCAGTGTTTGGAGTAAATCCATAGTTCAAATTTAGCCAATAGTTCAAGATGGAAACCAGTACAGCAGAAAATGATTCCTCTCTCTGTGTTATCCTCTGCTGCACTAACTATCACCACTCAACACAGCCCTGCTAAATACTCACAGAGGGTGGTCTGGTGGGCCAATCAGAGTGTGTGGGAGGGGTTGGACAGAAACTGGTTGTTTAACTGCCCCACTTAACCCTTCAGATCACATGCAAATCTAAATGACAATGCTCTCTCCACTCAAACCAAGATGGTTATAAAATTATAAGTTTATAAAATAATGATCAAATCAACAATTATACATCTGACTACCTCACCTTGTACCATGTCCAATGCTAGTTAAACCTATATAATTAGTGATTAAAACACTACAGTAACATACAAACATCTAATCAAGCAAACACACAAAAAGCAACATCTTCTGCATACTTGGTTAAAAGTACATTTTGTGTTGTGTTTCTTCAGATCACAACTTTGACCAAAGCATTTGCCACAAACTGTACAACCAAAGGGTTTCCCTTGAATAAGTTCGCAATTTGAGTTTGCAGCTGTGCTTTTAGACCATAGCTTTTGCAACAAACAATGCAACTATATATATACATTTTTTTACATGTAGGCAGGTTACCATGTGTCTTTGCAGATTATGATTTTGACCAAAGCCATTACCACAAACTGTATAGTTATATACAGTTAATTCCTGAAATGTGATATAAAAACTTGCCTTGCCTTGGGAGGGGGGTGTGTTGTTTAACTGCCCCCCCCTACACATGACTCACCTTGTACCATGTCTAATGCTAGTTAAACCGTCTTATGCTAGTTAAACCTCACATGCAAATCTAAATGTTAATGCTCTCTCTGTCATATATGGTAACATTGTGACTGCACAATTGTACCTGCCACCTGCTATTGTAGGCTACATGTTATTACACGTTTAGAAACTAATTTGTGGAGGAATTTCTTGCTAACGATTTAGTTCCCAGATTGGTCAAATACCTGATAAAATACCCTTACTATGTAGGCTATAGGTAAAGGGCTTTAACCCTGAAATGGGATATACAAACTTGAATTGCCACCTATTAAACTTTATATACTTTATAGCAAAGGTATTTAATCTTTAAACACCAAGTACATGTACTACAAAGTACCATGTAGTACGTGATAGTACACATAAACTGTACTTAAATAAAGTCATAAAGTCTAGATAATTTGCCCAAGGGTTATTATCTAAAAATGTATGTTACTAATACAATCTAATGTAAACCAGTGTTGTATCACATAATGGATGTCCAATCATATTGAAGTTTGATTTAGAGTTATCACATGGTAGTTTGCCACGCCATGTATCCAGGGAGATTATAATGCACTAAAACGATGGTCAATCATTCTGTAAAACTCAATGGTAAACCTAGGATAAAGAGCAAGCAATTACAAAGCATTTTAGCTATTCATTGACAAATTAATATTGTAGTGTGATAATACAATCTATTGTATTGTTGTGTGCTAATAAGGTTAGACTCAAATGTAATAACAAAACAATAACAATGAATGGAAATCTCTTTATTAATATTCCTGAGTACAGTTTTTAACAACACCACAACAATAACACTAGTTATGTGGCCTGTTGTAGATAAAAAATACAGCAACTGTGATTGTATAACATATCATCACTATTATTATACTATATGTATGCTCCCCAAAACACAAAAACAACATAAAATAAAATTATATATGTACTAAGGGATTGAAGAAATGTCGAAAAAGAGCTGTGTCAAATTGCAAGTTAATAGAATAATTTGCTGTTAGAAAAAGTAGCAATAATTGGGGAAAGCACAAGTATTAAAAATAGTACGCACTTCATCACAATACTAAAACAGGTGTGTTTATGAAGCAAGACCAATATTCCATGCTCTTCATTCACATGCCGGTGTACAGTGCGCCGTGAAAGCAGTGCATGCACTTTAAGAAGTGAGGCCAGTAATCAGCATTGTGTTGAAATCCTTCGGCACAGATCCGACATCTATAACGAAAGTATTTTCTCCCTGTATGAATCTCCATGTGGGAGTTCATATCGTACACTGATTTGTCACAAATGGTACAAATAACTGGTATCATGCTTATCTTGTATCTCTTCTTGCTTTTCTTCACAATTTGAATCTTCATGGATTGGTATTTGGACTGTTTCGATGATATTTCATCGTTCACATTCTTTCGTTTGCGTGATTTCAGTGCGTTTAAAGCTACCTGAACTTGCCTGCTCCGGACCCACTCGTCACAGTTCATTATATAATTGCTTGAGAAGAGGAGCTGGTCATCACTCCTCAGTGCTCCACAGTCCATAGTTGAGGTGCTGACTAGAGACTCTGTCTCTCTGATTTCTTCATCTTTAACCTGTGGTTCCTCCTGGGCCAAACCAGGGTTCCTCTCCTGCTGCTCAGAAGAAACATCCTCTTTACACACAGGGAGGTGTTGGTCTGGACATAGCGATAGGTCTAGAGGTTCAAAGGAAACCGTCTCACACATCTGCAGAGATTCTAAAGAAAAGATTAAATGAGAGAAAGTTATTACATGTTGCATTACAACTTCATAAATTATTTTTTATTAAACATCTTTCCCCATTTTGGGGTAAAGTAACATATTAGACTTGGATATATATATATATATATATATATATATATATATATATGCCTACATTGTTTTTCCTCTTGTTTCTCAAAGCATCCACTGTAATCTAGACTGTTGTGGATATGTAACTCCAAGCTAGCAATCCTTTGGAGCATTGTATCTTCAAATCATAGAACATTTACCAACCTGCTCTGTGCAATTTGACGTTTGGTTGTAAAACCATATCCAGTAGTCTGCGTTGGCGGTCAATTTCCTGCTTGGAGCGCAGCGCTTCCTCCTCGTATTCCGCTGTGATTAATCTAGCGATGCCAAATATCTCTTCAGCAGCAGCCGTAGACAGTGGCTTGTGGAGTTGCTTGATTAAGAAGGACCCCAGTGTTTGGAGTAAATCCATAGTTCAAATGTAGATCAAGGTGGGAACCAGTACGGCAGAAAATGATTCCTCTCGCTTAAAAATAGTACGTACTTCATCACAATATGAAAACTAAAACAGGTGTGTTTATGAAGCAAGACCAATATTCCATGCTCTTCATTCACATGCCGGTGTACAGTGCACCGTGAAAGCAGTGCATGCACTTTAACACATGGGGCCAGTAATCTGCCTTGTGTTGAAATCCTTCGGCACAGATCCGACATCTATAACGATATCTCCCTGTATGAATCTCCATGTGGGAGTTCATATCGTAAACTGATTTGCCACAAACGGCACAACTAACTGGCATCATGCTTATCTTGTAGCCCTTCTTGTTTTTCTTCACAATTTGAATCTTCATGGTTTGGGTTTTTGGTTTTTGCAGTGATTTAAGTTCCACAAAGTAGGACAGCTTTTTGCTCAAAGGCAATATTTCATCGTTCACATTCTTTCGTTTGCGTGATTTCAGTGCGTTTAAAGCTACCTGAACTTGCCTGCTCTCCTCCCACTCATCACAGTTCATTGTATTATTGCTTGAGAAGAGGAGCTGGTCATCACTCCTCAGTGCTCCACAGTCCACAGTTGAGCTGCTGACTAGAGACTCTGTCTCTCTGATTTCTTCATCTTTGACCTGTGGTTCCTCCTGGGCCAGACCAGGGTTCCTCTCCTGCTGCTCAGAATAAACCTCCTCTTTACACACAGGGAGGTGTTGGTCTGGACATAGCGATAGGTCTAGAGGTTCAAAGGAAACCTTCTCACACATCTGCAGAGATTCTAAAGAAAAGATGAAATGAGGGAAATTAATTAGATGTTGCATAACAACTTCATATACTGTATTATTTTTTACCACATCTTTCCTGATGAGTTCCTAAATGCATTCCAGTATAAAATATGACACGTGGAATGTTTCTCAAATATTCAGATTGGGAGATATAAATTGTTGTTTCTCAAAACATCCACTGTAATATACCAGCACTGTGGTGTAAAACTAACTCCAAGTTGGCAATCCTTTGCAGCTGTACACAATACTCAAAATCTTAACTACTTGGTTGCATCTTCAAATCATAGAAGATTTACTAACCTGCTCCGTGCAATTTGATGTTTGGTTTCAAAACCATATCCAGTAGTCTGCGTTGGCGGTCAATTTCCTGCTTGGAGCGCAGCGCTTCCTCCTCGTACTCTGATATGATTAATCTAGCGATGCCAAATATCTCTTCAGCAGCAGCCATAGATAGTGGCTTGTGGAGTTGCTCGATTAAGAAGGACCCCAGTGTTTGGAGTAAATCCATAGTTCAAATTTAGCCAATAGTTCAAGATGGAAACCAGTACAGCAGAAAATGATTCCTCTCTCTGTGTTATCCTCTGCTGCACTAACTATCACCACTCAACACAGCCCTGCTAAATACTCACAGAGGGTGGTCTGGTGGGCCAATCAGAGTGTGTGGGAGGGGTTGGACAGAAACTGGTTGTTTAACTGCCCCACTTAACCCTTCAGATCACATGCAAATCTAAATGACAATGCTCTCTCCACTCAAACCAAGATGGTTATAAAATTATAAGTTTATAAAATAATGATCAAATCAACAATTATACATCTGACTACCTCACCTTGTACCATGTCCAATGCTAGTTAAACCTATATAATTAGTGATTAAAACACTACAGTAACATACAAACATCTAATCAAGCAAACACACAAAAAGCAACATCTTCTGCATACTTGGTTAAAAGTACATTTTGTGTTGTGTTTCTTCAGATCACAACTTTGACCAAAGCATTTGCCACAAACTGTACAACCAAAGGGTTTCCCTTGAATAAGTTCGCAATTTGAGTTTGCAGCTGTGCTTTTAGACCATAGCTTTTGCAACAAACAATGCAACTATATATATACATTTTTTTACATGTAGGCAGGTTACCATGTGTCTTTGCAGATTATGATTTTGACCAAAGCCATTACCACAAACTGTATAGTTATATACAGTTAATTCCTGAAATGTGATATAAAAACTTGCCTTGCCTTGGGAGGGGGGTGTGTTGTTTAACTGCCCCCCCCTACACATGACTCACCTTGTACCATGTCTAATGCTAGTTAAACCGTCTTATGCTAGTTAAACCTCACATGCAAATCTAAATGTTAATGCTCTCTCTGTCATATATGGTAACATTGTGACTGCACAATTGTACCTGCCACCTGCTATTGTAGGCTACATGTTATTACACGTTTAGAAACTAATTTGTGGAGGAATTTCTTGCTAACGATTTAGTTCCCAGATTGGTCAAATACCTGATAAAATACCCTTACTATGTAGGCTATAGGTAAAGGGCTTTAACCCTGAAATGTGATATACAAACTTGAATTGCCACCTATTAAACTTTATATACTTTATAGCAAAGGTATTTAATCTTTAAACACCAAGTACATGTACTACAAAGTACCATGTAGTACGTGATAGTACACATAAACTGTACTTAAATAAAGCCATAAAGTCTAGATAATTTGCCCAAGGGTTATTATCTAAAAATGTATGTTACTAATACAATCTAATGTAAACCAGTGTTGTATCACATAATGGATGTCCAATCATATTGAAGTTTGATTTAGAGTTATCACATGGTAGTTTGCCACGCCATGTATCCAGGGAGATTATAATGCACTAAAACGATGGTCAATCATTCTGTAAAACTCAATGGTAAACCTAGGATAAAGAGCAAGCAATTACAAAGCATTTTAGCTATTCATTGACACATGAATATTGTAGTGTGATAATACAATCTATTGTATTGTTGTGTAATAAGGTTAATAAGGTTAGACTCAAATGTAATAACAAAACAATAACAATGAATGGAAATCTCTTTATTAATATAGTAATACAGACAGAGTACAGTTTTTAACAACACCACAACAATAACACTAGTTATGTGGCTTGTTGTAGATAAAAAATACAGCAACTGGTGATTGTATAACATATCATCACTATATTATACTATATGTATGCTCCCCAAAACACAAAAACAACATAAAATAAAATTATATATGTACTAAGGGATTGAAGAAATGTCGAAAAAGAGCTGTGTCAAATTGCAAGTTAATAGAATAATTTGCTGTTAGAAAAAGTAGCAATAATTGGGGAAAGCACAAGTATTAAAAATAGTACGCACTTCATCACAATATGAACACTAAAACAGGTGTGTTTATGAAGCAAGACCAATATTCCATGCTCTTCATTCACATGCCGGTGTACAGTGCACCGTGAAAGCAGTGCATGCACTTTAAGAAGTGAGGCCAGTAATCAGCATTGTGTTGAAATCCTTCAGCACAGATCCGACATCTATAACGAAAGTATTTTCTCCCTGTATGAATCTCCATGTGGGAGTTCATATCGTACACTGATTTGTCACAAATGGTACAAATAACTGGTATCATGCTTATCTTGTATCTCTTCTTGCTTTTCTTCACAATTTGAATCTTCATGGTTTGGTATTTGGACTGTTTCGATGATATTTCATCGTTCACATTCTTTCGTTTGCGTGATTTCAGTGCGTTTAAAGCTACCTGAACTTGCCTGCTCCGGACCCACTCGTCACAGTTCATTATATTATTGCTTGAGAAGAGGAGCTGGTCATCACTCCTCAGTGCTCCACAGTCCACAGTTGAGGTGCTGACTAGAGACTCTGTCTCTCTGATTTCTTCATCGTTGACCTGTGGTTCCTCCTGGGCCAGACCAGGGTTCCTCTCCTGCTGCTCAGAATAAACCTCCTCTTTACACACAGGGAGGTGTTGGTCTGGACATAGCGATAGGTCTAGAGGTTCAAAGGAAACCGTCTCACACATCTGCAGAGATTCTAAAGAAAAGATGAAATGAGAGAAAGTTATTACATGTTGCATTACAACTTCATAAATTATTTTGTATTAAACATCTTTCCCCATTTTGGGGTAAAGTAACATATTAGACTTGGATATATATATATGCCTACATTGTTTTTCCTCTTGTTTCTCAAAGCATCCACTGTAATCTAGACTGTTGTGGATATGTAACTCCAAGCTAGCAATCCTTTGGAGCATTGTATCTTCAAATCATAGAACATTTACCAACCTGCTCTGTGCAATTTGACGTTTGGTTGTAAAACCATATCCAGTAGTCTGCGTTGGCGGTCAATTTCCTGCTTGGAGCGCAGCGCTTCCTCCTCATACTCCGCTGTGATTAATCTAGCGATGCCAAATATCTCTTCAGCAGCAGCCGTAGACAGTGGCTTGTGGAGTTGCTTGATTAAGAAGGACCCCAGTGTTTGGAGTAAATCCATAGTTCAAATCTAGATCAAGGTGGGAACCAGTACGGCAGAAAATGATTCCTCTCGCTGTGTTATCCTCTGCTGCACTAACTATCACCACTCAACACAGCCCTGCTAAATACTCACAGAGGGTGGTCTGGTGGGCCAATCAGAGAGGGTGTGGGTGGGGAGAGGGGGGGCAGAAACCGGACGAGTTGTTTAACTGCCGCCACTTAACCCTCCAGATTACTGCAGATTTAAATGAACATTTAGCTCTCTTTAATCAAACCAAGTACGTTATTATCAACTTCACAACTAATGTCTAATGACGATATAATTGTAATTAAAATAATACAGAAAACATTGTAACACACTAAAACATCTAATCAAGCAAACAAACACATGAACACATGAAACAGCATCTTCTGCATACTTGATTAAAAGTACAGATATCTCACTTGAAAGTGACTGGTAAAAGTTAACTTCATCCATAATGAAGACATGAAGACATATTCATGTCTTACTCTGCATCCTAATAAAGATATAGACACAGGGTTTATTATCTCAGATAATGTGATTATTCGTTTCACAATTTCTGTGTTAGCCGATACTGACTACCGATACCAGATAATAATATTTATAGAAATATAATGATCTTATTTTGAAGTCCACCGACCGGGAATAATAATAATAAACTTTATTTGTATAGCACCTTTCATACATAAATGCAGCTCAAAGTGCTTCACAGGGCAGGACACAAAAATAGAATACAATGAAACACAAGTAGTTAAACTGATAGAACAATGGCAAAGAACAAAATTGAATATAAGAATATAAAATAAATAAAAACAAATAAAAACACCACATGCAACAAATCAGTCAGGACAGGGTATAGGAATGTGCATATTAAAACTCAACTAAATATAGTGTTTATAGCTATCTAGCTATATATTTTGTGTTGTGTTTATAGCACTCAAATGTGCACTTGCAGTTTGGGCAACTCGAAAGTAAACTCCACATGCACCAACATTGTATTTACCTGCCATAGTGTCAAACCCTTACCCCTGTGTCGGATCAGTGGTTATTTTGGCATATTTGCAGATACCGATATGACCAAATAAGGGCCGATCCGATACTGTTAAGATACCGATACAGTATCGGGACATCTCTAGTTTAAATGACCACTTGTTTACCATGACATGTAAATAGGACAATTATTGTAATGTATGATACTGCAATCAGAATACAACAATGACCCATCATTCTGTGAAACTCAATGGTAAACCTATAGACCAAGCAATTGCAAATGAGCCACCATCATTACATGCAGACAAAACAATGACAACGAGTCATCACTTTTACGTGTTGATTGTCTGAGTGCTTGGTCTATAGCTTTGCTATTCAGATGTAATTCAATTACAAGGTGTCAAGCACACCCAGCAATGAATGAGAGTAACTGAGAGTCAAACACTGAAGAAATAGCTGTTATGCAAATACATGTGTTTTGTCACTATTTGCCATGGAAATATAAACATTCCATGGTGATTTGATGAAATACCTACAGAAACACAAACCCTTCATCTACATGGGAATGAAGGAATGGGTGGAATGCACTGTCAAGTTATTTTGTTGTGTAATAATTAAAGGACCAAGCACTAAGCAGTCCTTCTCCTTCCGCCAAAAATAGCACTTCTGGCTGAACCGTGCAGTCGGTCGTTTTTTCGCGAAACTTGGAATATGGTAGAGGTTAGCTAGGATGCGAAGCCCACAACCATTGGCCAAAGGGTGGCGCTATAGCACTCAATTGAAAATGCAAACTTTGAACGTGCATAGCTCATGAACCGTTTGACCGTCGGCAATGAAACCTCGTCTCATACCGAACAAGTTTCGTGCTCTGACTTTTGGCCTCTAGATCACATGCCATTTTGAATTATATGAAAATCAGTTAAAATGCATCTCCTGCATATTATTTGAGCTGTAAACCAGTGTTGGATCACATAATGGATTTCCAATCATAGTGAAGTTTGATTTAGAGTTATCACATGGTTGTTTGCCACGCCATGTATCCAGGGAGATTATAATGCACTAAAACGATGGTCAATCATTCTGTAAAACTCAATGGTAAACCTTGGATAACGAGCAAGCAATTGCAAATTTAAGGACCACTTCACCACTTTTCAACCTATCTTCATATAATAGGTCCTCACTAATAATCATGATAAAATGGCATGATTTTCTTCTACTCTGTCTGTGTCTCATAGGAGGGCTGTGGGCAGTTTAGAAACCATCTTCCAGTGACATCATCATTAGGCACATTCTTTTTTTATATATTTTTTTGATTTTCATTATCGTGACAACGATTGCTTCCATTTTCGCATTGCAGCTTTTCAGGACTAGAAAGCCTGCAGTTTTTATTAGCTTGTATTCACTGGAATACGGTTTCTGAACTGCCCACAGCCCTCCTAAGAGACACAGACCGAGTAGAAAAAGTGGTCCTTAAAGCATTTTAGCTATTCATTGAAAAATGAATATTGTAGTCAAGTGTGATAATACAATCTATTGTATTGTTGTGTGCTAATAATGTTAGACTCAAATGTAATGTAATAACAATTAATGAAAATCTCTTTATTAATATTCCTGCGTACAGTTTGTAACAACAGACAAAACACAGCCTGTTGTATAGTTAAAACACAGTAAAAAAAACCTGGTGATTATATAATATTTTGATTAAATCAACTGTATTGACACGATAAAAACAAAACTAGAATAAAAAAAAAACATATGTATGCTATTAAAGAAATGTCTAATAAAAGAGCTATCAAATTGCTGTTAGAAAAAGTAGCAATTATGCATTTTGCAGTCATAGGCATATAGCATTTTGGGGGTAAAGTACAGGTTTGAAATAGTACATACTTGATACTTCATCAGAATATGAACAACATTTCCCCCTGTATCATACGCATTATGAATTGATAATATTAGCATAAGTACATGCATTGTGTGGTAAATGTTGAGGTGTTTATGAAGCAAGACCAATATTCCATGCTCTTCATTCACATGCCAGTGTACAGTGCACCGTGAAAGCAGTGCATGCACTTTATCACGTGGGGCCAGTAATCTGCCATGTGTTTAAATCCTTCAGCACAGATCCGACATCTGTAATGAAAGTATTTTGTCCCTGTATGAATCTCCATGTGGGAGTTCATATCGTAAACTGATTTGCCACAAACGGTACAACTAACTGTTATCATGCTTATCTTGTATCTCTTCTTGCTTTTCTTCACAATTTGAATCTTCATGGTTTGGGATTCGGACTGTTTCGATGATTTCAGTTCCTCAAAGTAGGACAGATTTTTGCCCAAAGGCAATATTTCATCGTTCACATTCTTTCGTTTGCGTGATTTCAGTGCGTTTAAAGCTACCTGAACTTGCCTGCTCTCCTCCCACTCGTCACAGTTCATTGTATTATTGCTTGAGAAGAGGAGCTGGTCATCACTCCTCAGTGCTCCACAGTCCATTGAGGTGCTGACTAGAGACTCTGTCTCTCTGATTTCTTCATCTTTGACCTGTGGACCCTGTGGTTCCTCCTGGGCCAGACCAGGGTTCCTCTCCTGCTGCTCAGAAGAAACATCCTCTTTACACACAGGGAGGTGTTGGTCTGGACATAGCGGTTCAAAGGAAACCTTCTCACACGTCTGCAGAGATTCTAGACCAAATGTTAAATGAGAGAAAGTTATTACATGTTCCATTACAACTTAATTACAACTTAATATAACATATTAGACTCAAAGCATCCACTGTAATATAGATTGTTGTGCATCTGTAAAACTAACTCCAAGTGAGCAATCCTTTGCAGCTGTACACACAATCTTAACTACTTGGTTGTATCTTCAAATCATAGAACATTTACCAACCTGCTCTGTGCAATTTGACGTTTGGTTGTAAAACCATATCCAGTAGTCTGCGTTGGTGATCAATTTCCTGCTTGGAGCGCAGCGCTTCCTCCTCGTACTCTGCTGTGATTAATCTAGCGATGCCAAATATCTCTTCAGCAGCAGCCATAGATAGTGGCTTGTGGAGTTGCTCGATTAAGAAGGACCCCAGTGTTTGGAGTAAATCCATATTTCAAATTTAGCCCAATAGATGAAGATGGAAACCAGTACGGCAGAAAATGATATGGTTCCTCTCTCTGTGTTATCCTCTGCTGCACTAACTATCACCACTCAACACAGCCCTGCTAAATACTCACAGAGGGTGGTCTGGTGGGCCAATCAGAGAGAGTTTTCGTAGGGGGGGGGGGGGGGGGGGTCAGAAACCGGACGAGTTGTTTAACTGCCCCCACTTAACCCTCCAGATTACTGCAGATCTAAATGAACATTTAGCTCTGTTAACATGTGATCTTTATTGCTTGTATTATTACCAATGAACTCTTATTCTGAAGTGCCCAGAGTGCTACCCGGAAGTGCCCATTACTGAGTGTATAAATCTGCTAAATAAACGCCTCGCTTCAGTAGTGCTGTTGACATGCTGAGGGAGTGTATGTGATGGAAGCTGCTGCCTCCTCGTGTATTTATTTATTACTCCGTATATCAGACCAGTCTCCTCTAGCTATCTAGATTCTTCTTATCGCTGTAATTGCAGCTCTGCTAACACTCTTTACTCAAACCAAGTACCGGTACATTATTATCAACTTCACAACTAAACATCTGACTATGTAATCACACCAATTGTCCCATGTCTAATGACTGCAAAAGCGATATAATTGTAATTATATAATACAGAAAACATTGTAACACACTAAAACATCCAATCAAGCAAACAAACACATGAAACAGCATCTTCTGCATACTTGATTATAAGTATTCATGTCTTACTCTGCATCCTAATAAAAATATAGCCACTTTGGCTATTAGTGTGTGCTGCAACTATTGTATTTTCAAGATTCCCGCTTCAATATATGCTAACTATATCAAAAGTATCCCATCTTAAAATACACAGTGCATTTTATAGTAGGCCTACACAGAAACTGCAAAAAAACAGGGTTTATTATCTCAGATAATGTGATTAGTCGTTTTCGGTCCGATCCCACAATTTCTGTGTTAGCTGATACCGAATACCGATACCAGAGAATAATAGAAAAATAATGATCTTATTTTTAAGTCCACTGACCGGGAATAGTGTTTATAGTTATCTAGCTAAATATCTTGTGTTGTGTTTATAGCAGACTCAAATGTGCACTTGCAGTTTGGGCAACTCGAAAGTAAACTCCACATGCACCAACATTGTATTTACCTGCCATAGTGTAAAACCCTTACCCCTGTGTCGGATCAGTGGTTATTTTGGCATAGTCGCCGATACAGATATGACCCGATATGACCAAATAAGGGCCGATCCGATACTGTTCAGATACTGATACAGTATTGGGACATCTCTAGTTTAAATTACCACTTGTTTACCATGCCATGTAAATAGGACAATTATTGTAATGTATGATAGGCTACTGCAATCACACTACAACAATGACCCATCATTCTGTGAAACTCAATGGTAAACCTATAGACCAAGCAATTGCAAATGAGCCACCATCATTACATGCAGACAAAACAATGATTAAATGCTGATGAGAAATCTACGAAGAGCAGCCTGGCGTGCTTCTTACTGCCTTCTAAATGTTTATAAAGAAGGTTAAGTAAGGTCGATGAGGCATCTTGAACACCTCTCCTGGTTCTGTAAGCAAACTGAAAAGGGTCTAACATGGACTCCGTTTTGACCAGGAGCTCAGTTTTTACCAGCTTCTCAAATTGTTTCATAACCAGGGAGGTCAGGGCAACAGGTCGGAAATCGTTCAGCACCGTAGGGTTCTTTATTTTGGCCACGGGCACCACTATGGACTGTTTTACGTGTTGATTGTCTGAGTGCTTTGTCTATAGCTTTGCTATTCAGATGTAATTCAATTACAAGGTATCAAGCACACCCAGCAATGCATGAGAGTAACTGAGAGTCAAACACTGAAGAAATAGCTGTTTATGCAAATACATTTTGTTCTTTCTCACATCTATTTGCCATGGAAATAAAGATAATAATGCACTAAAACGATGGTCAATCATTCTGTAAAACTCAATGGTAAACCTTGGATAACGAGCAAGCAATTACAAATGAAGCATTCTAGCTATTCCCTGAAAAATTAATATTGTAGTGTGATAATACAATCTGTATTGTTGTGTGCTAATAAGGTTAGACTCAAATGTAATGTAATAACAAAACAATAACAGTTAATTAAATTCATATTCATATTCCTGAGTAGTTTGTAACAACAGACAATATTCACTAGCTATATGAGCTGCTATATGAAATTGAACAGCCTGTTTTTGTTCAAATCAACTGTATTGACACGAGAAAAACTACAATAAATGTAAAAAAACAAACATATGTACAATTATTAGAAAAAGTAGCAATTATGCATTTTGCAGTCACTTGCAATAGGCCTATAGCATTTTGGGGGTAAAGTACAGGTGTTTGAAATAGTACATACTTGATACTTCATCAGAATATGAACAACTAAAACATTTCCCCATGTATGCATACGAATTGTAGTATGATTTCATAATATAAACATAAGTACATGCATTGCGTGGTAAATGTTGAGGTGTGTTTATGATATTCCATGCTCTTCATGCACATGCCGGTGTACAGTGCACCGTGAAAGCAGTGCATGCACTTTAACAAGTGGGGCCAGTAATCTGCCTTGTGTTGAAATCCTTCGGCACAGATCCGACATCTATAACGAAAGTATTTTCTCCCTGTATGAATCTCATATCGTAAACTGATTTGTCACAAATGGTACAACTAACTGGTATCATGCTTATCTTGTATCTCTTCTTGCTTTTCTTCACAATTTGAATCTTCATGGTTTGGGATTTTGACTTTTTGCTCAAAGGCAATATTTGTCCGTTCAAATTCTTTCGTTTGCGTGATTTCAGTGCGTTCAAAGCTACCTGAACTTGTCTGTTCTCTTCCCACTCGTCACAGTTCATTATATTATTTCGTGAGAAGAGGAACTGGTCATCACTCCTCGGTTGTGATACTCGATCCCAGTCATCTGCATTGGCTTGTTTTTCCATTTCAGTTGAGGTGGTGACGACTAGAGACTCTGTCTCTTTGATTTCTTCATCTTTGACCTGTGGTTCCTCCTGGGCCAGACCGGGGTTCCTCTCCGGTTCCTCAGAAGAAACCTCTTTACACACAGGGGGGTGTTGGTCTGGAGATAGTTCTGACAGTAGTTCTGACAAGTTCTGACAAATCTGCAGAGATTCTAGACAAAAGATGAAATGAGAGAAAGTTATTACATGTTTCATTACAACTTAATATGCCTATATTATTTGTTACCACATCTTTCCTCATTTTGGGCAAAGTAACATAACATAACAGAAAAACTATGTATATATCCCAGTCAAATACTGGGATATATACATAGTTTTTCTGTTGTTTCTCAAAGCATCCACTGTAATATAGACTGTTGTGGATCTGTAAAACTAACTTCAAGTTAGCAATCCTTTGCAGCTGTACACAAAATATTAACTACTTGGTTGCATCTTCAAATCATATAAAAGTACCAACCTGCTCTGTGAAATGTGATGTTCGGTTTTAAACCCATATCCGGTAGTCTGCGTTGGCGGTCAATTTCCTGCTTGGAGCTCAGCGCTTCCTCCTCGTACTCTGCTGTGATTAATCTAGCGATGCCAAGTATCTCTTCAGCAGCAGCCGTAGATAGTGGCTTGTGGAGTTGCTCGATCAAGAAGGCAGGGCGCTGTCTCTCTAAGAAGGACTCCAGTGTCCGGAGTAAATCCATATTTTAAATCTAGCCAATAACCAGTACAGCAGAAAATGATGTGGTTCCTCTCGCTGTGTTATCCTCTGCTGCACTAACTATCACCACTCAACACAGCCCTGCTAAATACTCACAGAGGGTGGTCTGGTGGGCCAATCAGAGAGAAAAACTGGACGAGTTGTTTAACTGCCCCCCACTTAACCCTCCAGATCACTGCAAATTTAAATTATCATTTAGCTCTCACTACTCAAACCAAGTACAACATTATTATCAACTTCAAAACTAAACATCTGACTATGTCATCTCACCTTGTCCCATGCTGATGTAATTGTTGCTAAAAACTAGGGATGTCCCGATTTCTGTATTAGCCTATACGATACTGAGTACCGATACCAGTGTTGTGATCTCGTGTTTTTTTTATAGCTATATAGCTATGTATCTCGTGTTCTGTTTATAGCAGACTCCTCACTCAAATGTGCACTTGCAGTTTGGGCAATTTGAAAGCAAGCTCCACATGCACCAACATTTTATTTTACCTGCCATAGTGTCAACCCCTTACCCCTGTTGTCGGATCGGTGCAGACTGGCATATTCGCCGATACCGATATTGACCCGATAATATGACAAATAAGTGCCGATACCGATACTTTTCCGATACAGTATCGGGACATCTCTACAGAAAACATTGTAACGTACTAAAACATCTAATCAAGCAAACAAACACATGAAACAGCATCTTCTGCATACTTGATTAAAAGTACAGATATCTCACTTTAAAGTGACTGGTAAAAGTTAACTTCACCTATAGAGCTATTCATGTCTTACTCAGTTACGCTGCTACCTAATAAAATATAGGCACTTTGGCTATTAGCGTGTGCTACCACTTTATTGTATTTTCAAGATTCCCTCTTTAATATATGCTAACTATATCAAAAGTATCCCATCTTAAAATACACAAAGTGCATTTCATAGTACACAAACCGGCAAAAAAATGTATTTATGCATTTATTACAAGGGTTAAATTAGCGATGTCTCAATTAACTTTTTTCGTTTCCGATCCCAATACCACAATTTCTGTGTTAGCAGATACAGAATACCGATAAGAGAATAATATTTATATTAATAGAAAAACAATGAAGGTCTTATTTTGAAGTCCACCGACCGGGAACATCTCTGGTTGCAACTTTAAATGACCACTTGTTTACCATGCCATGTAAATAGGACAATTATTGTAATGTATGATAGGCTACTGCAATCACACTACAACAATGACCCATCATTCTGTGAAACTCAATGGTAAACCTATAGACCAAGCAATTGCAAATGAGACACCATCATTACATGCAGACAAAACAATGACAACGAGTCATCACTTTTACGTGTTGATTGTCTGAGTGCTTGGTCTATAGCTTTGCTATTCAGATGTAATTCAACGTAAAGTCAAACACTGAAGAAATAGCTGTTTATGCAAATACATTTTGTTCTTTCTCACATCTATTTGCCATGGAAATATAAATAGTCCATGGTGATTTGATGAAATACCTACAGAAACACAAACCCTATTCATCTACATGGGAATGAAGGAAGATGACTTTTGGGTGGAATGCACTGTCAAGTTATGTTGTTGTGTAATAATTAAAGGACCAAGCAGTCCTTCTCCTTCCGCCAAAAATAGCACTTCTGGCTGAACCGTGCAGTCGGTTTTCGCGAAACTTGGAATATGGTAGAGGTGAGCTAGGATGCGAAGCCCACAACCATTGGCAAAAGGGTGGCGCTATAGCACTCAATTGAAAATGCAAACTTTGAACGTGCATAGCTCATGAACCGTTTGACCGTCGGCAATGAAACCTCGTCTCATACAGAACAAGTTTTGTGCTCTGACTTTTGGCCTCTAGATCACATGCCATTTTGAATGATATGAAAATCAGTTAAAATGCATCTCCTGCATATTATTTGAGCTGTAAACCAGTGTTTGATCACATAATGGATTTCCAATCATAGTGAAGTTTGATTTAGAGTTATCACATGGTTGTTTGCCACGCCATGTATCCAGGGAGATTATAATGCACTAAAACGATGGTCAATCATTCTCTAAAACTCAATGGTAAACCTAGGATAACGAGCAAGCAATTACAAATGAAGCATTCTAGCTATTCCCTGAAAAATTAATATTGTAGTGTGATAATACAATCTGTATTGTTGTGTGCTAATAAGGTTAGACTCAAATGTAATGTAATAACAAAACAATAACAGTTAATTTAAAATCTCTTTATTCATATTCCTGAGTAGTTTGTAACAACAGACAAAAACACTAGCTATATGAGCTGCAATATGAAATTGAACAGCCTGTTTTTGTTCAAATCAACTGTATTGACACGAGAAAAACTACAATAAATGTAAAAAAACAAAAAAAATATGTACAATTATTAGAAAAAGTAGCAATTATGCATTTTGCAGTCACTTGCAATAGGCCTATAGCATTTTGGGGGTAAAGTACAGGTGTTTGAAATAGTACATACTTGATACTTCATCAGAATATGAACAACTAAAACATTTCCCCATGTATGCATACGAATTGTAGTATGATTTCATAATATAAACATAAGTACATGCATTGCGTGGTAAATGTTGAGTTGTGTTTATGAAGCAAGACCAATATTCCATGATCTTCATTCACATGCCGGTGTACAGTGCACCGTGAAAGCAGTGAATGCACTTTAACAAGTGGGGCCAGTAATCTGCCTTGTGTTGAAATCCTTCGGCACAGATCCGACATCTATAACGAAAGTATTTTCTCCCTGTATGAATCTCCATGTGGGAGTTCATATCGTAAACTGATTTGTCACAAATGGTACAACTAACTGGTATCATGCTTATCTTGTATCTCTTCTTGCTTTTCTTCACAATTTGAATCTTCATGGTTTGGGATTTTGACTTTTTGCTCAAAGGCAATATTTGTCTGTTCAAATTCTTTCGTTTGCGTGATTTCAGTGCGTTCAAAGCTACCTGAACTTGTCTGTTCTCTTCCCACTCGTCACAGCTCATTATATTATTTCGTGAGAAGAGGAACTGGTCATCAGTCCTCGGTTGTGATACTCGATCCCAGTCATCTGCATTGGCTTGTTTTTCCATTTCAGTTGAGGTGGTGACGACTAGAGACTCTGTCTCTTTGATTTCTTCATCTTTGACCTGTGGTTCCTCCTGGGCCAGACCGGGGTTCCTCTCCGGTTCCTCAGAAGAAACCTCTTTACACACAGGGGGGTGTTGGTCTGGAGATAGTTCTGACAGTAGTTCTGACAAGTTCTGACAAATCTGCAGAGATCCTAGACAAAAGATGAAATGAGAGAAAGTTATTACATGTTTCATTACAACTTAATATGCCTATATTATTTGTTACCACATCTTTCCTCATTTTGGGCAAAGTAACATAACATAACAGAAAAACTATGTATATATCCCAGTCAAATACTGGGATAGTTTTTCTGTTGTTTCTCAAAGCATCCACTGTAATATAGACTGTTGTGGATCTGTAAAACTAACTTCAAGTTAGCAATCCTTTGCAGCTGTACACAAAATATTAACTACTTGGTTGCATCTTCAAATCATATAAAAGTACCAACCTGCTCTGTGAAATGTGATGTTCGGTTTTAAACCCATATCCGGTAGTCTGCGTTGGCGGTCAATTTCCTGCTTGGAGCTCAGCGCTTCCTCCTCGTACTCTGCTGTGATTAATCTAGCGATGCCAAGTATCTCTTCAGCAGCAGCCGTAGATAGTGGCTTGTGGAGTTGCTCGATCAAGAAGGCAGGGCGCTGTCTCTCTAAGAAGGACTCCAGTGTCCGGAGTAAATCCATATTTTAAATCTAGCCAATAACCAGTACAGCAGAAAATGATGTGGTTCCTCTCGCTGTGTTATCCTCTGCTGCACTAACTATCACCACTCAACACAGCCCTGCTAAATACTCACACAGGGTGGTCTGGTGGGCCAATCAGAGAGAAAAACTGGACGAGTTGTTTAACTGCCCCCCACTTAACCCTCCAGATCACTGCAAATTTAAATTATCATTTAGCTCTCACTACTCAAACCAAGTACAACATTATTATCAACTTAAAAACTAAACATCTGACTATGTCATCTCACCTTGTCCCATGCTGATGTAATTGTTGCTAAAAACTAGGGATGTCCCGATTTCTGTATTAGCCTATACGATACTGAGTACCGATACCAGTGTTGTGATCTCGTGTTTTTTTTATAGCTATATAGCTATGTATCTCGTGTTCTGTTTATAGCAGACTCCTCACTCAAATGTGCACTTGCAGTTTGGGCAATTTGAAAGCAAGCTCCACATGCACCAACATTTTATTTTACCTGCCATAGTGTCAACCCCTTACCCCTGTTGTCGGATCGGTGCAGACTGGCATATTCGCCGATACCGATATTGACCCGATAATATGACAAATAAGTGCCGATACCGATACTTTTCCGATACAGTATCGGGACATCTCTACAGAAAACATTGTAACGTACTAAAACATCTAATCAAGCAAACAAACACATGAAACAGCATCTTCTGCATACTTGATTAAAAGTACAGATATCTCACTTTAAAGTGACTGGTAAAAGTTAACTTCACCTATAGAGCTATTCATGTCTTACTCAGTTACGCTGCTACCTAATAAAATATAGGCACTTTGGCTATTAGCGTGTGCTACCACTTTATTGTATTTTCAAGATTCCCTCTTTAATATATGCTAACTATATCAAAAGTATCCCATCTTAAAATACACAAAGTGCATTTCATAGTACACAAACCGGCAAAAAAATGTATTTATGCATTTATTACAAGGGTTAAATTAGCGATGTCTCAATTAACTTTTTTCGTTTCCGATCCCAATACCACAATTTCTGTGTTAGCAGATACAGAATACCGATAAGAGAATAATATTTATATTAATAGAAAAACAATGAAGGTCTTATTTTGAAGTCCACCGACCGGGAACATCTCTGGTTGCAACTTTAAATGACCACTTGTTTACCATGCCATGTAAATAGGACAATTATTGTAATGTATGATAGGCTACTGCAATCACACTACAACAATGACCCATCATTCTGTGAAACTCAATGGTAAACCTATAGACCAAGCAATTGCAAATGAGACACCATCATTACATGCAGACAAAACAATGACAACGAGTCATCACTTTTACGTGTTGATTGTCTGAGTGCTTGGTCTATAGCTTTGCTATTCAGATGTAATTCAACGTAAAGTCAAACACTGAAGAAATAGCTGTTTATGCAAATACATTTTGTTCTTTCTCACATCTATTTGCCATGGAAATATAAATAGTCCATGGTGATTTGATGAAATACCTACAGAAACACAAACCCTATTCATCTACATGGGAATGAAGGAAGATGACTTTTGGGTGGAATGCACTGTCAAGTTATGTTGTTGTGTAATAATTAAAGGACCAAGCAGTCCTTCTCCTTCCGCCAAAAATAGCACTTCTGGCTGAACCGTGCAGTCGGTTTTCGCGAAACTTGGAATATGGTAGAGGTGAGCTAGGATGCGAAGCCCACAACCATTGGCAAAAGGGTGGCGCTATAGCACTCAATTGAAAATGCAAACTTTGAACGTGCATAGCTCATGAACCGTTTGACCGTCGGCAATGAAACCTCGTCTCATACAGAACAAGTTTTGTGCTCTGACTTTTGGCCTCTAGATCACATGCCATTTTGAATGATATGAAAATCAGTTAAAATGCATCTCCTGCATATTATTTGAGCTGTAAACCAGTGTTTGATCACATAATGGATTTCCAATCATAGTGAAGTTTGATTTAGAGTTATCACATGGTTGTTTGCCACGCCATGTATCCAGGGAGATTATAATGCACTAAAACGATGGTCAATCATTCTCTAAAACTCAATGGTAAACCTAGGATAACGAGCAAGCAATTACAAATGAAGCATTCTAGCTATTCCCTGAAAAATTAATATTGTAGTGTGATAATACAATCTGTATTGTTGTGTGCTAATAAGGTTAGACTCAAATGTAATGTAATAACAAAACAATAACAGTTAATTTAAAATCTCTTTATTCATATTCCTGAGTAGTTTGTAACAACAGACAAAAACACTAGCTATATGAGCTGCAATATGAAATTGAACAGCCTGTTTTTGTTCAAATCAACTGTATTGACACGAGAAAAACTACAATAAATGTAAAAAAACAAAAAAAATATGTACAATTATTAGAAAAAGTAGCAATTATGCATTTTGCAGTCACTTGCAATAGGCCTATAGCATTTTGGGGGTAAAGTACAGGTGTTTGAAATAGTACATACTTGATACTTCATCAGAATATGAACAACTAAAACATTTCCCCATGTATGCATACGAATTGTAGTATGATTTCATAATATAAACATAAGTACATGCATTGCGTGGTAAATGTTGAGTTGTGTTTATGAAGCAAGACCAATATTCCATGATCTTCATTCACATGCCGGTGTACAGTGCACCGTGAAAGCAGTGAATGCACTTTAACAAGTGGGGCCAGTAATCTGCCTTGTGTTGAAATCCTTCGGCACAGATCCGACATCTATAACGAAAGTATTTTCTCCCTGTATGAATCTCCATGTGGGAGTTCATATCGTAAACTGATTTGTCACAAATGGTACAACTAACTGGTATCATGCTTATCTTGTATCTCTTCTTGCTTTTCTTCACAATTTGAATCTTCATGGTTTGGGATTTTGACTTTTTGCTCAAAGGCAATATTTGTCTGTTCAAATTCTTTCGTTTGCGTGATTTCAGTGCGTTCAAAGCTACCTGAACTTGTCTGTTCTCTTCCCACTCGTCACAGCTCATTATATTATTTCGTGAGAAGAGGAACTGGTCATCAGTCCTCGGTTGTGATACTCGATCCCAGTCATCTGCATTGGCTTGTTTTTCCATTTCAGTTGAGGTGGTGACGACTAGAGACTCTGTCTCTTTGATTTCTTCATCTTTGACCTGTGGTTCCTCCTGGGCCAGACCGGGGTTCCTCTCCGGTTCCTCAGAAGAAACCTCTTTACACACAGGGGGGTGTTGGTCTGGAGATAGTTCTGACAGTAGTTCTGACAAGTTCTGACAAATCTGCAGAGATCCTAGACAAAAGATGAAATGAGAGAAAGTTATTACATGTTTCATTACAACTTAATATGCCTATATTATTTGTTACCACATCTTTCCTCATTTTGGGCAAAGTAACATAACATAACAGAAAAACTATGTATATATCCCAGTCAAATACTGGGATAGTTTTTCTGTTGTTTCTCAAAGCATCCACTGTAATATAGACTGTTGTGGATCTGTAAAACTAACTTCAAGTTAGCAATCCTTTGCAGCTGTACACAAAATATTAACTACTTGGTTGCATCTTCAAATCATATAAAAGTACCAACCTGCTCTGTGAAATGTGATGTTCGGTTTTAAACCCATATCCGGTAGTCTGCGTTGGCGGTCAATTTCCTGCTTGGAGCTCAGCGCTTCCTCCTCGTACTCTGCTGTGATTAATCTAGCGATGCCAAGTATCTCTTCAGCAGCAGCCGTAGATAGTGGCTTGTGGAGTTGCTCGATCAAGAAGGCAGGGCGCTGTCTCTCTAAGAAGGACTCCAGTGTCCGGAGTAAATCCATATTTTAAATCTAGCCAATAACCAGTACAGCAGAAAATGATGTGGTTCCTCTCGCTGTGTTATCCTCTGCTGCACTAACTATCACCACTCAACACAGCCCTGCTAAATACTCACACAGGGTGGTCTGGTGGGCCAATCAGAGAGAAAAACTGGACGAGTTGTTTAACTGCCCCCCACTTAACCCTCCAGATCACTGCAAATTTAAATTATCATTTAGCTCTCACTACTCAAACCAAGTACAACATTATTATCAACTTAAAAACTAAACATCTGACTATGTCATCTCACCTTGTCCCATGCTGATGTAATTGTTGCTAAAAACTAGGGATGTCCCGATTTCTGTATTAGCCTATACGATACTGAGTACCGATACCAGTGTTGTGATCTCGTGTTTTTTTTATAGCTATATAGCTATGTATCTCGTGTTCTGTTTATAGCAGACTCCTCACTCAAATGTGCACTTGCAGTTTGGGCAATTTGAAAGCAAGCTCCACATGCACCAACATTTTATTTTACCTGCCATAGTGTCAACCCCTTACCCCTGTTGTCGGATCGGTGCAGACTGGCATATTCGCCGATACCGATATTGACCCGATATTAGGGATGCACCGATCCGATACTCGTATCGGAGATCGGCGCCGATCCAGGCTAAAATTCTAGATCGGGTATCGGATCGGTGGCCGATCCATTATCCGATCCGATCCGATCCGATAATTATGTGTAATTACAGTATGAAAACAACTCTACCTCCTCTGTGACACAGCAGTGTAGTATTGACAGTATAACATGTGGAATGCAGCCAGGCTAGCCTGCGCACACATTAACCTGGTCTAATTGTTGCACAGTTATTTAATAAATAATTCAGTGCATATCTGTGTTTGTTACATTTTGTTTTACAAAGTTGGGAAAGTAATGTTTAAGTCAAGCCTTGATGTTGCCTTACACGAAATAATGATTCCAGACTCCACACAGTGAGGCATACAGCTTAATAGGTTATTACGTTTCTTTGTGGGGGGTATCGGATCGGTACTCTGTATCGGCAGATACTGGACCCCCATGTATCGAAATCGGTATCGAATGCCAAAAAGCCGGATCGGTGCATCCCTACCCGATATGACAAATAAGTGCCGATACCGATACTTTTCCGATACAGTATCGGGACATCTCTACAGAAAACATTGTAACGTACTAAAACATCTAATCAAGCAAACAAACACATGAAACAGCATCTTCTGCATACTTGATTAAAAGTACAGATATCTCACTTTAAAGTGACTGGTAAAAGTTAACTTCACCTATAGAGCTATTCATGTCTTACTCAGTTACGCTGCTACCTAATAAAATATAGGCACTTTGGCTATTAGCGTGTGCTACCACTTTATTGTATTTTCAAGATTCCCTCTTTAATATATGCTAACTATATCAAAAGTATCCCATCTTAAAATACACAAAGTGCATTTCATAGTACACAAACCGGCTAAAAAATGTATTTATGCATTTATTACAAGGGTTAAATTAGCGATGTCTCAATTAACTTTTTTCGTTTCCGATCCCAATACCACAATTTCTGTGTTAGCAGATACAGAATACCGATAAGAGAATAATATTTATATTAATAGAAAAACAATGAAGGTCTTATTTTGAAGTCCACCGACCGGGAATAGTGTTTATAGCTATCTAGCTATATATCTCGTGTTGTGTTTATAGCAGACTCCTCACTCAAATGTACACTTGCAGTTTGGGCAACTCAAAAGCAAACTCCACATCCCTTATCCCTGTGTCGGATCAGTGGTCATTCTGGCATATTTGCCGATACCGATATGACCCGATACAGTATCGGGACATCTCTTGTTAATTGTAACAAGAGATGTCCCGATACTGTACCACTTGTACTTGTACTGACCACTTGTTCACCATGACCAAGCAATTGCAAATGAGCCACCATCATTACATGCAGATAAAACAATGAGTGCTGTCTGAGCACACCCAGCAATGAATGAGAGTAAAACACTGAAGAAATAGCTGTGTATGCAAATACATGTGTTTTGTTCTTTCTCACATCTATTTGCCATGGAAATATGAATATCTCATGGTGATTTGATGAAATACCTACACAATTTACAATGTACAATTTAGGCATTTAGCAGACGCTCTTAATCCAGAGCGACTTACAATAATCAGGAACAAAAGCATGGGAATACATCACAAAAGCATTTATCATAAAACATGCGTAAGCTAAGAAAGTAACAGTGGAATATCTATATTATGAGACTATACATATAAGCTATATATATACTACTATGCTATACAGTACATGTACTATGGCGTGCTATGACTATATACAATGCAATTATAGTGCCGTCTACATAACATGCTATAAGTCTGTATCAGATGCTATCTAAGTCTACAGAAATGCTATCTAAGGGGGTAGGGTAAGTGCTATGGGCCATGATGGAGTCTAAAAAGGTGGGTTTTCAGACTACGGCGGAAGATTGGGAGTGATGCTGCAGTTCTGACTGCAATGGGAAGTGCATTCCACAGTTTTGGAGCCAGAAGGGAGAAGAGTTTGGGACGTGTGGAGCGTTGTCCCGGCGTTTTTAGTGAGGGTACTTCCAGCTTCCCTGCGTTGGCTGATCTGAGTGCGCGGGAGGGTTTCTAGGGTTCAATCATACTTGCAAGATATGGGGGAGCCATACCTTTGGTACCCAAACCCTTCATCTACTGGGAATGAAGCAAGATGACTTTTGGGTGGAATGCACTGTCAAGTTATGTTGTGGTGTAATAATTTTGTATTGTATTTCTGCTAATATGATTAACACAATATTCTAATTATATGGGAATGTAATAATAATAGAGGCTAAAACAATTAATGAAAATCAATGTATTCATATTGAGTACAGTTTGTAATAGACATCAACTGAACACACTTTCTCAATGGCGTGGGGCACTTTAGGCATAGTCTGGTTAAAACATGGAACTATGTAATATATTGCTGCATACAGTCCAAACCATATCCATATCACTACTATAGTATCACTATGCATAATATACTAGATTCATTCTCAATTTTAATTAAATATATTCAATGGGCGTATTGACATTAGAAAAAAAACTAAAAAAAAAACAAGTACAAAAACATGTACAATTAAGATAATAAAGTAATGTGTAAACAGAGCTATAGCCTATGTCAAACTAGCAAAACTAGCTCACAAAACCAGAAAAAGATAATATAAGCATCTGTGTGTTACGGCATGTTTTGGGAGCTGGACACAATATTCCAATGTAATTATATGGAATATATTATAATAACATAACAATGTATCAGAGAAAACATCAAACGGGAAGCACGCACATCTCAAAAATGTTGACGGGTGCAGACCCTCCAGGTTTTCATCAGGAAGGGTCTCCCTGATGAAAACCTGGAGGGGTCGAAACGTTGATTCCTCATTTCCGAATAAACTACTGGGAGCTTAAAGAACGGCGTGCAGACTTCCTACCTTCTTTCTGTGATGAGAAATCAAGCATTTATCTTGATATAACATTACATTTGAACACTATAGAATCAAACGACAATTGTGGAACCACTCCAAATAGGCCTAATTCATGTCACCCATTTTATCTTTTGTGCAGACTCCCTGCACCTCCCTGTGTGTAAAGAGGTTTCGACCTCCAGTCTGGTCCAGGAGGAAGCGGAGCCTCCACGGGTGAAGGAGGAACACAAGGAACTACTTCAAAGACCAGAGGAGGCTGACGGGGCAACGTTGACAATAGCAGCAGTGAAACGTGAAGATGAGCTGCTTCGAAGGCTAGAGGCTGCTGACGTGTCAACATTGTCATTGATGGCAGTGAAATGTGAAGATGGTATTGAAAACGGAGAGACAGATCAGCCTGTAGCCAGCACCTCAACTGAACACATGGACCATGGAGCGCCACAATCATCTTGTGGCGTCCACCTCCCCATTCCACGCCACAGCGATGAGTGGGAGGAAAGCGGCAAGGCTCATGCAGATTTACAAGAACCGAAGACGCAAGACGAGAAAGGACAAACGGCTTTGAGGAACAAGCGGTCCCAGGGCCCGAAATCAGTAAAACAAACTTCATCCACAAGAAGTCGCATCGGGGAGAATGGGTTCAAGTGCACAGATTGTGGCAGATGTTTTAATACGAAGGGAAGTCTGAAAAGACACATGACTATCCATACAGGGGGAAAGCGATTCAGTTGTCCAGTTTGTGGGAAAGTTTTCCGGGAAAAGTTTTACCAGACAGTACATATGAGAACTCATACAGGGGAAAAACCTTTTAGTTGTACAGTGTGTGGAAAAAACTTTACTCAGAAAATTGATCTGAAGAGACACATGAGGACCCATACAGGGGAAAAGCCCTATAGTTGTATACTATGTGGCAGATGTTTCACTGTAAATTATGTTCTAAAGAGACACATGAGGGTTCATAAAGGAGAACAATCTATTAGTTGAAGAGTAGCATTATCTTTTATGTCTTCCGAGCTGACAATTTATATTTCATACAGAACGAGCATATTAGCATTCATTAAACACTTTATTAAACAAACTCCATCCACAATAAGTCACATTTGTGAGAAAGGGTATAATTGTACGGATTGTGGCACAGTGACTGCTTGGTAAACGGAAGGTTCCCAGTTCGAACCAGAGTTGGTGTCGAAGTGTCCTTGAGCAAGACGCTGAACCCCTAATTGCTCCTGATGAGCAGGTTGGTGCCTTGCATGGTTTCATCCATCTGTGTATTAATCTTAAAATACACAAAGTGCATTTCATAGTATACAGAAACAGCTAAAAAAAAAAAAGAACAGGGTTTATTATCTCAGATAATGCAGATTGCAAATGTTTGGAACTGAATGCTCTCATGTTTGTTGCTGTTTAAAATGACACCACTTGTTTACCATGCCATGCAAATAGGAAAATTATTGTATTGTCTGGTACTGCTATCAGACTGCCCATCATTCTGTGAAACTCAATGGTAAACCTATAGACCAGAGGAAAAATAGTGTCTGCAACACTGGTATGAAAAACTCAGCTCCACTGGTTTATTTGACCAAGCAATTGCAAATGATCCACCATCATTACATGCAGACAACACTTTTACGTGTTGATTGTCTGAGTGCTTGGTCTATATAGCTTTGCTATTCAGATGTAATTAAATACAAGGTGTCAAGCACACCCAGCAATTAATGAGAGTAACTGAGAGTCAAACACTGAAGAAATAGCTGTTAAATGCATGTGTTTTTTGCAATCTATTTGCCATGGAAATATACATTTTCCATGGTTTCCTGCTAATACGATTAACACAATATTCTAATGTAATGGTATGGGAATGTAATAATACAGTATAAAACAATTAATAAAAATCAATTTATTCATATTGTACAGTTTGTAATGGACATCAACTGAACACACTTTCTCAATGGCGTGGGGCACTTTAGGCATAGTCTGGTTAAAACATGGAACTATGTAATATATTGCTGCATACAGTCCAAACCTGTGTTTCCATATCACTACTATAGTATCACTATGCATAATATACTAGATTCATTCTCAATTATCATTAAATCAATTCAATTGGCGTATTGACATAATAAAAAAATTAAGAGAATAAAGTAGGCTAATGTGTAAAGAGAGCTATGTCAAACTAGCAAAACTAGCCCACAAATTAATTCTCAATTTTCATTAAATCTATTTAATTGGCGTATTGACATAAGAAAATAAACAAATAAACAAAATCAAATGTATGTACAATTAAGAGAATAAAGTAATCAAAACGTTGCAAAACTAGCTCACAAAACCATAAAAAGATAATGTGTTACAGCATGTTTTGGGAGCTGGACACTATAGTATTGTCAACCCAATATTCCAATGTAAATGCTATGGAATATTATAATAACGTAACAATGTATGAGCATCTCTTCATTCATACGCCGGTGTAGAGTTTGCCGTGGAGGCAGTGGATGCACTTTAATAAGTGGGGGAAGTATTCTGCCCTGTGTTTAAATGCCTGAAAACAAATCCTGCATCTGTATCGGCTAGATGTCGCAGTAGATTTTCTCCCCGTATGAATCTCCATGTGGGTGTTCATAGCACGCACAGATTCACCACCAACTCTACAACTAACTGGCGTCTTGCATCTCTTGCTTTTCTTCACATGTTTTTGACCCCTCGTGGATTTGGATCGTTTGATTGACGATTTCACTTCCTGGAAGTAGGACAGTTTGTTGCTCAAAGGCTTTGTGTTCCTTCTTTTGCATGATTTGAGAGCGTTTAAAGCTGCCTGAACTCCCTTGGTCTCCTCCCACTTGTTGTGGTTCGTTATATTCCCTGAGAAGAGGAGTTGTTCATCTCTAGTCGGTTGTGATGCTCCACGGTCCTCCACATCTGCATCTTCCTCTCCGTCTTCTTCATCTTTGACCTGTGGACCCCGTGGTTCCTCCTGGGCCAGACCGATCAGGTTCCTCTCAGAAGAAACCTCCTCTTTACACACAGGGAGGTGTTGGCCCAGAGGTTCAAAGGAAGCCTGCAGAGAGTCTAGGGAAAGGATAAAATGAGAGAAAGTCATTAGGCCTATATGTTGCATTAACTTCATCTGTGATTTGTTCATGTCAAAGTACCATTGTCATCATGCATAATGAAGAGTATCAACATGGTACTTTAAAGTAACATCATAGTATGACAAACCACATGTTATGTGTTAAATATGTTTCAAACTGATTTTTTATCATCTACATCCATTGTAATATATCACTATACATAGACTGTGGTATACATGAAAACACTCAGTTTTGGACTGTATGCACTATGCAGCAACCAGCTTCTGCACATCTGTATCACAATGCACACATTGTTTTTAAAACCATACCCGGTAGTCTGCGTTGTCGGTCAAATTCCTGCATTCTTGGGAGTGCAAAGCTTCGTCCTCGTTCTCTGCTGTGACCAAATATCTCTTCCGCAGATGCAGGTGGTGGGCTTTGTGGAGTTGCTCGATTAAGAAAGACCTCCGCAATTGTTGTCTGACTGTACACCAAACTTTCAAATCACTAAAAGTAAAAACACAATGTCTTCTAATAATCTAGTACATCAAGTAATGTATATGTCAAAGCAAAATCTATATCTGACTATTCTAGGAAAGGGATGTTTAGATCTTAATCAGCTCAATTAAGCGCAATAGCACATCAGCTCAACAGAGCCCTGCTAAATACTCACAGAGGGTGTGTCTGATGAGCCAATCAGAGGGTGTGTCTGATGGGCCAATCAGAGGGTGTGCTCGCACACTAGACAAACAATAGAGCGTCGCATTCCCACCCCCAACCAGGGCCCAATGATTCCCAATGCATTTCTCCCATAGACATTTCAAAAGGTATTTATTTAAAGACGGTTACGCCGCGGACAAAGCCAACTCGAGTCGTGACAACTCATGACAACAAACACAATATTGTAGACCAAACAAATAATTACAAAGAAGAAAAACAACAAAAAAAGTGTTTTTTTCTTCTTTCTTATTATTTGTTCGGAAAATTAACGGAGAATCATTTCCTGGGCCCTGGTAGGGGGCGGGACTGCGACGCTCTATTGGACAACAGTTGTTTTGTTTAGTAACTAAACATTTGAAAGGTTAACTAAAGCTTAGTTAACACACGCACACACGCGCACACACACACGCACACACACTCACACTGTTCTGCAGTCACATTACAATTAAACATTGGACAAGGCGAGGTAGTTTTTCCCCCTATTGTCTGATTGTTAAACGGTACTTGATACCATTTGGGAATGATTCATTTACATTTGAATTGCAGTGATTTAAAGTGTGTGTGTGTGGGGGGGGGGGGGGTGGCAGATGTTCATTGTACAGTATCCCTCACTCTTGATTGGCCATCAGACCACATCTGTAAGTAGCAGGGCGGTCCGTGTTAATGTGGTGACACTTTAACTTGTTCTCAAGCTTGTTAAGAGCTAAATGTCTTCTGGGTTAGAAATAGCCTAGTATAGGTTTTCAAAATCTTCCTCAGTCTGAACAGCTTCTGAAGATACTTATAGAACCTTTTTTAATAGTTGTTTCATTGTATTACTTATAGTGAGTTTGAAGGGTTAAAGACATAGAGAGCTTTAATTAAGACATGGATTTACTACAAACACTGAAGTCGTTGGTCAACGAGCGACTATCTGCAGCTGCTGAAGAGATATTTGGGATTGTCGGAAGAATTGTAACGGAGTACGTCGAGGACAAAGCGCTTCATTCCAGGCAGGAGAATGAGCACCAACGCAGACTACTGGAAATGGTTTTAAAACCACCCGTGCAATTGCACGGAGGAGCAGGTTGGTAAATGCAACACACTGCAAAAAGTTAGTTTCACATAGCTATGAGGTTATTTTGAAAACAGTCTAAAATGGTTCTTAAAGGCTATACATTTAAACAGTGTCAAGCAACAACAACAATTTGGGTTAACAGTGGGTTTTAAATGTTACTTTGCTGAAATGACGTTGTAGTTGTAATTTCTTTATGGGAGTATACTTATTCATCAGACAAACTGCCTATTAGAAAACTTTGTTTAATCCATTTTGGGCAAAACCCCTTTTGGTGTTAGCACTATGTTATGCTTTAGCTATTAAAAAATAGCAGATCTACAAGCTCATAGAAAAATCTAGTCAATTTCAAAAGTCAGAATGGGTTAAAAGGGGGTATTCCAACAACTACGACTGTGAAAGTTTTATAGTGGACGATTTTGTCAACCAACATTTGGGTGGGTGTGTGGTGATGTGGCAGCGGTGGCCGAACGGTTTGCAGAGCGGTCTTGATACCGGAAGTTCGCTATAGTTCGTATCCCCGGACCGGCACGTTTAAAATTACCACCGCTGAAGTGCCCTTGGACAAGGCATTGAACCTCTACCATGAAATGTTCTATGAGCAGGGCCTGGCTGTAAACAAGTTCTTGAGCTTAGTCCAGTTACCCTGGGTAAACATAGTACCTTTCCTTTCCTTAGTCCAGTTACCCTGGGTAAACATAGTACCTTTCCTTTCCTTAGTCCAGTTACCCTGGGTAAACATAGTACCTTTCCTTTCCTTAGTCCAGTTACCCTGGGTAAACATAGTACCTTTCCTTTCCTTTTTGATGAAAAATCAGAGAGAACATCCAAAACGGGAAGCACGCACATCTAAAAAATGTTGACGGGTGCAGACCCGGAGGGGTCGAAACGTTGATTCCTGATGTAAACTACTGGGAGCTTAAAGAACGGCGTGCAGACTTCCTACCTTATTTCTGGGATGAGAAATCAAGCATTTATCTTGATATAACAGTACATTTGAACGCTATAGAACCAAACGACAATTGTGGAACCACTCCAAATTAATCATGTCGTGTTTTTCTCCCATTGTCTCTTTTGTGCAGACTCCCTGCACCTCCCTGTGTGTAAAGAGGTTTCACCTGAAGGTCAGGCGACGACCTCCAGTCTGGTCCAGGAGGAAGCGGAGCCTCCACGGGTGAAAGAGGAACACGAGGAACTACTTCAAAGACCAGAGGAGGCTGACGGGGCAACGTTGACAATAGCAGCAGTGAAACGTGAAGATGAGCTGCTTCGAAGGCTAGAGGCTGCTGACGTGTCAACATTGTCATTGATGGCAGTGAAATGTGAAGATGGTGTTGAAAACGGAGAGACAGATCAGTCTGTAGCCAGCACCTCAACTGAACCATGGACCATGGAGCGCCACAATCATCTTGTGGCGTCCACCTCCCCATTCCACGCCACAGCGATGAGTGGGAGGAAAGCGGCAAGGCTCCTGCTGATTTACAAGAACCGAAGACGCAAGACGAGAAAGGACAAACGGCTTTGTGGAACAAGCGGTCCCAGGGCCCGATGAGCATTGAGCAGGTTGGTGCCTTGCTGCATGGTAGTACGGCTTTCGGCAGTGTTTCGACAGCCCCCCCATCCCCCGCATACAGCAAAAATGTACATGTTATGTAAGCTAGCAGTTATTCAGTACGGTCTGGAGCAGTCTGAACTCCCACACATCATCAGGTAGGAACTGGCAGCCATGA
Organism: Protomyctophum parallelum; assembly: GCF_964188405.1. Lineage (NCBI taxonomy): Eukaryota > Metazoa > Chordata > Actinopteri > Myctophiformes > Myctophidae > Protomyctophum > Protomyctophum parallelum. The sequence continues at coordinate 53,911,571 of NC_139701.1, forward strand.
CTAGCAACAGCAGCTGTAAAAAAAATAAACAGTCCTCTAAACAAAAACAAAACTAAACAAAAACAGTTGCTTCTCAAGGACATAAAGAACCAGGATGGACATCAAACTGAAAAGAAGCTGCCTTCTTTTACTGTGGCTGAACCAAGCACAAAGCTGCTAGTAATCACTTGATTGGCTGATAGGAAACACCTGGAGCATTCAAACATGGAACTTTATGAACTGAAACCCCTAAACAAGAACGGACCTGAGGTCATTAAAATGTTGACATATCATTGCTTATAGCAGCTTTAAGTTACTGTGCCGAGGCGTTGCTACAGTGCAGGATGAGCAGTGTTTCCAGTCAGACACACACATGACTATGGGCGCGTTCGGAAATAGCGCACTGAGCGCACTGTGAAATGCAAACTAATAGGCGAGTGCGCTCCGGTGCGGTATTTCTTTTAATTTATGAATTTAAAATGGTTGGCCCTATTGTAAACAAGTGTAATGCTTTATGGTGTCGTCCACTCACAGTTAAAGGAGAATTCCATGCTAGAATGCTTTCTTATCTTTCTTACCTTTCTTTGTAGTTGTTACGTCCCCACCAAAGAGGTCCAGGTTTTTTTTTGTGCAAAAACTCCTTATTGGCTATTTTCCCTACCATAAGCCCTCAATGAATTGCATTGCATTGAATGGGAATTGAATGGGGCTATGTGGTGTTATGCTAGTTCGCTTATTTCCATCGAAAGAAGTAGTAAAGTGTGCCACTTGGGATATTATTTACATTATGAAGAGATGGTATATACAAAGAAATTATAATTTTGAGCAATGGAAATAAGCGAATTAGCACAACACCCATCAATTCAATGCAATTCATTTAGGGCTTATGGTAGGGGAAATAGCCAATAAGGAGCTTTTGCACAAAATAACACCTGGACCTCTTTGGTGGGGACGTAACAACTACAAAGAAAGGTAAGAAAGCCTTTTAGTATGTCTATCTTTTAGAATTCTCCTTTAATAGTTTTTTTTTATTGAGTTGTACTTGAAATGTACTGAAAACTGTTAATAAATCAATCAATCAATCAATCAATCAATCAATCAATCAATCAATTTCTGAACACGTCGTATGAGCCTGTAGGAATGACACAAACAGGTGTGCAGGTCATCATGTGACCTATAGACGGGCGACTGTGGCTCAGGAGGTACAGCGGGTCGTCCAATGATCCCTGGATCGGTGGTTCGAATCCCGGCTCCTCCTCCTCCTGTCTACATGTAGAAGTGTCCTTCATGGGCAAGACACTGAACCCCAAATTGCTCCTGATGTGCTGGCTGGTGCCTATATAGCATGGCTTCCGCCGCAATCGGTGTATGAATGTGTGTGTGAATGTAATTCACTAATGAAAGCGCCTTGGATAAAGCTGCTATATAAATGCACCATTTATAGACCAATCCACGGAGGGGGTGCCCTGGGCGCAGCCATAGATGAGGTGTCACATTAAGCATGCAGCTAGACACTGTCCTGGCCTACAGAGCATGCACCGCTCCATGGATTTATGGTTACCACGGTGGTTTTCAACCCTTTCAATGCCCATTATTTATTGGGCATTTGAGCCACAGACTATAGTACCATTTGATGAGATTTAGACTCCCAGTCCAAGGCACAGCATTTGAATATTTAGTTATCGTTGGATATACGTTTTTGTCCACATTTCCATTCTGTATTGATTATAAACGTGAAAAGAGTTAGGGAACCCGCACACTCATATGCTCCAAAAGATAAATGTATTGACGACGTTTCGAACCAATTAAGTCTCTTCATCTGGTCAAAACTATTTTTTTGACCAGATGAAGAGCCTTGGCTCGAAACGTCGTCAATACCCCCCACCACCAGATGGGTATCTTGGTGCATGTATCGAATCTTGTGGACCAGACCCATTGCAAGATGCTGTACTCTGTCATCGACCCTAAGCCATTCCAGCCTGTCAAAGTGGCCAGGGGTGAGGTGGGTTCGGGGGGTAACGCTGATCTGTGCCATTATAGTGACATGTTGTGTGCTTGTAGTGGTTAAATAGGCTAGATTTTTTATGATATTTGTAAATGTTGCTGGGGACCCCCTGCAACCCCCTGAAAGACTGCTGGGGTCCCCGGACCCCACTTTGAATAAGCAATATCATTCATACGATTTAGGAAAATAACATTTTCAATACGGCATGGAAGGGAATTATCCAACGACAACAAAATATTCTTTAGTTTTGGGTCTGAGAGGCTAAATCCCATCAAATGGTGGTCCGTGGCTCAAATGTGAATACATTATGGACCGTGAAATGAAAAGGGTCCAAGATGAGGTCACCTCAGGAGCCTGTCATTAGTCACAGAAATTGTTCAGAGTATTGTTCTCAGTATATGCAGCATGGGCAGAGGGAAATAGCAGGGTTGAGGAGATTGACTCATGGAAGTTAATTGGGCAACCCACTCTGTGATCATGTGGAGAACTTGCAAGCAATCAAATAGTGTGATTGCCTGCTGCAAGTGTACACCTGAATGTTCACAAGATTAGATTAGATTACAGAAACACTACAGCATGCAGTCATAACAGAACCATCTAAACACTACAACATGCAGAGGAGAAGTCATAACAGAACCATCTAAACACTACAACATGCAGTCATAACAGAATTATCTAAACACTACAGCATGCAGTCATAACAGAACCATCTAAACACTACAGCATGCAGAGGAGAAGTCATAACAGATCCATCTAACACTACAGCATGCAGTCATAACAGAACCATCTAAACACTACAACATGCAGAGGAGAAGTCATAACAGAACCATATAAACACTACAGCATGTAGAGAAGTCATAACAGAACCATCTAAACACTACAGCATGCAGTCATAACAGAACCATCTAAATACTACTGTAATCAGTGGGACTGAACCAATAGGTGTCATAGCACCACCCCCCCTCAGCTCAGCATATAAGGTAGCCGGCCAGGCATAGTAGGCCGTGTTGTGAGGTCCCTTTTCGTTCAGGTCCGTTCCCACGGAAGGGGGACTACACAATTTTTTCTCCATAAAAGAGATTTATAGGTAGACAGTCTAAATAAAAAAGTTCTACTCGTCCGACGCTGCAGTTATTTTATAATCCGCGATCTAAAACGGGACTATTTCTTACAAGGCGTAATAATATGTGCAAGGGGAGTGGTGTGGTTTTGGTCACGTGGACCAATCGCGTAGCCGCTTTATTCCCTTGAGTATGCGCGTAACGTCTTCGTATGCGGAATAACTTTTTGTTGTCCATAGCAACCTAGCAACTCACTGTTGCGACGCTGTTTTCATTCTCTAAACTGGGAAAATGGGAAAGAGCCGTTGTGCGATTGACTGTACAAACAGATTAAAAAAGAACTCGGAGCTATCCTTTTACAGACTGCCGAAATGTAAAGAAAAAAGAAGTAAATGGATCGCTGCACTTCGCCGATGTAGTCATGTTTCAGGGCTACATGGATTTGGGGGTGCCACTTTCACTTTGTGTCAGGTATGTTGCTTTTTTTGTAAAACCATACGTTCAATGTAAAAGGGCCTTTTCACACAATGTCCCGTTTTAAACGAACCTAACGGAGTTCTCTTCTTGTGGACCAAGAAGTGGATTAACATAGTCCGTTACCCGGAAAGAGATCTGGTCAGGAGTAATTACTCATCAACATGTTACGTGAGTCCGTGGAAAGACTTTAATGTTAATGTTCTTATTGATCAACACACCCTGCAGTTACTGAATGTTAAGTCTCCATGGTTTCCCTCAGAATATCGTATGACACTGATTTATATGACACATTAAGAGTCCACTGATAACCACTACAGTGGTTTAATATCAAACTTTTTTTGTTTGTTTTTTTCAAGGACCCACATAACGTTTGATTGTTATTGCACAAATGGACTTACTCTGAGAGTGTACGAATGGAACCAAATGGACCCATAGTGTCAGAGTTACAGACCTGCATGTGTCCATTTGTACACTCAGGCTGTAAGGGTCCATTTGGTTCCATCTCTCAGAGTTACAGACCTGTAAGGTCCATTTGGTTCCTAAGAAGGGTCCATTTGGGGTCCAATGGGGTCCATTGGTTCCATTTGTACACAGTTACAGACATGCAGGCTAATCCTCTCTCACTCTAATGCCAGACTGGCATTAGAGTGAGACACTGGCATTTCCAGTGTGTGCCAGTGGTCACCCTTAGCACCCGTGGTTAAAGCTGCCTACCCCTGCTCTACACCAACAATGTTGTGAGCTTGTAGATCTGCTATTTTCTGTAAAAAAATAATCTCACAATGATTTGGCAGCCCCGTCCCGGATGAGTTTGTTTTGAGGCTGATGTCTGAAACAGGACATATGTGAAAACACCCCATATATGTAAACAAATTAATATCATATTTCTAGTAAATGTTTTTGTTGTTTTTGTTATTTAAGGGGAAAAGAGTGATGATCCTCTACATCCTGACTACGTGCCAAGGTTATTTGGTTTCACCTCCATCACTGATCGAAGTACAGCAGAGGTACAGACTGTTGTTGAAGTCCCAGGCATTGGGGTCCAGACAGAGGAAACACAAAATGACATTGCCTCATTACATGAACAGATTAAATCTTTAAATGCTGAATGTCAATCACTTAGGGATAAAGTCAACAAATTAGAAAGTGAGTTGAAACATCGTACTCTTGATCCTTCAGAATTTGATGACAGCAAAATGAAATTCTTCACAGGACTTTCATGTTGTTGTTCAATTTTGTGTCACCAAGTTTACCACCTCCTGCAAAACAGTCACTTAGTGATACTCAGAGACTTCTGCTTACACTGAGGAAGCTGCGCCTCAATCTGTCTGAGGAACTTTTAGGTTACCTCTTTGGCATTCTTTGAGTCAACTGAGGTAAGCCAAGCAGGTTCATCTTGGCAGCAGTTTTAACCTTGACCAGTCAACTTTCAACACACTGAGCAAATATGTGTGCTACCTGTATGGCCAATCATCTGCCAAAAACGTGAATGATGCAAGGTACAAATCATTCTGTACGCCATCATCAGCTTTGCCAGAACTGTACATTCCCCCAACAAGTGATGCTCTCCACCAACATTGCAAAAGGGCAAACTACCAAGCAGCAGTGATGAGACGTTCTCTGACTAGTAGGATGTGTGCTCCTTCACCCATTGGCAGTGGATGGGTCATGGAGGATGGGGAGTTAACAGTACAATGGATGACTAGAAATCCTGCCCCTGATAGTGTGTTGCAGGTAGTCCACTGTAATTGCAAAAAAAGCAAATGTGAGACTGAAAGATGTTCATGTATGTCTGCAAAACTGTTTTGCACTGATTTATGTCACTGCCAGGACTGTGAAAATGTGTCAAAGGAAACAGAAGAAAGAGGTAGGCCTACATGGGATGATGACTCTGATGAAAGTGATAGGGATGAGTAACCCAACATGTTACCATGTAGGCCTACTACTTTTTTTTTTCAACAATTATTATGCATTTGTATGTTATTTTGTATTTTCAATTTTCATATATTTCCTTGGCCGGGGGGGTGGATGTACAGATGACAGATGCTGTGACCCTTTGCTGTGACCCACTTGTAAATAAATAAATGTTTCATACCATATGTTGTAATAATTCTGACCTCTACTACTTTAATTCTTAGTCTTGTCCATTTGTTTCATTATTCCAATTTAGGGGGCGTGGTAACATTTTGATAGATTTTCTGCCATGTTGGTCCAAGGTGCCCTGATTTTCTTTTCTACCTTTCATTACACATTAGGATGAGACATTTTCTATGTATGAAACATAAGCTCTTGACACAATTTACTGTGTAGGTTTCATTGTACTGTGTGGCAAACACTTAAGTTGAAGCATATTCTTTAACAAATATGCTACATTTCATGATATAAATTCACATATGAGTAAACTAAAGGCACCAATACTTATGTCAGATGTTATGTATATGCATTTGACATTTGAGAAAAAAAAATTGTTGCCAAAAACACATTTTACAAGCAAAAACAGCAGCACACGATTTTCGTTTTTTGGTTATAAACTGTTTATACATTTATGGCTATAAAAAAAAAACAGCAGGTTTTTATGAGTAGAACTTTTTACCCAAAGTCTAGAAGGGTATTATCTATGAAAAAGTGCATTGAATGCGTAGTTCGCTTGACATGGGAACGAAACTCATTTTCTAAGCACTTTTTCATGGGTCCCAACACGGCCTATAGGGAATAGGCGGTGTTTTACCCAGGTTGTTTCCTGTCCCAGTCAGGCTGTTGAGTGGCGTTTGTTTGTGCTCGTAGCATCGAGAAACTGTGGAGCTCTGAGTTAGCGACAGCCCTGTCAGTGTGTGTGTGTACAGTTCAGAGAAACCAAGACGCAGAGGCAAGCGGCGAACGAGAGCCTGGCTAATGTGTGTGTCCGTGTGTATACACAACAGTCTTTGAGACGGTGTTCCGAAAGAAGCAATACACTGACAAGAGCCTGACTAACGGGTGTCCGTTGTGTGCGTGTGTAAGCCTGCACACCGAGTCTAGAGACGGTGTCCTGACCGAGCAAACACACTGTTGTATCAACCACCTGGAGTCCCTGACCACCTTAACAGGATTGGGCCTCATACTGTGAACCGCTGTTCTTTTTTACCTTTTTTGTTTTGAATTCAAGTCTATGCTGCTATAGTTTTTATACTTTATCTTGTCGTATGATATCATATAGCCCAAGTGGCGTTTTAACACGGGTCCTCACTTTTATTACTTTAACCAAAGAGTTAACTAGTTAACCGCCGACGGATATATTGGTTTCAGGACTATTGCATAGTTTCACTCGAGGACTACTGTCCCTTTTACAGTGCAGTGTTCTTTTGGGCTTTTAGCCTTTACTATTAATTTGCAGTGTTTTAATGCCAACCATATTTGGCTCAGAGTGATGGTGTGCTTATTTGCAGTGCTTTATCTTGTGTTTATGGACCTAGGAAAGGAGTGTAAACTAATGCAATTGATCCGATTCTTTATCTGTTTGGTGGATGACTTGATAACCTCCTATTGTTAATACTATGAATAGTGAATCTACGTTTTAAAGGAAATGTCAATACTATGAATAGTGAATCTACGTTTTAAAGGAAATGTCAATACTATGAATAGTGAATCTACGTTTTAAAGGAAATGTCAATACTATGTATCTTCTCTGAATAAAGTTATATTCCATGAAGCAACCGACAGTTATTGTTCACTCAAACTGAACACTTACCTTGTGTATTCCGGGTCTCCCACCCTGTAATTGGGAGTGGCGTAGTAATACTGTGACATTAGGAGTACTTAGCGACTCCACTTGGTTACAATTGGCGTAGTCGGCAGGACTTATTGTTGGTCGGTTGGAGAGTGGTACATGGTATTGGCATTTGTTAGTAGCAGCATAGCTGGTTTTATTTTATTTTTTAAAAAGAACAGCGGTTGGCAGTTAATCCTCTGGTCGCTCTCCCTGGGACTGCAGTCGCTATGGAGGAAGAGCTCCAGAGCCTACGAGAGGAGATGGCTCAGCTTCGAGCTGAAAATCGAAGACTGTCGACTAGTCAAACTGAGAGACTCTCTGTGTCAGACCAAACATCTGACGCTGCAAACAATGCACCTACACCCCCACCCCCACAGAGAAGAGAACAGACTGTTTACCTCCCTAGGGAGAGAAAATGCTCCAAATTCTCAGGGTCTTCACTTTCTGGCGCTTTAACTGTGGACGAGTGGGTGGAGGAGGTGGAGGGTTGTTTGAGGGCAAGGCACATGTCCACAATTGACAAAGCCTTGTTTGTGTACGACCATTTAGAAGGTGCTGCTCGTACCGAAATTAAATTTAGACCTCAAGGGGTAAGGGAGGATTCTGAACAGATTATTACAATATTACAGGAGTTCTATGGGTGTTCAAAATCCTTTGTATCTTTGCAACAAAAATTCTTTGAGAGAAAACAGAAAGAGGGAGAATCATTGCAGGATTTCTCCCACGCTCTTATGACTTTAATGGAAAAAGTGCAATTGTGTAACGCTATGTCCAATTCACAGATTTTGCTGCGAGACCAGTTCTGTGAAAATGTGAGAGACCATATGCTGCGCAGAGAACTAAAGACATTGGTGAGGCAAAATGGAGAACTGTCTCTACTTGACATTCGTAAAGAGGCGATCCGATGGGTCGAGGAGGGTCAGCCTTCAAGAGAAAAGTATGTACGCCCCATTCCACAAACTTGTGAAGCTCAGGCCACTGCAACTAGTGAAGCAGTTGGAGTGGGTAAATCGGAATATGAAGAGTTAAAACACATGTTTGTTAAGCAACAAGCTCAATTGGATAAGATCACACAGACTCTAAATTCTAATATGGGTGCAGGTAGAGGCAGATCGTTCTCCAACGTTAATAGATACCAGCGTGCCCCTGATGGCCAACCCATATGTCTTAGTTGTGCGCAGCCAGGCCACATCGCTCGTTATTGTACTCAAGGCACCCCGCCCTCACAGGCTAGCACTACTGCTGCACCGATTACACCGGCGGAAAACTAGAACCTTCCTGTGTGCAGAGTCAAACGCTGGAAGGGGGGTTTTCCGACTCACATACTGAACACCAAGAGATAATCCGCAAGTTAATTGGGCCTTGCTCGGTAGTGGTGGTGCCCATGGGCGGAGTGGAGGTTCCTTGTCTGCTGGACACTGGCTCCATGGTTACCACCATTACAGAAAGCTGTTTCCGTGAACATTTTGCACACTTGTCTAAACATGAACTGCGCGATTGTAAGTGGCTTGGTCTCAAGGCAGCTAATGGGTTGGACATACCGTATTTGGGCTACATTGAGCTTGATGTAAAAGTGCTTGGCACCTGTCTGCCTAGTATGGGTATATTAATTGTGAAAGACCCACCTGATGGTGTTCTAACCAGTCGAAAGAAAGCCACCCCTGGTATACTGGGCATGAATATCATCATTGACTGTTACCGTGAACTATTTGCACAACATGGCACCAACTTATTCCAGAGCTCTGCTGTACAGTCTGCTGCGGTGGCATGGAAGCTGGCCTTTCGCCAATGTGAGAAAATAGAAGCCATAGTAAGTTCATCCTCTGCCTTTAAAGTCAGGGTACAAGGCAAACGCCCCATATGTGTTACAGCTGGAACACTGTTAATGGTCCCTGTTACTTGTCCCCAGGTTCCATCTATGGCGTTTTTGCTCGAACCCCTTGGGCCATTGGATGTTGGTCTCCCAGAAGGCTTACTTGTCTCCCCTGCCCTTGTCCACGCTGAGAAAGGTACCCTCTATGCCCCCGTCACTAATGTAGGTCAGTCTGATGTATGGCTAGTGCCCCGCAGAGTGATAGGAACTGTACAGGTTATAGAGAGTGGAGATATTGTAGCAGGTAATACCCCTTGCATAGACCTGTCCATCGATGCATCCACCCATGAATGTACAGCGTATGTTTCAGTACAGGCTGTAGAGATGAACAGTAAGGCTTCCATTGACATTGAACAGCTTGACTTTCCGGGCCTCTTGCCTGAAGATAAGATTGATGCAAAGCGCCTATTGACTAAATACAAGCATGTATTTGCTAAAAGTGAGGGCGATTTAGGATGTACCAACCTCATTACACATGAGATCCCACTCTTAGATGACGCACCCGTCCGTCAACCTTATCGCCGCATTCCCCCCTCGCAGTATGAGGCAGTCAGGGCACACATTAAACAGTTACTAGAAAGTCAAGTGATCAGAGAGAGTTGCAGCCCGTATTCATCCCCTATTGTGCTTGTGGCAAAGAAGGATGGGGGCCTACGCATGTGCGTTGACTACAGGCAGCTGAACGGGAAGACCCGGAAAGATGCATATCCACTTCCAAGGATCGAAGAGTCCCTTGATGCCTTAACGGGAGCCAAGTGGTTCTCCACACTAGATCTAGCCAGTGGCTACAACCAAGTGCCGATGGCCGAAGCAGATCGGGCTAAAACGGCATTCTGTACCCCCTTTGGCTTATTTGAGTTTAACCGAATGCCTTTTGGCTTATGTAATGCACCCGGGACTTTTCAGCGCTTAATGGAGCGCATGTTTGGCAACCAGCGTTTCCAATCAGTCTTGTTGTACCTTGATGACATCATAGTGTACTCCTCTACTGTACAACAACACTTGCAACGTCTAGAAGAGGTCTTTTCCCGTCTTGATCAACAAGGTCTGAAGGCAAAGCTATCCAAATGCCATTTCTTCCAAAAGAAAGTCAAGTATCTTGGCCATGTTGTCTCTGAAGAGGGGGTAGCCACAGACCCAGACAAGTTAGCTGCAGTGCGTGAGTGGAGGCGGCCTTCGCATTTGGCTGAACTACGATCCTTCCTGGGCTTCGCCTCCTATTATAGAAGGTTTGTGGAGAATTTCGCCAAGCTAGCAGCCCCTCTCCATCACCTGGTGGCACGTGTGAGTGGACCCAACAAAAAGGGTAAGACCCCTAAAACCCCCTTGTCCACCTTCTGGGACGAACACTGTGAACAGGCATTCATGGCGCTGAGAGAAGGCTTGACGACAGCCCCAGTCTTAGCTTATGCCGACTTTCAGAAGCCCTTCATCCTTGAGACCGACGCCAGCCATGGTGGTTTGGGGGCAGTTCTTTCTCAAGACCATGACGGGAAGCGCAGGCCGATAGCCTTTGCTAGTCGAGGCCTTAAACCAACTGAGAGAAACATGGATAATTACAGCTCCATGAAGCTTGAGTTCCTTGCCCTTAAATGGGCCGTTACAGAAAAATTTAGAGAATACCTATTGGGCAATAAAGTAACGATCTACACCGACAACAACCCCCTCCGACACCTCCAAACCGCTAAGCTGGGAGCACTGGAGCAGCGATGGGCTTCCCAATTGGCTTCCTTCGACTACACCTTGGAATATCGTCCAGGTCGTAGTAATGGCAATGCTGATGCTTTATCAAGACAGTATCTGGACCGGTTCACCCCTGGGGTGGAAGTTCCGGCGGCTTTACACCACTCTCAGCCTGCCTCGCCTGTCTCCCATGAAACTCACATTCGTGAGATGGCTGCCATGCCTAGTTTGTCACTGCTGGAATTGTCATCGCTACAGAAGCAAGATGCAGTCATTGGCCCTGTGGAGAAATACTGGCGTGAAGGGCGGAACCCTGGCCGGGAAGAGCGTGAACGGCTGAGCCAAGAGAGCAGAGAGCTGCTTCGCCAGTGGGGACGCCTGGTGGAGAGGGAAGGGGTCCTGTACCGAAAGATCTACCCTCCAGGTGGGGGTAAAGAACTTCTCCAAATACTATTACCCCAGTGTCTGAGGGAAAAGGTTTTCCAGAGTGTGCACGATGGCCATGGACACCAGGGTGTAGACCGCACCTTACAATTGACACGGGATCGGGGGTACTGGCCAGGTATGTCAAAGGACATTGAAAAGTGGTGCCGTAACTGTGGGAGATGCATCCTAGCAAAGGAAGGCCCTAGAATAAGGGCATACAGAGGAAGCCTCCAGGCATCTCGACCTAATGAGCTACTAGCTATGGATTTTACTCTACTAGAACCAGCCAGTGATGGACGAGAAAATGTTCTAGTGATCACAGATGTTTTCTCTAAGTTCACACAGGCAATACCAACAAGAGACCAGCGGGCGAGCACTGTGGCAGATATATTGGTGAAACACTGGTTCCACCTGTTCGGGGCCCCCAGCCGCATTCATTCTGACCAAGGGCGAAACTTTGAAAGCAAAATAATAAAGCAGCTGTGTGCCACCTACGGCATCAAAAAAACCAGGACGACCCCATACCATCCGGAGGGAAATGGCCAGTGCGAGCGGTTCAATAGGACGCTCCATGACCTCCTCCGTACTCTACCACCAGAGCAAAAAAGACGCTGGCCTCAGCACCTGTCCCAATTAACTTACTCTTACAATACTACTGCACATCACACTACTGGTTTAGCTCCCCACTATATCATGTTTGGCCGCGAACCCCAGCTCCCTGTCGATTTTCTCCTTGGTGTTGACGAAGACCCAGGTGAGGAGGCCCCAGAGGAATGGGTACGAAAACACCAAGAGTCCCTAAGGACAGTGTACGACCACGTACGGCAACAACTCCATACCAAAGCAGAGCAACGGAACCGACGACATAACCAGCAGGTGACTAGTCCTGGTCTAGAAGTGGGCCAGTTCGTGTACAAGAGGAATCACCAGGTGAGAGGGAGGAACAAGATCCAGGACCGCTGGCATTCCTGCCTTTATCGGGTGGTGAACAGATCCCATGACCAGGGGATGGTATATACCGTCGCCCCTGTCCACCAGGACGGCCCTGCCTTGCGACTACACCGAACAGAGCTGCGGAGTGCACCGGAGAGGGAGGGACCTGATGTCCAACCGGTAAATCCAGTACCTGTCACTCTGGACCGTACAACTCCAGGTCATGCCCCAAGTGACTCGGAGGAATCGATCGTTATGGTCCTGGAGGATGAGGTTGAGGTGAGAAGAGATCCAGGCATACGAACACCAGAACCGGAGGATCAAGGGAGCCCACTGCATCCGGGACAAGACCAGGAAAGTAGCCCGGGATCCATTGAAGGCTCAGAAGACCATCTATCGCCACCTTCCCCTGGTCTGCGCCGTAGCAGTCGAAGGAATGCTGGTTGCCACCCCAACCCTCACCGGCTGCCATACCGTCAAACGGTATGTCACCAGCACAATGGGGGAGAATGGGGGCCTGCTTCTCAGGGGCCATATCGTCGGGACGCCGATTCAATGTTGGGGGGGCGAATGTAATCAGTGGGACTGAACCAATAGGTGTCATAGCACCACCCCCCCTCAGCTCAGCATATAAGGTAGCCGGCCAGGCATAGGGAATAGGCGGTGTTTTACCCAGGTTGTTTCCTGTCCCAGTCAGGCTGTTGAGTGGCGTTTGTTTGTGCTCGTAGCATCGAGAAACTGTGGAGCTCTGAGTTAGCGACAGCCCTGTCAGTGTGTGTGTGTACAGTTCAGAGAAACCAAGACGCAGAGGCAAGCGGCGAACGAGAGCCTGGCTAATGTGTGTGTCCGTGTGTATACACAACAGTCTTTGAGACGGTGTTCCGAAAGAAGCAATACACTGACAAGAGCCTGACTAACGGGTGTCCGTTGTGTGCGTGTGTAAGCCTGCACACCGAGTCTAGAGACGGTGTCCTGACCGAGCAAACACACTGTTGTATCAACCACCTGGAGTCCCTGACCACCTTAACAGGATTGGGCCTCATACTGTGAACCGCTGTTCTTTTTTACCTTTTTTGTTTTGAATTCAAGTCTATGCTGCTATAGTTTTTATACTTTATCTTGTCGTATGATATCATATAGCCCAAGTGGCGTTTTAACACGGGTCCTCACTTTTATTACTTTAACCAAAGAGTTAACTAGTTAACCGCCGACGGATATATTGGTTTCAGGACTATTGCATAGTTTCACTCGAGGACTACTGTCCCTTTTACAGTGCAGTGTTCTTTTGGGCTTTTAGCCTTTACTATTAATTTGCAGTGTTTTAATGCCAACCATATTTGGCTCAGAGTGATGGTGTGCTTATTTGCAGTGCTTTATCTTGTGTTTATGGACCTAGGAAAGGAGTGTAAACTAATGCAATTGATCCGATTCTTTATCTGTTTGGTGGATGACTTGATAACCTCCTATTGTTAATACTATGAATAGTGAATCTACGTTTTAAAGGAAATGTCAATACTATGAATAGTGAATCTACGTTTTAAAGGAAATGTCAATACTATGAATAGTGAATCTACGTTTTAAAGGAAATGTCAATACTATGTATCTTCTCTGAATAAAGTTATATTCCATGAAGCAACCGACAGTTATTGTTCACTCAAACTGAACACTTACCTTGTGTATTCCGGGTCTCCCACCCTGCAATTGGGAGTGGCGTAGTAATACTGTGACATTAGGAGTACTTAGCGACTCCACTTGGTTACACTACAACATGCAGAGGAGAAGTCATAACAGAACCATCTAAACACTACAGCATGCAGTCATAACAGAACCATCTAAAAACTACAGCATGCAGTCATAACAGAACCATCTAAACACTACAACATGCAGAGGAGAAGTCATAACAGAACCATCTAAATACTACAACATGCAGAGGAGAAGTCATAACAGAACCAAATACTACAGCATTAAGAGGAGAAGTCATAACAGAACCATCTAAACACTACAACATGCAGAGGAGAAGTCATAACAGAACCATCTAAATACTACAACATGCAGAGGAGAAGTCAAAACAGAACCATCTAAACACTACAGCATGCAGTCATAACAGAACCATCTAAACACTACAACATGCAGAGGAGAAGTCATAACAGAACCATCTAAATACTACAACATGCAGAGGAGAAGTCATAACAGAACCAAATACTACAGCATGAAGAGGAGAAGTCATAACAGAACCATCTAAACACTACAACATGCAGAGGAGAAGTCATAACAGAACCATCTAAAGTTTCTAAACACTACAACATGCAGAGGAGAAGTCATAACAGAACCATCTAAACACTACAACATGCAGAGGAGAAGTCATAACAGAACCATCTAAATACTACAACATGCAGAGAATAAGTCATAACAGAACCAAATACTACAGCATGAAGAGGAGAAGTCATAACAGAACCATCTAAACACTACAACATGCAGAGGAGAAGTCATAACAGAACCATCTAAACACTACAACATGCAGAGGAGAAGTCATAACAGAACCATCTAAACACTACAACATGCAGAGGAGAAGTGATAACAGAACCATCTAAACACTACAGCATGCAGATTATATTTAGGAGGTATTTAGACGAGGAGGGGCGGTGTTGACGCATTGAAAGTACCGGTTTTAGCTAGGTTTTTAGCTATAGGTTTTTTTTCAGGTGAATAAAATATGACCTGGAAAACTATTCAAGAGACTATGACTAAAACTAAAATAAAAATGTGCTGCCAAAAACAACACTGACACACACACACACACGCACGCACGCACGCACACACACACACACACACACACACACACACACACACACTGACACACACACACACACACACACACACACACACACACACACACACACACACACACACACACACACACACACACACACACACACACAGCTTTCTAGCACAACGGAGCTGATGACTTTTCAATGCGTGATGGGTTACATTTGATTTAGTCGATTAAAATGTATTTTGGTGGGCGTTGATGCTTATCGTGATGACTGTTTTTACATTTTAGTCTAGTTTTTATTTGTTGATGTCAGTATATTTAGTCATAGTTTTAGACAAAAACAACACTGGCTGCTGTTAGGATACCAGTGGTGGAAAGTAACAAAGTACTGTACTTAAGTACAATTTTGAGGTATTTGTACTTTTCATCAGTACTTTTACTTCTACTCCACTACATCTCAGAGCCAGAATTTGTACTTTTACTCCACTGCAATTATTTGAAAACTTTTAGTTACTAGTTACCACTTCAACCCATTTCGGACATTTTGAAAATAGCGTTGTGGCGCATTGGTGAGCCTGTAGATCTGCTATTTTCAATAGATTTTGTCAAATGGCACATTCTGCACAATGGGTATACCTTTACCTTTAGTACTTTAAATACATTTTGATGCAGATACTTTTGTACTTTTACTCAAGTACTCATGTTCAATTCCGTACTTTTAGTAGTTCTAAATTGCAGTATGGGTACTTTTACTTAAGTAAAACAATTGAGTACTTTTTTCCACCACATAGGGCGACCAGATCCAAACTGTTCATTTCCTGGGCCCTGGTAGGGGGCGGGACTGCGACGCTCTATTGGTGTATTCATAGGGCGACCAGATCCAAACTGTTCATTTGAGGGACACAAGCGATACTGGAGTACCGGGTTAGCAACTTACTGCTTGCGTTGCTATTAAATGCCTTGATGTCATATTCGACCATAATGCTATAGTCATAGCACGTCATAGTACATATGTATAGCATAGTATAGTATATATGTATAGTTTATATGTATAGTTTCATTATATAGATATTCCACTGTTACGTTCTTATAGCTTAAGCATGTTTCATGATAAATGCTTTTTATGTGATTTTTCCCATGCTTTTTTGTTCTTGCTTAATGTAAATCGCTCTGGATTAAGAGCGTCTGCTAAATGCCTAAATTGTAAATTGTGAAATGTTAGTGTACATTACCCATAATAGCCTATAGCCACTATAGTTTTACTTTAATATTCTACTGGCTGTATATTCTTCTTGTAAATGTGTTCCCTACATGCCTGTCAGGGTATGGACAAACTAAAACACCATATGGGTGCTGCCACACTATCAAAAGAGCCGCGCACGTTTTCGGCTGCGCACAGCTTCAAAACCGGGTTTTTAAGACAGATGGTGGATGGAAAAGAAGCTCCACTTCCGCGGACGACTTGCGCGACGGCCCAGATTCCCGGAAGAGCTCTCCTCCGCGTCAATCGTCCGCGGAGGTGGAGCTTAATTCCCATCCACCAGCTGTCTAAAAACCAGCTGCGCACACGCCGCACAGCTTCTTCTGTCCGCGGCGCAAAACTGTTTTGCGCTTAGGTCTGGAAACGGGGCATCTATGTAGGGGCGGCGGTGGCTCAGGGGTAGAGTGCCTGGATGGTAACCGTAAGGTTGCCAGTTCGAACCCGGGCTCCCCCAGAGTTACTGTCGAAGTGTCCTTGAGCAAGACACTGAACCCCTAATTGCTCCCGATGTGCTAGTTGGTGCCTTGCATGGTTTCCGCTGCCATCTGTGTGTGAATGTGTGTGTGAATGGGTGAATGTAATGCACAATCTCTGTAAAGCGCCTTGGATAAAGGCGCTATATAAATGTACCATTTATGTTCACTGTTCAGCCATCAAACATGTTCATTTTGGGTTCTGTGACTTTAAATGGGGAGAAGCACAGCTGAACACTAATTGGGCCAATTTGGGCCAAACCAACTCGTGTCTGTGGATAGGGAGGATTATTTGTCAATGAGGGACACTGAACTCTAAAAAAGGACGTTGGAAAACTAGAGACTTGAGAAAGAGAAGATTTACAAGCTCAAATGAATTGAAATTCATGAAAAAGTGTTTTTGACATGATTTGATGTCCACATGTTGTGGATCATGTTAACCCCTATGAATTGGTCCTGTCTGGTGGGAGGGGCCATGGGGGGTATATATAGCTGCAGAGAATTGACTCAGTCAGTCAGTCTACTGTTGTTGGTCAAGAAGGTGCCAGTGTCTGAGGAGGTGATGTTTTGATTTGTCCTTTTATAACCATGGTTGCAATGTATTTTCTGTTATTTTAATATCAGCATAATTGTTTTATGTTTGATTTACTTTATATAAAAAGTAGTAGTGTATAAAAATTATAAACACGTAGTTCCCAAATAAAAACCCCCAGGGAAGTGTTTCTTGTCTCCCAAACATTAAAATAACTGGTTTGCAAAAGGGTTGAATTGAACTTACCATTATCCATGATTGTTTACTAAACAAGTTTCCTTAATATTAGGTATTGAAGATGTGAGGAGACTCATGGTTGATGGTATGTATTACTTGATGGTCACAATAGGCTAAAAATAGTCTGTGCTACAATGATGGCAATTATTTGCTACTCTTGACAAAGATGATGAATTTTTACCACCAATTTCTCAGATTCTGAGGCACTTGTGACTTGTAATTGAGTGATCACTGAGTAAGGTGTTATTCAGTTAACCTATTATGCATTTTTACAGAATCTAACCAGAAGTGCTGAAGCATCCAAAACAGGTAATTATGAGGATATTTAATTTGGCCTGTACTTAACCTGTCAATGATGATTTGTTAAAACAATGGGAATCTCTCTGAAAATTATGAAAGATGTTTGTTTTCCTGATGGCAGTAGATGCTACACAACTCTTGCATGTTACTTTAGGTGTAGGCTAATTCTTACCAAACATTTTGGTTTCATTTTGCAGACTACGGTCTAGGAATGACTTGTGAAGTGAATCTTAGCAGGTAATTTCCCCGGGTAGTGCTAACTTTCCTATTGCTGATTCTTGCTTTTAGATGACTCACTGTCTTAATTGCAGGCCTCTCCCAATAAACAGAACTAGCCAACAAGCTAAGGCCCATACAACAACCATTGCAATGATTATCCATGCTTAAATGATGAATATAAGTGTTGGTAGGGACATCTGACTATTGTTGAGGAAACGCCAACCATTCTGATAGCCTGTACTAAAACAAGCATGCAGTACATGGTTAATTGGATGCAAAGCTAATTTTATTTCTTCTTTAGAATGGTGACTGTCTCCCCAGTTAGAAGGCCGGGACTCCTTTATATGAAGGTCAGTTTCGAATTTTCAACTGTAGGGTGTTGCTGCATGATACGATGATGTTCGCATAGTTCAGCTGATATCTGTGATGACCAATTAGCTTAAGTCTTTCGCTCCTATAGCTGATGTATCAATCCTGTCTATATTAGCCAGTCGATGAACACTGCACTGTATTGATTGTAAAAATCTGTTGCAGGATTCTGAAGGTCCCCAGAGGTTGCCTTTTGGTAGGTATTATCACTTTCAAGCGCTTGGAAACTTGTTTCTTGATACGATGATGATCGCATAGTTCAGCTGATCATTGTGATGAACAACTTGCTAAAGTCTTTCGCTCCTAGCTGATGGTATCCTGTCCATAGAAATGAATACATATGAACTTGAAACTGCACCATGTTTAATGGCAAATGTATTTCATAGGATGCTGGTGAAATGTGATTTGCAACTCACCCACAGAGGTGGTGTTTTCAGTTTTGGTAGGTATGGCCATTTAAACGGTTTCTGTTTTCTTTGACTGTTTGACAGTTTTCTTTGACAATCTTGATGTGATGATTCCGAATCAGGTCTCTGATCCATTTGAGGATATTATTTTATTAACTGATCTAGATTGTTCAAGTGTACACATTAGTCATTCTTTAAAAAGTTAAGAATGCCTAATATTTTACTCCTGTTTTGGCTTTTCAGCTGTGGAGGTCACCAGAACATCCAAGTGAGTGTACTGAAGTGCACACTTGTCGACTAAAACTAAGATGAAAAATGTTCGTCGACTACCTTTTTCCACTGAAGAGAACTAAATGAAAACTATGCTATGGTGACTAAAACTAAGACTAAATATACTGACAATTTCGTCAACAAAAACTAGACTAAAATGTTAGGAAGGGACTAGTGGTACAGATCCAGTATAAGTCATTTGGTTGCATGCTGAAAATAGCAGATCTAAAAGCTCGCAGCGTGGCGCGTTGTGAGTTTGTAGATCGGCTATTTTCAGCAAGTGTAAAATAAGTAATTATGACGGCAACAAGGCCCGCCAAAATAATTTTTAGTCGACTAAATCACCTGTAGATTTAGAAACTTGACCACACTAGGCATACCCAATCCTGACTATCGCTAATCTGAACCTTTTTAACACTACATGAAATTAGGCCATTCGCCGGCAGCCTACGAAGTGGGACCTCGAGTCCGATCTGTCGTGGAGTGAGTTTAGTTTGGATCATGATATTCAATGCGTCATGACTCGTGGGTATTTGGTCAGGAGTCACTATAGCTGCATTGGCACTCTTGACAAAAATCAAGTCAAATCACTACAATATAATCCACTACACTGACTCATATTGACTAAAGAAAATGCAATGAAACTGAAATATAAAAATACTTTTCTTCACACTCTAATACGAAAAATACATTCACATTATAATAAACCCCTGCCATATGCAAAGGGGACATGGTGCAGTCCAATCGGCTGGAGCCGTTACTGTCTTGGGCCAGCCATCTTAACTCCAGCCCACTCGACAAACCCTGGACAAAATATAACTTAAAATGGATGTATACTGTACAAAATTTGCAATAAACCATGTAATTGAAATAATCTGCAGGACTCTTTACTTGGCCTAAGGGGAAGAAATTATGTTTTTCTTATTATGTAACCTTATTTCCAGTACATTACGATCATCTTTTTAATATACATCTCTGTGCCCTATGACAGGGGTTCTCAACCTGTGGGTCGTACTCGTGACCCCTCTGCAGGGCCGGATCTACCATATGGGCACTTTGGGCACGTGCCCAGGGGCCCTTGGGCACCAGGGGCCCCTAAAAAAGAAAAGAAAAGGGTAATTTTTTTTATTTTTTTCACAGAAAATGTCCCTGCTAATCCGAATGAAATAAATGGTGTCTAAAAATATTGTTTTATTGTTGCATTTGTTGGTGAGAAGGGCAGCTGAAAAGTGCAAATTGTGTGTGTAAAGCAGCAACAATGCGCTAGATTGGCTGTCACTCTGGGGGGGGGGGGGGGGTAGGCGACCGGAAATAGGCCACTATAACGGCATAAAACGGCTCCAAAAAACAGTTGCAAATGTTTCACACGGGTGAAGGGGGGGCCCTTCGAGCTTCAGTGCCCAGGGGCCCTCAGAGGTGTTAATCCGGCCCTGCCCCTCTGGGGGTCGCCAAATCGTTTTGTCGGGGCCCCCAAATGATTAAAAAAAAACTTTGCTTTTTGCAACTTTATGGCTGGAAAAATGGAAATGAAGAGTTTACATGTAGTGCATGCATAAACTTTCCTTAATGATTATATCTGGTTTTAGTATTCATTTATGATATATTTTAATTATCTAATACATTTTTAGTCATTTTGTATTTGTGGGGAGGGTGGGCGGGATGGGCGGTGAGAGACATGGCCAAAGCATTTCCGGGGTCCCCAGCCAAAAACTTTGAGAACCCCTGCCCAATTGATGTTCCAGGGACCCCCCCAGAATCAAAGATTTGAGTTAAAAATGTTCGCTGTGGAAGGATATTATTCAAAGATTTGTGCCACATTGTCACAATTATTGAAAAATAGCAGACCTACAAGCTTGTAGCGGGTCACTCGGTGCTGCGCTTCGATCTTGTAGATCTGCTATTTTTCAATAGCTAAATTATAATGCTTAAAACACCAAGGGGTTCCCGCTCAGAATGGGTTAATGTCCACCAAGCACCGAACATCTTCGTAGTGCCTCTGACCCTTTTATTTCCCATTACTCATTGACCATGAATTCCAATACCTCCTATCCACTGCATGCAGCCTGTAAGTTTGTATAGTACTGTGTGTGCACCTAACCCACCTACAGTAAAGCCTTGTTTTGCAGTGTTTCCTTTCCAGCTTCACTGTAATTTCTCACCTTAAATCCCGGTGTCTTATACCTAAGTCGGAGATCTTTTTGTCCTAGACTCGGCTTTGAACAGGCAATTTAATGCCTTTATATCTTGTATAGCTAGTGTCCATCCTGGAGGCCAATCTTTCCGGTGATAAAATGGCCACCAACGTAATCAAAAAAGTCAATCAAAGAACAAGATTCCTTTACAGGATCTCCTCACTGGTCAGCAAAAACACCTTGAAGACCTTAACAGGAGCCCTCGTACAAGGTTTCTTTGACTATGCATCCACCTCTTGGTACCACAGCACCTCAAAGGCCCTTAAAACAAGGCTCCAGACCTCCCAAAACAAACTGGTCAGGCTCCTACTTGGCCTCACCCCCTGAACCCACCTCACCCCTGCCCACTTTGACAGGCTGGGATGGCTTAGGGTCGACGACAGAGTACAGCATCTTGCAATGGTCTGGTCCACAATATTCGATACACCACCAAGATACCCATGTACCTGTTTAAATACTTCCTTAATGTAAACAAAGTCCACACCCACAACACCAGAGCGAGTGCAACAAACCATGTACAACCCAGATTCGGCACAAACAAGGGACTAAATTATTTTCGCTCCTATGCCACCAAAATGTGGAACGCCCTACCAACAGTCATTAAGACATGTGAATCCCTTGACTCCTTCAAAACCGCTCTCAAAGGGCACCTACGGATGGCTGCAATTTGAAACTGGCCTCTGTAAAATCTGAATGACAGGTCAAAACAGAGTGACCAGTAGATGGTGACATTATAACAATTATGTACCACTGTTCACAACACAGGTGACTGTTAAAGGTAATGTAGGTTGATCATGATGGATTTGATTTGAGTGATAAATGCTCTGAGATGTGAAGAACAAGCTTGCATCAAGGTTAAAAATGAAGGATTTGGGCAAACTTAGACATTTTCTAGGTATTTATTTTAACCAGATAACTGAAAATGTCTCAAGCCAAGTATGTGAAAAAAATCATAGGTTTCAAATGCAGGATTGCAAGCCTAGATCAACACCTAGTGAACATAAACTATACTCATAATGCCGACATGATGACTGATGTCAGATTATACAGAGAGGCAGTCGGTAGCCTCATTTATTTGACCGTTTGTACAATACCCAATTTGAGTTTTATTGTAAGCAAACTATCACAAGACTACAAAACTGATGAGAAATGGGTTACAGTCAAACATGTTCTGAGGTATCTTAAAGGTACAGTCGACAGAGTTGAGTTGTGTTACAGAAAGTGTGAAACACTGGGTATTCAAGCATACAGTGATGCAGATTGGGTGGCTGATAATGACAGACAAAGTACTACTGGTTATTGTATTAGCCTATCCAAAAATGGCACATTGATTTATTGAAAAAACCAAAAAGCAGCCGTCTGTTGCACTGTCCACTCGTGAAGCAGATTATATGGCACTATAGCTGCAACGATCCAAGAGTGTCTATCTTAAAGACGTGGTGCTCCGATCCCGTGCCAAACTGCCAAAGTCCAACTGACTGTTTTATTGTTATTTTTTTATTGGACTGCCCATGCACTCACACACACCTGAAACCAATGCAGTCTATTCTTCTTCTGCCTACACGTCACATACGTCATTGTTCCAGTCTGAGCGAATAGGGGAGAGGGATCAACGTCATGTGATAACCCTTGTTTGACCCGGCAGAAAGTTTAGAATATTTGGCGGCCTCGTTTAAAAATTTCAAATTTAAATCGGTGGTTGTTGCAATGACCTTCACTACAATGCTTCGCCATATGACAGAAAAAAAACCCCCATAAAATGTAATGCTATGCACGTTTGGTAAGAAATGCAATTCCACTGATGGAAGCTGTGTGGTTTGACCCGGTCGAAGGAATGACAGTTGTTTGTTTGTTTAATTTAATGGAATGAACAAAAGCAGCAACAGAATACTCAACACAGAGCACTAACTCAGTTTGTATTGTGAGCTTTGGGTCATTAGATGTTGTCCACATCACATGGTGTTTCATTGTGACGTTTCATCGGTGCCCAGAGCACTTCCCCCACCCCCTTAGATAGCATTTCTGGAGACTTAGATAGCATTTGATACAGACTTATAGCATGTTATGTAGACGGCACTATAATTGCATTGTATGTAGTCATAGCACGTCATAGTACATATGTATAGCATAGTAGTATAGATGTATAGTTTATATGTATAGCTTCATTATATAGATATTCCACTGTTACTTTCTTAGCTTACGCATGTTTCTTTATAAATGTTTTTATGTGATGTATTCCCATGCTTTTTTGTTCTTGCTTAATGTAAGTCGCTCTGGATTAAGAGCGTCTACTAAATGCCTAAATTGTAAATTGTAAATTGCAGTCTGATCCAGACCTGCAGAGAAGACCTAAGACAACCTAGACTAAAAACTGCCCAAAACAGAGTCCATGGCGTTGGTATGGTGGGATGTGATTGGGGCTCTTTTTTAATAAATAGTGACACACAGCTATTACAAATAGCTCACAATGCGCTACGAGCTTGTAGATCTGCTATTTTCACTCCTTTGGTGCAACGTTCTTGTATGATAAATTGGGGAATTATCAATTTAAGGTAAAAAAACATAAAAAGTTTAAATATGACAGTCAACGTATAGACAAATCCACAGAGGGGTGCCCTGGGCGCGGCCATTACTGAAGTGTAATCCATGGAGCAGGTGCTCCATATTCAGGTGCTTAATATTCAACGAGAGGGGAGCGGATATAGGTGGGGAGGTCATCAATATTCAATGAGAGGAGACCGGATAGGTGGGGAGGTCATTTATATTCAATGAGACGAGAGCGGATAGGTGGGGAGGTCATTAATATTCAATGAGACGAGAGCGGATAGGTGGGGAGGTCATTAATATTCAATGAGACGAGAGCGGATAGGTGGGGAGGTCATTAATATTCAATGAGACGAGAGCGGATAGGTGGGGAGGTCATTAATATCCAATGAGACGAGAGCGGATAGGTGGGGAGGACATTAATATTCAATGAGACGAGAGCGGATAGGTGGGGAGGTCATTAATATTCAATGAGACGAGAGCGGATAGGTGGGGAGGTCATTAATATTCAAGGGAGGGGAGCGTCTATAGGTGGGGAGGTCATAGATGGGATAGGTATGCGAGGCGCGGCCCGGGAAGGTAGCCGCCGACGCTGGGTGGTGGGTGCCCGTCTGAAGAGGCCCTTAGAGTGGTAGAGGCTCTCTAGCGCCCTCCGGCTGTCCTGTGGACACACGCTGAGGCCAGTGCTTTTAGCGTCGGCGGCTTCTCCCACGGCGAAGTAGGGGAAGATCTTCTCGCTGAACGTCACGTGTCTGTGGCTGTAGATGTGAGTCATGTCCTCAGAGTCGTGGAAGGACACCCGTCCTCCCTCGTAGTCCAGCTGGACTCTTATCTTCTCGGGGTTCCTCGGCACTGGGATGGTGTCTCCACAGCCGTTATCGTACTCTCCTGTGGTGGGAACAAACCATTAAGTCAGCACGTTTTTTATTTCTGCTACATTCCCGAGGCACTACTATACTGTTCCGCCCGATCAGCAGTTGGCGTATTAATAAATATGCACTGTATGACTTGCCAATAATTTCCAGTTTCCACTAAAGGTGAGAGAAGTGAAATGGGATAGTGTTTGCCATAAATGGAGCAAGCCAGAGAGTTTCCTCTCCAAGAGGCCTTACTCACACAGCGGGGGTGCACTGCTGATAAGGGTGTGTAAACATAGCCACTATTTCCTCACTGCAAACCACTTCTCCACTGTCCTCATGGCCAGCATGTCAGCAAAGCAAAGCAAAGTTACTATGTTTACCCAGGGTAACTGGACTAAGCTCAAGAACTTGTTTACAGCCAGGCCCTGCTCATAGAACATTTCATGGTATGGGTTCAATGCCTTGCCCAAGGGCACTTCAGCGGTGGTCATTTTAACGTGCCGGTCCGGGGATACGAACTAGTGACCTTCCGATATCAAGACCGCTCCGCAAACCGTTCGGCCACCGCTGCCCCCTAACCGTCAGCTCCACTTCCTGGTCTCTCAACCAATAGTTAAGACTGACTATAAGCCAATCACAAGGAGAGCTGGTGCCATAGTGCTTTCAGCCACCAATTGATGTTAGCTGATGTAGACCTGCCTTCAGGGCAGTCCTTCTGAACGGAAGGTTTTAAGATGCCTTGCGAGAGTTCAAGAGCCCAGATTCTAGGCAACCAAGGAAGAATCCATGCCTTGTGTTCACCACTGCACAAAGACAGCCAAAATAACAGCGTTATTGTCATTGTTAAATGACAATAAAACGTAGCCAGCTATAAATCTGGACAACTACACCGTCTCCCTGCATTCTATGTTTACCTTGCTTACTGTAAGTCGCCCTGGATGAAGAACGTCTGATACATTGTAAATTGTGGTGGAAAAAGTAATCACATTTTTTTACTTGAGTAAAAGTCACTACAAAATACAAGTTAAAGGCAGTGTGATTTTATTTTGCTAAAATAAGTGTTAAAAAGCTCTATATTGTGATAGTACTCCAAGAGCCTCCAAGTTTCTCCAGCGTTTTTACCGAGTCAAACTGCCCAATTGAAAATACACCATTTTTGTGACATCATCAACCCTAACGGCCTAACCCCTCCCCCATTATATGATGCAACACTCAGCTGGTGGCTTAAGTTCAGGTGAGAAGGTGCTAAGGTGAAAACCAGATATACTTAATGAACTGGTGGGTGTGGCACCTGGGCCAGATAAAAAAACATAATTTTAAGACTTTCTGTAAACTTAATAATCATAGTACCTGATGTCATGTTTTAAGGGGGGGGGGGAAATCACGGCACTCCATCTTTAAGTCCAAATATCTGAACTAACCCAAGGTGTAAATCATCATACTCACCCTCTCTCAGACTTAAACACCAGATTCCATGCTGTGGCGTGGCGTATATCCGTCCCTTCTTGTCGACGGACGTGTTAGCGACGCCTATAGTCCAGTCGGGATGGTCTCCGACCTGCACGTCCCAGCTGTGTGTCCTTGAACTGAAGCCCTTGGAACCCAGGACGGTGTTAGAGTAGCTGTTCCTCTCTGGGTTGTCGGGAAGGTTCTGCCTTGTGTCTGAACATCTCACGCCGCTCAGGTCTTCAGACAGACACAGGTGGGGGTTGGCTGTGTTGGGGTCCAGGATGACGGGCGTGAAGTGCACCGTGTCCTTCATCTTCTCCCAGACTCGGAAGCCCAGGTTGCCCACGTGTTTGGCCACGTCTATCAGCACTCCTGACACAAACGTAGGGTCTGGAGATCTGCTGCACTGGACTCTGGCGCCGGTCTGAGCTGCTTTGAAACTGCAGACGAACGACGTGTCGGGTTTCTGGAGCTCTCGTTCTACAGCGGAGATGCTTTCTGACAGAGCGGAGATCTGCTCCTCGATGAGCTTCATCTCTCTCAGGACGGTCCTCTTCTTGCCGTCGCTTTCCTCCCTCAGTGCCTTCAGTCTGAACTCCTCTTCCTCTCCCAGGAACCGCTGGATCCTTATAAACTCTGCCCTGATCTGCTTCTCTGTGGCCTCCACCTGCTTCTCTGAGTGGTCCAACACCTGCTTGTAGGTCTGTTCCACCTCCTTGAATCTGTCCCGCTTGTCCTGCAGAGCCTGGAGGTCAGAGTTCACGTGCTCCTTCAGGTCCCTCACCGCCTGTTCTACAGGAACCACCGTGTGACCGGGGTCATGTTGGAAGTCACAGACCAGACACATGGGTCTCTGGTCGTCGTGACAGAACAGTGTAGGCACAGAGTCTGGATGTTTCTTACAAATCACCAGAGACGATTCAGTCTTCTGGACGTTAGCCGGTTGCTTCAGAGGGAAATCGATCCCCAGATCCTTGGATGAGGATCTTCTCTTACAAATGGGACAGTTCTTGGTTTTATTTTCTTTCCAGAATCTTCTCAGGCACTTAAAACAGAATGTGTGGTGACAGCCAAGAGTCACTGGATTGCGGAACTTATCGGAACACACAAAACAGTCAGGATCGGTTTGCTCTGACATTTTCCTTCGGTTGTAAAAGCTGGTATCTTTAAGTGACAAGACTCACCGATTCACCTCAACTTCAACCCAGTGAGCTGCGAGTCTCCAAAAGTTCTGTACAGAACTCTTAATGTTCAGCTGTTGTTCTCAAGAATATAAGTGTAATTCTCTCCACCGTTTGCTTCAGTATTAAAACGTATCCTTCAGATTAAAGCTTTCCTAGTTCGTAAATATTCCTTCAACGTTCTGTGTGAACGTGTGTTGTTGTTATCTTACTGCTCAGTGATAACAATGATAATCCAAGTCTTTATGTTCACTGGTTAATCATTAAATCAAAGTATGTCACTGTAGTATCTCTCATAGAAGCATTATATTGTATTATGTTTCTCATATATTCATATTTACTTACATCATAGTTGTAGTTGTGTATTGATTTGTGTTACCGGTTATAAAATAACGTTTCCATGAAATAAAAGCAGAAACATTAATTACAGATAGAAATAGTTATGACACCCATGGAGTAAAGTTCAAAGTTTTCCACATAGCTATAAAGTCATTACAGGAGCGCTTCACCCTTTTTCAACCTTCTCTTCCTATAACTGGTCCTACTATAATGCTCGTGATTAGATGATACCAATTCTGTCGACTCACTCTCTTGGGGGGCTGTGGACAGTTTGCCTATACCAGTAAACATTATCTCTCGGCAGGTTTGGCCATTTCAAACAAGATTTCAACTTTGTTGGTTTTATTTTGTATTGGGTCAATATCAAATTGCGGGAGTTTTGAAGTCTGTAACTTGTATGTACTTTTAGTAAAATGCTTTTTATGATCATTATGATCATGTCTTTACAAATACCATAATTATTTATACAAATTTTATCATTAATTAATACAAACATGGCTGGATATCACTGAAATGTCAACTAAGTTACTGTCCGAATGTAATAACAGCCATGTTCTAATTAGTTAAACAGCGATAAAATGAGCTTAATCAAATTTTTTTTGATAATTTTATTTTTATACAGCTAAGTTAATCATGGCAGCTATGATGTTTTTGGCAATATATCAACTATTATATGGAAAATAACACATTTTATCCGTGTCCGAGAAGTCACTGTCAACTAAGTTACCCATTACAAAAACACCTGTCAATTTTCCAAATCACATGACCTGCTCCATATGATGTCATTAACTACTGATGAACAGACTGGCAAGACTGCAAGGTATGTTATTATGAAGTAGAGTGGAATCAAGTGTGGATTTTTTACATGGCAACAGTGTTACTTGAATATTGTTATAAATAACTTTTCTCAAACGTGGATCTAATATTTAGAAGAATCTTTCTCTAAAAATGCCATGTGTTGTTTGGTGATAGGCAGCCATGTTGATTTTAGGTCAGAAAAATGTCAACCATGTTACTGTCAACTATGTTACCCTTGTATAGGTAACTTAGTGGACTAAGAGTAACATAGTTGACACTCATGACATGTTCTTATAGTTTTCAGCTGTTATTTTACTATTCTAACTGTACAATAAATAAAAACAATGTTTTCCATAAATATTATAAAAGGTAAACGTGTTTTTCAGGAAAATGCCACGATTATCAGCTGCAGAGAAGCAGCGTCGGTATCGTGCCCGGCGAGATGCCGACCCTGCAAGAAGGGAGGCATTCCTGGAGAAAGGCCGACAGAAACAACTGAGAATGGACGAAAAAGTTAAGACTGTGAATCAACTGAGTGAGAGAGAGAAGCGTTTGAAGAGAATGTACTGGAGGAGAGCCCAGAAAGAGAGCAGAGGCAAAAAGAAACGGGCTTCTACTGTTGTCAACATGACCCCACCCATGAGTCCTGACAGCGATGAACAACCACCAGTTCCACAACCACCACCCGTTCCACAACCAGGACCTTCAAGGTTAGAAGGTTATGTAGAAAGTACCTGAAACCGAACAATGACTAATGAAACATTAAAATAGATATAGATTAAATTATATAGAGAGATTAAAATACAACATCCCATGGTGACAATTCATTATTTAAAAAATAATGAAATAATAATAATATAATATAATAGTAATAATAATGAAATAGATATATTAAAATACAACATTTCATGGTGACAATTCATTATTTTAAAGAGGAAAAGCTGTGAAAGCTGCAATATTAAAAGTCTTAAAATAAAGTGTTAATTTCATTTCAGACAGAGGCTTCAAGGAAGACGGGTGAAAGGAAGACAATACCAGAAGCACTTAAACTCCTGAAGACCACAGTGTTGGAGTCTCTCGCTGCAGAAACATGTTGTGATCCAACATTTAAGCCTTGCATGTATGCAGAGTGCAGGAACTGCAAAGAACAAGAGTATGAAATCCAGCATGAGTATGATGGTCAAACTCATGTTCCGTGTGTCCAGTGGACAACTGACACTGTCCTCAGAGAGAAGAAACATGGTGAAGACAAGGAAAAGGTGCCTGAAATGGAGAGCTCTTTGGAGGACCTGATTGACACTTTTCAGAAGCAATTGAAACATTTCAAAAGACATGTGTTCAATATAAACACACAATACAACTACAACTGGGAATTGAAACTGAACATGACCAGTAATTAATGCCAAACTAACAGGAAGCAAATGATGGCCACTGTGTCATTTACTTCCTTGGTTTGTGTGTGTGTTTTGAGTTTACTGGCTGATATTGAAGGTAAGTGAGCAGTTTATTATCCTTGGCTGTTGGGAAGAAACCTTGTATCTCCATAGTTCAACCTTTTGTAAATTAATTTCCTTACTTGGTCATGCTACAGTGTCACACACTAAAGTAGCAAATGGCCAATCTCACGAGGCTAAGATAATCCATTATTGTTTTTTTTTTTGTATTCTGTTTTTCTAATATATCGAACCAGTGAAGTATCAGCAAGAGCTTGTGACAAAATAATAACATTGGAACACAGATTATTATATTAATAATATTTGATCACAGTTGTTGGACGTACAAGGTTTCTACCCAACCTTCGTCTTTTCTCTCCTATTCTTTGCTTTAATAAAGTTATTTGTTTTTTTGGTCTCAGAGTTTTTAATCACATTTTGCTTTATTTTTTAGTAATTATTTCTTTCTTGCCTATCTCTGACACTAGTTTTTCACTAGTGTATGTGTGATTTGGGTCGTGTCTCACGTACAGTTTCTCATTTGGTGCTGTTTCATGTAATTTACCAGTAAAGCGTCATCACGTCAGTTCACATCAGATATGAACACAGGCCTGGTATGTGATGTGCATTTATGTGTTTTTTTTTAAAGGTGATATTTCACTGCAATTGTGGATAGCTCGTCATTCACGTCTGTTGGCATTGTTCGAATTGTGTTTATTGCTGTATGTTGTGTACTAATATTCATAGTATTGCTGACAAATACTGGGGCGCAAAGAATGCTGCTACCTTGTATAATTTATGTCAATCGTCCACAAATTGCATAAATTGTACAGTCTTGCCCCATGTTTCCTACATGGGACAACTAGATAGACAAATACTTGCGCCATGGAAACCTAAGGCCAACTGCTTGGGCAGAGACCAAGACAATCTATTTAGTTCATGTTCATAAAGTGCTCCAAGTGCTTAAAGTGAAAAGTGCAGCAGCAAACATCTAGGTCATAAGACCATTGTTGGTGCTATATTATCAGATCTAATTTGTTAGTAAAGCATCATTATGTAAGCCCACATCACCTATGAACACAGGCCCGGTATGTGATGTGTGTTTATGTCTTGTCTCATTTCACATGTGTGAGTAAGGCTTCATCATGTCCTCCTACATCACATAATGAACATAGGGTTAGGTTAGGGCTAGGTATTTGATGTTGGTTGATGTGATGTATGTCTTTTATAATGTGCGAGTGAAGCTTCATCGCGTCAGTTAACATCACATTATGTGGTGTGTGTTGATGTGATTTATTTATGCTGCCATTTGCAGCTAAAACTTCATCATCCATGCCGGTCAGTAGGCGAGGCATCGACGATGGGGCTATGACCCAAACGTTGTATGCTGCACTTTTCACTTGTAGCACTTTGCAGCACTTTATGAGCATGACAAAATAAATGTCTTAGTTTATGTCTGAGGAGTTTTCCTTAATGTATTTGTGGTGAGAGTCTTCCGGTTTTCAATTGTATAAAGACATAATCATGGCTATCATTTATAGTCATGATTCAAATTGAGTGTGTAGGCTATATTTTTCTTTTCTTGCCGCAGGAGGTCGGAAAGAGTAAGTTTAAAACATATTTAGCAAAATTGAAACTAATGACTGATTTTGGACCTGTAAATTATAAAACAAAAACTAAGGCACTGGTGTGGTATTCCTGGTTTACCAGAACAGGGTTCAACTCCCTGCGGTGCCCTCAATTGTATTTACATGGTTCATTTTCTGCTCATTGTGTTGCCTTTTCATAGATGATAACCCCCAGGTTCTTTACTGTGTTTGTACTCCCTACAGTTGGGTTACAAGTCTATTTAAGGTCCAAGCCCCGAAGGGACTCTTGGGCCCTTTCCCAATTCCTTTTTTAACCCTACCCCTCAGCCCTTGCCCCTTCCCCTTGCCCCTACATAATGAGTGTCAAGGGGTCCCCCTAGGAATTGGAACGTCCCTTGCAGATATTGACATGTGATATAATATATTGACCCAGCTAACATGTCCACCTGGGCCCAATTTGGTTTTGACATGGGCTATGGGCTTGGGTTCCAAGTGGGCCGTGCACCCAGTATTCACAAAGGGCCCACCCATGTTAGCCCATGTGGGTTTCTAACTCGGTTTTAGGTGGTATCCAAATGGGCCATTTTATTTCAGAACCATGTGTGCCAACTGTGTTTGCCTATATGGGTTTGAACTGGGATCTGATTGGGCCTTAAGTGGGTACCAGCTGGGCAAATTATCAGGCCACACTTGTGTCCACCCTCATTGTCTTCCGTCCTGTTTCTGTTGTCACCTGCTGTCGATTGTTCATTCCTACAGATAGGATGCAGTGCGCCACATTGGCGGTGTTTCCAGTTTTCTTTCTTAATAAAGTGTAAATTCAGGGGTCCTTGACAAGAAAAGGTTTGGGAAGCACTGTTGTAGAGGGTCTATACTAGATGATAAGTTAGTGACTTTGACAGTGTACAAATGGAACCGGTTTTCAGCAGGTCAAATGAGGTACAGAAAACCGTATGACTCCCAGGCTGATCTCACTGGGGGGAAACTGTATGAGATTTTGATTAAGAACTAACAATCAATTGAAAAATATATTCTGGATATGACACTTACAAGCCAAATTAGCGCAGTTGGTAGAGCATTAGACTGAAGATCTAAAGGTCCCTGGTTCAATCCAGACTTTCGGCAGTTGAAATGAGGTACAGAAAATCCTATGACTCTTAGGCTGATCTCACTGGGTGAAAAACTTTTAGTTTTTTTGTTTAAGAAGTAACAAGTAACAGTCAATGTAAAAATAAATACTGGATGTGTTACTTGCAAGCCGTAATAGCTCAGTTGGGAGAGCGTTAGACTGTAGATCTGAAGGTTCCTGGTTCAAACCTGAGATTCAGCAGTTGAAATGAGGTACAGACAACCGTATGACTCTCAAGCTGATCTCACTGTGGGATGAACTGTATGAGTTTATGTTTAAGAACTAACAATACATTGAAAAATACATTCTGGATGTGTCACTTACAACCAAACAAACAAAAAAGCAGTGTGAATTGTCTGGAGCCAGTGGCTCAGTGTGTTAGAACACTGTCCACATGTTTTGGAGATGGTGAGTTCAAACCCCAAATAAGTGTTTATTTTCAAGACCAATTTCAGAAGAAGAAAACAAACAAAAAAGCAGTGTGAATTGTCTGGAGCCAGTGGCTCAGTGTGTTAGAACGCTGCCACATGATCGGGAGATGGTGAGTCGGCAGTAGAAATGAGATACAGACAACCGTATGACTCTCAAGCTGATCTTACTGCGGTATGAACTGTATGAGTTTATGTTTAAGAACTAACAATGCATTGAAAAATACATTCTGGATGTATCACTTACAAGCCGAAATAGCTCAGTTGGAAGAGCATTAGACTGAAGATCTAAACGTCCCTAGTTTAATCCTGGGTTTCGGCAGTTGAAATGAGTTACAGAAAACTGTATATAGTTTCGGAAGACTTACTATAATATGTTGTTTTTCATGATTTTGAAGGATAAAAAAGACATACTATAGTTCATGGGTTTGGAAGACATACATGTGTACTTCATGATTTGGAGGATTAAAAAATATCAGACAAAATCCAACTCCAAACTCTAACTCACAGGCAAAGGAAGACTGTTGTTGCAGATAGCAATAGGTAACTGAGTTAGGGTGCTGTCGTCATTGTCTGGAGATTGAAGGTTCAAACCCCACTCAACTATTTACTGTGAAGTTTTCCTTTCCACACTGACATCAAGTGGCCTGGAAATTCCAGCTGAACTGTGTGCCGCTAAGTGGCCCAGCGGATAAGTCACAAGTTATCTGTAGAGTACCTTGTAGAATTGTGCTAGTTCAAACCCAACACACTCAGTAGGAAGATGCTGGTTTTTGACGTGCCAATCATTCTGATTGACGGATTCCTTGGCCAATCAGATCGGTCTGCCTTCAGCCAATCCTAGGGCTCCTTACATTGTCTCGTCCAATTAAATGGTCGCAGACCCGGACCACTTCCTTGTTTATAACTGGATGAAATACTCTGACCTGTTTTAGATTTATAGTGATTCTTCAACTTCATTTTCTTCATTTTCACAGTTTTTGACGTTTTATTAATATAATTGATCATTCTAGATCACTGCTAGATCTGTAACAATCTTCTCTTATGGGGTTAGGGTTAGGGTTAGTTCAGTTCCGGTTCCACAGGTTAATAAAGTGTAAATGTGGGGGTCCTTGACAAGAAAAGGTTTGGGAACCACTGTTGTAGAGGGACTATAGAATAGATAGATGTTGATAGTATTAAGTTAGTTACTTTGACAGTGTACAAATGGAACCGGTTTTCAGCAGGTCAAATGAGGTACAGAAAACCATATGACTCCCAGGCTGATCTCACTGGGGGAAAACTGTATGAGTTTATTTGTTTAAGAACTAACAATCAATTGAAAAATAT
Source organism: Protomyctophum parallelum (assembly GCF_964188405.1). Lineage (NCBI taxonomy): Eukaryota > Metazoa > Chordata > Actinopteri > Myctophiformes > Myctophidae > Protomyctophum > Protomyctophum parallelum. The sequence continues at coordinate 53,945,868 of NC_139701.1, forward strand.
ATTCTGGATGTGACACTTACAAGCCAAATTAGCGCATTTGGTAGAGCATTAGACTGAAGATCTAAAGGTCCCTGGTTCAATCCAGGCTTTCGGCAGTTGAAATGAGGTACAGAAAATCCTACGACTCTTAGGCTGATCTCACTGGGTGAAAAACGTTATGAGTTTTTTTGTTTAAGAAGTAACAAGTAACAGTCAATGTAAAAATAAATACTGGATGTGTTACTTGCAAGCTGTAATAGCTCAGTTGGGAGAGCGTTAGACTGTAGATCTAAACGTCCCTAGTTCAATCCTGTGTTTCGGCAGTTGAAATGAGTTACCAAAAACTGTATATAGTTTCGGAAGACTTACTATAATATGTTGTTTTTCATGATTTTGAAGGATAAAAAAAGACATACTATAGTTCATGGGTTTGTAAGACATACATGTGTACTTCATGATTTGGAGGATTAAAAAATATCAGCCAAACACTCAACTATTTACTGTGAAGTTTTCCTTTCCACACTGACATTAAGTGGCCTGGAAATTCCAGCTGAACTGTGTGCCGCTAAGTGGCCCAGCGGATAAATCACAAGTTATCTGTAGAGTACCTTGTAGAATTGTGCTAGTTCAAACCCAACACACTCAGTAGGAAGGTGCTGGTTTTTGACGTGCCAATCATTCTGATTGACAGATTCCTTGGCCAATCAGATCGGTCTGCCTTCAGCCAATCCTAGGGCTCCTTACATTGTCTCGTCCAATCAAATGGTCGCAGACCCGGACCACTTCCTTGTTTATAACTGGATGAAATACTCTGACCTGTTTTAGATTTATAGTGATTCTTCAACTTCATTTTCTTCATTTTCACAGTTTTTGACGTTTTATTAATATAATTGATCATTCTAGATCACTGCTAGATCTGTAACAATCTTCTCTTATGGGGTTAGGGTTAGGGTTAGGTTCAGGTTCAGGTTCCGGTTCCACAGGTTAATAAAGTGTAAATGTGGGGGTCCTTGACAAGAAAAGGTTTGGGAACCACTGTTGTAGAGGGACTATAGAATAGATAGATGTTGATAGTATTAAGTTAGTTACTTTGACAGTGTACAAATGGAACCGGTTTTCAGCAGGTCAAATGAGGTACAGAAAACCATATGACTCCCAGGCTGATCTCACTGGGGGAAAACTGTATGAGTTTATTTGTTTAAGAACTAACAATCAATTGAAAAATATATTCTGGATGTGACACTTACAAGCCAAATTGGCGCATTTGGTAGAGCATTAGACTGAAGATCTAAAGGTCCCTGGTTCAATCCAGGCTTTCGGCAGTTGAAATGAGGTACAGAAAATCCTACGACTCTTAGGCTGATCTCACTGGGTGAAAAACTTTGAGTTTTTTTGTTTAAGAAGTAACAAGTAACAGTCAATGTAAAAATAAATACTGGATGTGTTACTTGCTAGCTGTAATAGCTCAGTTGGGAGAGCGTTAGACTGTAGATCTGAAGGTTCCTGGTTCAAACCTGTGATTCGGCAGTTGAAATGAGGTACAGACAACTGTATGACTCTCAAGCTGATCTCACTGTGGGATGAACTGTATGAGTTTTTGTTTAAGAACTAACAATACATTGAAAAATATAATACGACATGCGGTGTTCAAATCACAAACACCTAGAGTAGGCGTGTCCCAGCGGTCTTTCTTTACTGTGACACTTTGCTTTCCACACTTACATCAAATAGCACAAAAAAGCTGTGTAGTAGTATCCAGCAGTTAGCTCAGTGTGATGAGAGGCTGTCCTTGGGAGCCACAGGTCCAGGGTTCAAATCCCACATTAGTCATAACTGTGACACTTTGCTTTGCACACTGATTTCCAGAAGGACAACTTTAAAGCAGCCCAGAAATTCACCATGTTTGCGTGCCTCAGTGGCCCAACGGATAAGTCAGATTATATCCGTAGTATACCTAGTAGAAGTGTGCCGGTTCAAACCCGACATACGACATGAGGTGTTCAAATCACCAACACCTAGAGTAGGCGTGTCCCAGCTGTCTTTCTTTACTGTGACACTTTGCTTTCCACACTTACATCAAATAGCACAAAAAAGCTGTGTAGTAGTATCCAGCAGTTAGCTCAGTGTGATGAGAGGCTGTCCTTGGGAGCCACAGGTCCAGTGTTCAAATCCCACATTAGTCATAACTGTGACACTTTGCTTTGCACACTGATTTCTAGAAGGACAACTTTAAAGCAGCCCAGAAATTCACCATGTTTGTGTGCCTCGGTGGCCCAACGGATAAGTCAGATGATATCCGTAGTATACCTAGTAGAAGTGTGCCGGTTCAAACCCGACATGCGGTGTTCAAATCACCAACACCTAGAGTAGGCGTGTCCCAGCGGTCTTTCTTTACTGTGACACTTTGCTTTCCACACTTACATCAAATAGCACAAAAAAGCTGTGTAGTAGTATCCAGCAGTTAGCTCAGTGTGATGAGAGGCTGTCCTTGGGAGCCACAGGTCCAGGGTTCAAATCCCACATTAGTCATAACTGTGACACTTTGCTTTGCACACTGATTTCCAGAAGGACAACTTTAAAGCAGCCCAGAAATTCAACATGATTGTGTGCCTCAATGGCCCAGCGGATAAGTCAAATGATATCCGTAGTATACCTAGTAGAAGTGTGCCGGTTCAAACCCGACATACTCCTAGTAGGCGGTGATGGTTCAAATCACTGACACTTAGAGTAGGAGTGGCCCAGTGGATAAATCAGATGATATCCATAGTCCGCACCTAGTACAAGGTGCGGGGTTCAGGTAGGAGGAGAGTAGTGTGGGCAGGTAGGAGGAGATTAGTGGGGTCAGGTAGGAGGAGAGCAGGGTGGTCAGGTAGGAGGAGAGTCGGGTTCAGGTAGGAGCAGAGCAGGGTGGTCAGGTAGGAGGACAGTATCCTGAGGCGGAGTTCAGTCAGTAGAAAATTATAAAAAAAATCAGGAAGATCTCCTCTGCATCCCCTTCCTACTCTCCCCCTGCCTGGCCCCTCCCCTTCCTACTCTCCCCCTGCCTGGCCCCACCCCTCCCCACTCTCCCCCTGCCTGGCCCCTCCCCTTCCTACTCTCCACCTGCCAGGCCCATCCCCTTCCTACTGTCCTCCTGCCAGGCCCCTCCCCTTCCTACTCTCCGCCTGCCTGGCCCCTCCCCTTCCTACTCTCCTCCTGCCAGGCCCCTCCCCTTCCTACTCTCCCCCTGCCTGGCCCCTCCCCTTCCTACTCTCCCCCTGCCTGGCCCCACCCCTCCCCACTCTCCCCCTGCCTGGCCCCTCCCCTTCCTACTGTCCTCCTGCCAGGCCCCTCCCCTTCCTACTCTCCGCCTGCCTGGCCCCTCCCCTTCCTACTCTCCTCCTGCCAGGCCCCTCCCCTTCCTACTCTCCCCCTGCCTGGCCCCTCCCCTTCCTACTCTCCCCCTGCCTGCCCCCTCCCCTTCCTACTCTGCTCCTGCCTGGCCCCTCGCCTTCCTGCTCTCCTCCTGCCTGGCTCCTCCCCTTCCTACTCTCCTCCTGCCTGGCCCCTCCCCTTCCTACTCTCATCCTGCCTGGCCCCTCCCCTTCCTACTCTCCTCCTACCTGACCACCCTGCTCTCCTCCTACCTGAACCCGACTCTCCTCCTACCTGAACACCCTGCTCTCCTCCTACCTGACCACCTTACTCTCCTCCTACCTGACGCCACTAATCTCCTCCTACCTGCCCACGCTACTCTCCTCCTACCTGAACCCCGCACCTTGTACTAGGTGCGGACTATGGATGTCATCTGATTTATCCACTGGGCCACTCCTACTCTAAGTGTCAGTGATTTGAACCATCACCGCCTACTAGGAGTATGTCGGGTTTGAACCGGCACACTTCTACTAGGTATACTACGGATATCATTTGACTTATCCGCTGGGCCATTGAGGCACACAATCATGTTGAATTTCTGGGCTGCTTTAAAGTTGTCCTTCTGGAAATCAGTGTGCAAAGCAAAGTGTCACAGTTATGACTAATGTGGGATTTGAACCCTGGACCTGTGGCTCCCAAGGACAGCCTCTCATCACACTGAGCTAACTGCTGGATACTACTACACAGCTTTTTTGTGCTATTTGATGTAAGTGTGGAAAGCAAAGTGTCACAGTAAAGAAAGACCGCTGGGACACGCCTACTCTAGGTGTTGGTGATTTGAACACCGCATGTCGTATGTCGGGTTTGAACCAGCACACTTCTACTAGGTATACTACGGATATAATCTGACTTATCCGTTGGGCCACTGAGGCACACAAACATGGTGAATTTCTGGGCTGCTTTAAAGTTGTCCTTCTGGAAATCAGTGTGCAAAGCAAAGTGTCACAGTTATGACTAATGTGGGATTTGAACCCTGGACCTGTGGCTCCCAAGGACAGCCTCTCATCACACTGAGCTAACTGCTGGATACTACTACACAGCTTTTTTGTGCTATTTGATGTAAGTGTGGAAAGCAAAGTGCTTTTTTGTTTGTTTGCTTGTAAGTGACAAATCCAGAATGTATTTTTCAATGTATTGTTAGTTCTTAAACAAAAACTCATACAGTTCATCCCACAGTGAGATCAGCTTGAGAGTCATAGTTGTCTGTACCAAGGTTATAATAGTTAACTAAAACTAACTAAAAAACGAAAACTAGAATTAAAAAAACATTTTAGTTAACTGAAACTAATAAAAACTAAAAATAAATTAAAAAACGATAACTAAACTGAAACTGTATTGTGTGTCCTCAAAACTAACTGAAATTATAGACAAAATTACGCTTAGTTTTAGTTTTTATCAATATGTATATGCCTTTCGGATATTTATATTATAATCCTTTTAAATTCATTAGATTAATTTCCTCATTTCTCCAACAAGTTTTACGACAGTTTTCAGCACCGTACGGCAGCATGTAGCCACGCTAACTCTAAACCAAAGTACGAAAAAAACTAAAACTAAACTACAACTAAACTAAAACTAAGCATTTTCACCAAAATAAAAACTAAATAAAAACTAGCAAACCCGCTCTAAAAACTAACTAAAACTAACTGAATTAGAAATAAATATGTAAAAACTAACTAAAACTAAACTATAATGAAAAAAACAAAACTATTATAACCTTGGTCTGTACCTCATTTCAACTGCCGAATCACAGGTTGATCACAGGGTGATCTACAGTCTAAGGCTCTCCCAACTGAGCTATTACAGCTTGCAAGTAACACATCCAGTATTTATTTTTACATTGACTGTTACTTGTTACTTCTTAAACAAAAAAACTCATAACGTTTTTCACCCAGTGAGATCAGCCTAAGAGTCGTAGGATTTTCTGTACCTCATTTCAACTGCCGAAAGCCTGGATTGAACCAGGGACCTTTAGATCTTCAGTCTAATGCTCTACCAAATGTGCTAATTTGGCTTGTAAGTGTCACATCCAGAATATATTTTTCAATTGATTGTTAGTTCTTAAACAAATAAACTCATACAGTTTTCCCCCAGTGAGATCAGCCTGGGAGTCATATGGTTTTCTGTACCTCATTTGACCTGCTGAAAACCGGTTCCATTTGTACACTGTCAAAGTAACTAACTTAATACTATCAACATCTATCTATTCTATAGTCCCTCTACAACAGTGGTTCCCAAACCTTTTCTTGTCAAGGACCCCCACATTTACACTTTATTAACCTGTGGAACCGGAACCTGAACCTGAACCTAACCCTAACCCTAACCCTAACCCTAACCCCATAAGAGAAGATTGTTACAGATCTAGCAGTGATCTAGAATGATCAATTATATTAATAAAACGTCAAAAACTGTGAAAATGAAGAAAATGAAGTTGAAGAATCACTATAAATCTAAAACAGGTCAGAGTATTTCATCCAGTTATAAACAAGGAAGTGGTCCGGGTCTGCGACCATTTGATTGGACGAGACAATGTAAGGAGCCCTAGGATTGGCTGAAGGCAGACCGATCTGATTGGCCAAGGAATCTGTCAATCAGAATGATTGGCACGTCAAAAACCAGCACCTTCCTACTGAGTGTGTTGGGTTTGAACTAGCACAATTCTACAAGGTACTTTACAGATAACTTGTGATTTATCCGCTGGGCCACTTAGCGGCACACAGTTCAGCTGGAATTTCCAGGCCACTTGATGTCAGTGTGGAAAGGAAAACTTCACAGTAAATAGTTGAGTGTTTGGCTGATATTTTTTAATCCTCCAAATCATGAAGTACACATGTATGTCTTCCAAACCCATGAACTATAGTATGTCTTTTTTTATCCTTCAAAATCATGAAAAACAACATATTATAGTAAGTCTTCCGAAACTATATACAGTTTTTGGTAACTCATTTCAACTGCCGAAACACAGGATTGAACTAGGGACGTTTAGATCTTCAGTCTAATGCTCTTCCAACTGAGCTATTTCGGCTTGTAAGTGACACATCCAGAATGTATTTTTCAATGCATTGTTAGTTCTTAAACATAAACTCATACAGTTCATCCCGCAGTGAGATCAGCTTGAGAGTCATACGGTTGTCTGTACCTCATTTCTACTGCCGACTCACCGATCATGTGGCAGCGTTCTAACACACTGAGCCACTGGCTCCAGACAATGCACACTGCTTTTTTGTTTGTTTTCTTCGTCTGAAATTGGTCTTGAAAATAAAGATTTATTTGGGGTTTGAACTCACCATCTCCCAAACATGTGGACAGTGTTCTAACACACTGAGCCACTGGCTCCAGACAATTCACACTGCTTTTTTGTTTGTTTGCTTGTAAGTGACACATCCAGAATGTATTTTTCAATGTATTGTTAGTTCTTAAACAAAAACACATACAGTTCATCCCACAGTGAGATCAGCTTGAGAGTCATACGGTTGTCTGTACCTCATTTCAACTGCCGAATCACAGGTTTGAACCAGGAACCTTCAGATCTACAGTCTAACGCTCTCCCAACTGAGCTATTACAGCTTGCAAGTACAGTAACACATCCAGTATTTATTTTTACATTGACTGTTACTTGTTACTTCTTAAACAAAAAAACTCATAAAGTTTTTCACCCAGTGAGATCAGCCTAAGAGTCGTAGGATTTTCTGTACCTCATTTCAACTGCCGAAAGCCTGGATTGAACCAGGGACCTTTAGATCTTCAGGCTAATGCTCTACCAAATGCGCTAATTTGGCTTGTAAGTGTCACATCCAGAATATATTTTTCAATTGATTGTTAGTTCTTAAACAAATAAACTCATACAGTTTTCCCCCATTGAGATCAGCCTGGGAGTCATATGGTTTTCTGTACCTCATTTGACCTGCTGAAAACCGGTTCCATTTGTACACTGTCAAAGTAACTAACTTAATACTATCAACATCTATCTATTCTATAGTCCCTTTACAACAGTGGTTCCCAAACCTTTTCTTGTCAAGGACCCCCACATTTACACTTTATTAACCCGTGGAACCTGAACCTAACCCTAACCCTAACCCTAACCCCATAAGAGAAGATTGTTACAGATCTAGCAGTGATCTAGAATGATCAATTATATTAATAAAACGTCAAAAACTGTGAAAATGAAGAAAATGAAGTTGAAGAATAACTATAAATCTAAAACAGGTCAGAGTATTTCATCTAGTTATAAACAAGGAAGTGGTCCGGGTCTGCGACCATTTGATTGGAGGAGACAATGTAAGGAGCCCTAGGATTGGCTGAAGGCAGACCGATCTGATTGGCCAAGGAATCTGTCAATCAGAATGATTGGCACGTAAAAAAACAGCACCTTCCTACTGAGTGTGTTGGGTTTGAACTAGCACAATTCTACAAGGTACTCTACAGATAACTTGTGATTTATCCGCTGGGCCACTTAGCGGCACACAGTTCAGCTGGAATTTCCAGGCCACTTGATGTTAGTGTGGAAAGGAAAACTTCACAGTAAATAGTTGAGTGGGGTTTGAACCTTCAATCTCCAGACAATGACGATAGCACCCTAACTCAGTTACCTATTGCTATCTGCAACAACAGTCTTCCTTTGCCTGTGAGTTAGAGTTTGGAGTTGGATTTTGGCTGATATGTTTTAATCCTCCAAATCATGAAGTACACATGTATGTCTTCCAAACCCATGAACTATATTATGTCTTTTTTTTATCCTTCAAAATCATGAAAAACAACATATTATAGTAAGTCTTCCGAAACTATATTCAGTTTTCTGTAACTCATTTCAACTGCCGAAACCCAGGATTGAACTAGGGACGTTTAGATCTTCAGTCTAATGAGCTTCCAACTGAGCTATTTCAGCTTGTAATAGGGGATTCACACTGAGACGGACTGAATCCGTTTCATTGGAACCGTTTTCGAATACGGTTCCCTGGTCCCCGATGGCCATGATTCACATTGCCCGAGATTCAACAGCGCACCTGGGTACACTTGCATAACACACTTTAATCCTCCTGATGACGGTGTGCTTGATGGCTGGCGCGCCCGGACACTGACCATCAACTGTGCGACATTGTCTCAAATAAATCCAGACACACTGAATTGCATTGCCTCTTTGGCTTTTTGCCGTTATACTACTTGTCAGCCTGCCTGCTATTCACTGTGTCAGTCAGTTCTGTGCTCCAGTGTATTAGTTTGCTATGGATTCTACTTTAGCATTATTATTATTTTGTTTTACTTTGGAAACTGTGCCAAGCAAAGCCCAAGAGCCACGTGTAGTCCGCAGAATAAGATCAGCGCGGTGCTGCGCGTATAAGCAGATTCAACAGGAGAAGGGCGGCGTTGAGAAATGCGCTGGTGTTACGCATCGTGCAGAGGCTGTGTTTTTTTTTTGTTGACACTTGGCTCGTCGACTGCATGCATTCAAATTGGAACGATCCGTATCTGAATACACTTCAACGGTCCAGAGACCCTCCCCCCATGCGGTCCCAGGGACGGTTGGGCGAACCGCTCCCGGGAACGGTACGCATCATTCACACTACCACAACATCTGCCAAGTGGTCCCGAGTGCGCACCCGGGACCATAGTGTGAATCCCCTATTAGTGACACATCCAGAATGTATTTTTCAATGCATTGTTAGTTCTTAAACATATACAGTTCATCCCGCAGTGAGATCAGCTTGAGAGTCATACTGTTGTCTGTACCTCATTTCTACTGCCGACTCACCATCTCCCGATCATGTGGCAGCGTTCTAACACACTGAGCCACTGGCTCCAGACAATTCACACTGCTTTTTTGTTTGTTTTCTTCTTCTGAAATTGGTCTTGAAAATAAAGACTTATTTGGGGTTTGAACTCACCATCTCCCAAACATGTGGACAGTGTTCTAACACACTGAGCCACTGGCTTCAGACAATTCACACTGCTTTTTTGTTTGTTTGCTTGTAAGTGAAACATCCTGAATGTATTTTTCAATGTATTGTTAGTTCTTAAACATAAACTCATACAGTTCATCCCACAGTGAGATCAGCTTGAGAGTCATACGGTTGTCTGTACCTCATTTCAACTGCCGAATCTCAGGTTTGAACAAGGAACCTTCAGATCTACAGTCTAACGCTCTCCCAACTGAGCTATTACTGCTTGCAAGTAACACATCCAGTATTTATTTTTACATTGACTGTTACTTGTTACTTCTTAAACAAAAAAACTCATAACGTTTTTCACCCAGTGAGATCAGCCTAAGAGTCATAGGATTTTCTGTACCTCATTTCAACTGCCGAAAGCCTGGCTTGAACCAGGGACCATTAGATCTTCAGTCTAATGCTCTACCAACTGCGCTAATTCGGCTTACAAGTGTTACATCCAGAATATATTTTTCAATTGATTGTTAGTTCTTAAACAAATAAACTCATACAGTTTTCCCCCAGTGAGATCAGCCTGGGAGTCATACGGTTTTCTGTACCTCATTTGACCTGCTGAAAACCGGTTCCATTTGTACACTGTCAAAGTCACTAACTTATCATCTAGTATAGACCCTCTACAACAGTGGTTCCCAAACCTTTTCTTGTCAAGGACCCCCGAATTTATTTATTAGCCCGTGGAACCTAACCCTAACCCGGCTATAATCCATGGTCAAAAACGATGAAAAACGAGGATTTGAAAAAAAGACAAAATCACTTCTAGACCATGGGCTATAGTCCATGGTGTCGGAGTGATTTTCGTCCTCAAAAATGATGAAAAATGGCATGCTACAGTTCCCTAACCCTAACCCTTGATCGTAGGAGATAGTAATGTAGGACTCTACAGATCGAGTGCTATCCAGTCATAAAGTTTGAACACTTGAAGAAACTACTACAGAAAACTGGAAACACTGCCAATGTGGCGCACTGCATCCTATCCGTAGGAATGAACAATCGACAGCAGGTGACAACAGAAACAGGACGGAAGACAATGAGGGCGGACACAATTGTGGCCTGTTAATTTGCCCAGCTGGTACCCACTTAAGGCCCAATCAGATCCCAGTTCAAACCCATATAGGCAAACACAGGTGGCACACATGGTTCTGAAATAAAATGGCCCATTTGGTTAGAAACCCACATAAGCCCATATGGGCTAACACGGGTGGGCCCTTTGTGAATACTGGGTGCACGGCCCACTTGGAACCCAAGCCCATAGCCCATGTCAAAACCCAATTGGGCCCAGGTGGACATGTTAGCTGGGGATATACAACCCGTTCTCAGAAAATAGCTGATCTGCAAGCTCACTACAGGCCAGTGGTCCCCAAACCTTTTCATGTCAAGGACTCCCAAATTTACACTAATTAGCCCGCAGACCCCCATTTGAAGAGATATGCCAGGGACCCCATAGATTTTTACAAATCTAGCAGTGTCACAGACCGCCAGTGTGACATGCATTAGTCCATGGACCCCCATTTGATGGCATTTCTGTCTCTGGGACCCCCAATTTATATTGTAAAATCAATGTTTATTAACTGAGAGTGTACAAACTATCATTTAGCTGGGGACCCCCTGGAACTCTCGGACCCCTGGGGGTCCCCATAACCCACTTTGGAAACTACTTTCCATAAGCTGTAGATCGGCTATTTTGGGAGAATATAACATTGCTGTGGTTATGATGAAATAAATATATTGTAGTTTTGTCTCATCTTGGTAGCCCACCATGCAGAATGTAATTCAGAATAGCTCATTCTGACACCTGCTCAACAGTTGTACCTGATTCATTGGTTATTGTATTAACAGTTTGTATAATTGGTACAGATATATATATATATCATATACAGGGTTAGAAAAAGGAAAAACAATTTACAGTATAGAAAGAAGGGGCTGTGGTCACTGTGTTCATTGTTTTTAATATCATTAAGAACAGTCATTTTCTATCAATGAAAATGCCATCGTGATTCATCTCCATCCAATGTACAGGCTGTACAGCAGCTTGCAGTCTGTTCCATAGCTGGTTTGCCTGGGGGGGAAAACGACACCATTGCTAATTAGTTATGTAAACTTTGCAATTTGTGGGGATTAGCTTAACATTGGTCATGATAAAACCATACCAGGGGGGTATTTCACGAAACTTGGATTAGAGATTAAGCCGGGCTTTAACACATATCCTGGCTTAATATATCATGGATCAGTGCTCAACCGGTTTCATGAAAGCTGGTTGATCTTGCCAGATTAACTTAACCAGTTAACCTGGATATGTTGAGGCTTGATTCGGTTTCATGAAAGTGATGCTACATAAGTTACCATGGAAACTAATGCTTTGGATTTAGCCTGCTCCGGACTAGGCTAACAGCCAGGTTTAACCTAATCCTGATGTCTTTACTCATCATTAAGCCATGTTTTGTGAAACAGCTCTAAATCCAATGACTCCAATCTTAAACCAATGACTTTTTCCACAGTTAATTCAACACATATGTTCTTATATGGACTCATTTTGATTACACTGCATTCAAATAAAATGAAATCAATACAATAAGATATAATAAATGTAATTATATTACTGAAATAGTGTGACCATGAATCATAAGTGTTTCAGAATGACTCATGTGATATGTCATTGTTGCTCTGTTATAACACAGATTGTTAGATGTTTGATAAGAGGCTATATAAATTCTTGATATTCTAAAAAATGGCTGACAAGGTTGCAAGGGTGTTTTCAATTAAGTTAGCGAGGAGAGTAAAATAAAAGCCTGTGTAGGCTTGATTCTTCTAGAGCTTCAGGATGGCATGTCCTTTTTTGCTGGATGTTCAAGACGAAGAGGCGCTGATCTTACGTAGGGCACTGAGAAGGGAAAGGGTGTTTTTTGACAGGTCTGACCCCTTTGCTTTCAATGATGTAAGGTTATATGAGCGATACAGATTTTCGGGGGACGGGCTACGTTACATTTGTAAACTGCTCGCCCCCCGAATTTCTCACCGAACTGCAAGGAGCCAAGCCTTGACAGTACCACAGATGGTGTGTATTGCTATGAGGTTCTTTGCCAGTGGTTCGTTCCTGTACACAGTTGGTGATGCAGAAAAGCTTAGCAAAGCCACTGTGTGCAGGTCAATCCGCAGAGTCTACCTTGCCCTTAAGGAATTGGCACATAATTTCATCACCTTCCCTGGCCATAGAAACCTCAACATCATTAAGGAGGACTTCTACCAAATTGGCGGTAACATGAATTTAATTCCAGATACTCTTGTATAATGATGTGTATGTGTAACTTTCGAAATTAACTATTTATTTGATTTGAATTTTGCAGACTTTCCAAATGTCATTGGGGCTATAGACTGCACCCACATAAAAATAAAAAAGCCTGCAGGTGACCATGAGGGGGATTTTGTTAATCGCAAGTGGTACCACAGCATCAATGTTCAAGTAAGAATGACTCATTGTTCATGTTAAATATACATGAATTACATAGGCTATACATTAAATTAACTTAACACATCTTATTTTACCGTTTCAGATGATATGTGATGCAGACCTTATCATAAGCAATGTTGTGGCACTGTGGCCAGGGTCGGCACATGACGCCAGGATATTTAGATCCTGCACTCTGGGACAGAGACTTGAACTAGGTATATATAGTAGGCGGCAGGCCTACCTCACACAATTAGTTTCCAACGTTTTATCCTGCTATATATGCAGTCCTAATTATTGCATTTTTGTTCTCAGGTGAATTCCCAGGCTACCTCCTTGGAGATAAGGGCTATCCATGCGAACCCTACCTCCTGACCCCATTCCAAAATCCTCAGACCCATACAGAACGGCGTTATAATTATGCTCACGCCAAAACGAGGGCACGCATTGAGATGACCTTTGGTGTGCTGAAGGCCCGATTTAATTGTCTCAACCACCTCAGTCACCCCGGACAGGGCATGTGACATAATTCTAGCATGTTCTGTCCTCCACAACATTGCCAGAATTAGAAAAGAGAGGGTTCCCACAGTGGTGGAGGAGAGGGACTGGGATGACATCCCACACCATTACCCTGACAACCCTGAGGGGTCAGTTGTCAGGGAACGAATTGCACATCATCATTTTCCATGATTCCCCCCCCCCCCCCCCCTCTTCTTCATGCCGGTTTTCTTTTTCCTTTTTGTTATTTTATGTATTTGAATGTCACAAACCTTTCAGTATAGGCCTAAAGTATACTTTATGTTATGTGCACCAATAAATACTGAGAGAGATGACATGCATTTATTCATTTTATTATAGTCCGCTGTTGTATCCTATAGGAGAGAGGAGAAAATATGATTAATACATTGTGTTACAGTCATGGTTTCAGTGTGCATTGAAATGATGACCATACTTGCTCTCTCCATTGCCTCAATTTCGAGGTCCAACTTCCTCATTTTTTTCCTCCTGTACTCTATATTGACCTCACCCAGTTCTATTTGGGTTCTCAGGTGTTTTGCATACAGATTTCTGATACTCTGTGAAGTCTGTTAAACACATATCAATTAGTACAGCATGCAGCAGGAATTGGAGGTGAATGTCCTTAAGTTATATAGGCCAACTCACTGCATTGGCCCGCTGGCCGTCAAATGGCTGCAGGTATGGTTCCTCCTGTTAGTAAATTATATTTTATATGACAACCACATCACTGACTTCTAAAAATATATTTATTTAATAGATGATAGACAATCTGACATGATACCTCCACCACCGACAGAGTCTCCTCATCTGCCCCCCCCCCACCCCACCCCCCCCCGTCCTCCTCTTCAGAAAAGCCTTCAATCTGCAGATTCAATAGAACAGTGGAATTTAGGGTGTTGACCTAGTCTTGACAGGTGCATGTCATTACATTTGAATACTCACTGGGGCTCCTTCTGGAGGCTCAATCAGAATCATGGCCCTTCCTGACACTGCAAGACAATAATGTCAGACCTTTGCATCAGCCAGTCCACATAATACCACTGAATGGTGTTGATTATGTTCTGCATGTGCAGCAGTAGGGTACTGAACAAATGTATATACCAACCAGCTACAAAAGAGGTAGACTGCTCGGCGGGCACAGAGTCTGTGGCTGTCCCCCCCTGGATCCCTTCCACCACAGGCCTGCCTTCATTTAATGATAGGGCCAGGTCCCCTGCTGGGGTGTACTCTTGTGTGGAAGGGCCGCCGCCCGTTCCACACACGTAGTTTTTCTTTTTTATTGCTAAAAATAATAATAAAAGTGAGCAGCATATAAGTGAATAAGTGATTTATCCTTCAATTGTACATTTTATATTGAGACAGCAGGCACTTACCATTCTGTAAGATGTTTTTGTGTTTTACTTTTACTTGCTCCCAAGTTCTCCTTACACCTATGTTGTTTGTGCTGTACATTAATAAGTTCATATGAATTAAATAGTGAATGACTTCCCAAAATGCAATCCATTACAGCCATGTAAGCCTGTAGGTCATGTGCCTTCCACTCAGTCTCAAATTATGATGGAATAACACATTCTGAAAAATCGGTATTGCCATGCCATGCAATCGTGACACTACAGTGCATGCAGACAGACTTAATGTAATGTCAACATTTCATGGCGCACAATACATGTAGATTAGTAGGATATAATTCCATACCGTACCGAATCCGGAGCGCACTCGCCTATTGGCGTTTGCATTGCACAAATGCGCTCAGTGCGCTATTTCGAGAAAGTGCCCTTAAAGTTTAAGCCCGTTTGGAACTATAGCTCACCCTCCACAACTCGGGGCTTCAGGTTCACTGAATTATATATTTATGGACTTCGACTATAGGCCTATATATATATAATATGCTTTACAACTTACGCGTTCAATCTGTCGGCAATAGTTTGCCACGCTTTCTCCCTCGCCTTGTTTATAACGCTCATGTTTCCCTTTTTTTGATTATCTCCTTGGCTTCCTCATAATAAAGCATTAAATGTTCTTGTTCCTCAATGCTGAAAACCGGAGCTCTCCCTGCAGATTTGTCCTCGGTCATGATTGGACAGGCTCAAGAAATCTATGATCGGCATCATGGCTTTTCAAGGGATGCGTGCACGCGCTGTAAGTGAGGCTTGCTGATCCCGGCTCGCCAAATCTGCCAATTCTGAGCCTCGCTTGGCTTTAGTGGAACGGAATAAACAAGGCTGTAAAGATCAGGATTTAAAAAGCCTGGCTTCGGCCTAAATCGCGGATTAGTTAATCCAAGATTCGTGAAATAGGCCCCTGCTCTGCTCACAGACAGCATGCAGTGAAACAGCAAATCAAACTGCATGCTGGGAAACAACATGGCCGCTCCTATTTAATTCCAAAGCCCCGCCCACTGGATCCGGTCACCTGTTCAACTAGTCTGTCCGTCATTGGTTCGTTGGTCAGAGTGATAAGTGTTTGGATAATCCACTGTTGATGTAACAGCTGTGTGCACCACACACACACACACACACACACACACGCACGCTTGTTGGTTTGTTATAAACACTTATATTAATAAACACAAGGCTGTGTGTGTCTGTGGCTGTCTGTATCAGCCTTATAGGTTTGTTTATTCCGCCATCTTGGATCTCACGCATCAACTCCCGTCCCAAAGTCTCGCAGGACTATATGATCTGTGTAACAGGTGGTCTGTTGTTGCTACAGCGCCATCGTGTGGCGGTTTAGATACAGTGTGTTACATCTCCCTTCTTAAAGAAAAGACGGTTGGTCCATATTAATGTTTGAGGCAATAAAGTCCAATAACAGGCACAATCATTGGCTGAAAAATATGTGTGCTTAAAATATCAAAGTGAAATAAAAAGAATAGCCACATAGCATGAATCACTTGGACAGTGCATTATAAGTAGCCTACTTAAACCTGTTGGGAAAAGATGTGCAACATGTTGCATGTATGTAAACGTGAGGATAGCTCATGTGAACCGGGGCCTATTTCACAAAACTTGGATTAGAGATTAAGCCGGGCTTTAACACATATCCTGGCTTAATATATCCTGGATCAGTGCTTAACCGGTTTCATGAAAGCTGGTTGATCTTGCCAGATTAACTTAACCAGTTAACCTGGATATGTTGAGGCTTGATTCGGTTTCATGAAAGTGATGCTACATAAGTTACCATGGAAACTAATGCTTTGGATTTAGCCTGCTCCGGACCAGGCTAACAGCCAGGTTTAAACTAATCCTGATGTCTTTACTGTTCATTAAGCAGTCAAACTGATCACAAACCAATGATGTTTTCCAGATTTATTCAATTATTATGGGTTTATGTTGCCTTATTTGTATCGGTCTGCATTAAAGGACTAACTTAAGCACTATATAAAATCAAATAACCAAAATATGTAGGCTGCACAACATCATGACAGCTTGTGAGCTTGTAGATCAGCTGCTTTTGGTGAATGTTCCCCATGAATAGGTTTGCTGTCGCGCAAGTGCACGGTTAAGAATAATTATTATATTATATTATATTATTATAATTTTTTTTTGTAAAAGTGAAAACCACTAAATATTACCATTACTCATTGTTTTACAACATATTACCATTGTAACGTTTCACCCACTACTAGTCCTAGGCTACATACTTACACCTAGAAACCCCATTCAAACCTATTTAGGTTCATCCTACGGTGGACATGTGTGCCTGAAAAGGAATCTTTGAAATGTTTCATAGTTTTAGAAATATAGTGCTTTCAAATTTGAGACATTTATAGGCAGATAGTGGCACTTAAAAAAATCACTTTCACCTAGAAACTCCATTCACACTTTGTAAAATTCAGCTTACTGTGGAGACACATGCTGGAACTTTTTACTTTGAAATGTTTTGTAGTTTCTGAGTTATTTAACTTAAACGCCCAATGCATTCTCAATGGCAATAGCACAAACTTTGGCATGCTACATGAACCCATGACCCGGCCCTGTCTGGACAACAACCCCCTTCCCCAAAGGTAGCTCCCTCAGAGGAGGGAGTTATGGCCAAATCACAATGCGACAATATCATTATGCTTACAATATTAAGAATTCTGTTTTAAGTTAATAGTAGTGGTAAAATGTAAACTATATTTTTGGGGTAGTTAATCATTCAGTCTATCCACTATTGAGAGTATGTTCTCTCTTTAATTACAGCAGCAGTATTTATTTTAGAAGCTTAAGTCCTTGTATCAGTAAGTCTTGAATAGATTAGTAAAGATAATGAGATATACAGAAGGGGGCTGTAATGCAACTATTAAGGATGCAAACTGCCTTAATACCCCATGAAGAAGAAGGATCAGTAAATCTGTGATCCACATAAGGGGTCTAGAGACAAAAAGCCAGACTGTCTATTAAGCCAGGCTTGCTGATCCCGGCTCGCCAAATCCACCGATTCTGAGCCTCGCTTGGCTTTAGTGGAACGGAATAAACCAGGCTGTAAAGATCAGGATTGAAAAAGCCTGGCTTTGGCCTAAATCCTGGATTAGTTAATCCAAGTTTCGTGAAACAGGCCCCAGATGTAAACAGGTGTAGATGTAAACAGGTGTAGGCTGAGGATAGCCATGCACACACACACACACACACACACACACACACAAGATGCACATTTCCGCTTTGCTGCTTTCGGGTTCTCCCTTTTTTTATTTGTATTTTTTATTATATTTCTTTTACAAGAAACCACCGCGTCAATTAACGAATGGAATGCGGAATGCGGGCATGCGGAAATTATGTTGTTTAATAAAAAGCATTTTTATCCGAGCTGTTATTTTGCCATTGGCTTTCAACTAGGCGCCCCTATCGGTCGGGAGGAGGGTGGCACTCGGTGTGTTCGATATAGGCACGTTGACCGCCCTGCCAATACAGACTAATATGCCAGTGCACTCCCGGTGTGCAACTGTGGATTTCCCCAAACGAACCTCGTTTGAGAAAAGTAGCCGGGGCGCTCGGATAAAAATGCTTTTTTATTAAAGGTTTTATGACATTCATTTTCATTTATTTTTCTTTTTTCTTTTAGGTTTTATGACCTCAATTACACCCAAAAAACCTGAACTTTGAACATTCAGTGGATTTTCTGTGGTCTGAAGTTTTCTTTGGGGTTTTTTGGGTTCTTTTGAGCTACAATGAAAACAGGCAACACAGTGAAACAGTGACATCTGCTGGCAAATCCCATTGACATATATGGGATTTGCAGTAAGTGATGTCACTTACTGCCGGCAAATCAGAGCACCTGTTTGAGCCAGAAAACCCCAGATCACAGAAAATCTACTGAATGTTAAAAGTTCATGTTTTTTGGGTGCAATTGAGATTAGAAAACCTAAAAAAAACAAGAACAATTCCAAAACCTTTTTTTTAATGTCACAATCCCTTTAAACAACGCGGGATGAAGCAATGCTAATCAATGTACCAGCACATTTCTAACACCCGTGGCACAGACATGTGGCGAGGACTTTATATTTGAAATTGGAATGTTTATGTACACGTTTGGACTGATAATCATGACAGTCATGTTTCAGGGCTAGGTCTACACCAAACATAACCTTAGTATTACACGTTTCTACATTCTGTCAGAACAGTAAAAACACACCTTAATGTTGTTGAATGATGGAGTACAGTGCGATACTGCCCCCTGCTGGCCATAGATGGAACGATGGGGTGCAGTGCGATACTGCCCCCTACTGGCCATAGATGGAAAGAACAACTCCAAATGAGAAGACATCATTTATTATCACGACTCCAGACAGGTGACAGAACGTTACAGTTATGCATGATGTCATGGAAGGAAAGGGTTAACATTATAAAACACACCCCAAAGCTGGTTTTTGTTTAGGTTTCTGAGCTCCATTTCACCCAAAACACCTGAACCTTTAACCCATTTTTAGGCCCGACATCAAAATAAAAATAAAAACTTCGCTCTGAAAGAATATATATATTCAAAGATTTGGGCTGCATTTTTACGATTTTTCAAAAATAGCAGACCTACAATGAATTGCATTTTTTAATCTGCTATTTTTCAATAGCTAAAGCATAACAGAATGCTTAGTTAAAACACCAAAAGGGGTTCCCGTCCAGAATGGGTAAACATCCAGTAGATTTTCTGTAGTCTGGGGGTTTTCTGGATAAAAACGAGTGCTCGGATTCTCCTGCCGTTTTGTGATGTCACAAGCCTGCAAATCCCATATTTATGACAATGGGATTTGCCAGCAGATGTCACTGTTTTCACCGTTTATTTTGCCCATTTTCATTGCATCTCAGAAGGCTTCAGGACACACAGGCCCCTTTTCCACCGGTTGGTTCCCAATGGGAACCGGTTCAGTTATTTTTGGTTTTTAGTCCATGAGCCAGAGCTCCAAAATTGGTGGGCAAACTATACCCTATATTCAATTTATAGGATCAATACAAGTAAATGAATACATGATAACCCTTCCACAGTAGTAGCTTTTTCATATTTTCAATTATTTTGCATATTTTCCTACATAATGCCTCATTTGCATATAAAGAAATGTAAACAATAAATCATTGTCTTCGTGTAAGTACTCAATTGGGGGAAGTTTCATGGTGATAATCTAATATAGGTATGGTTTTGCCTACTCCAAATACATTTTGGAGCTCTGGCTCATGGACTAAGAACCAAAAAGGGGCCACAGAGAAAGCCCCCAGACCACAGAACATCTCAGAGCATCTCAGAAGGCTTCAGGACACACAGAGAAAACCCCCAGACCACAGAACAACCCCTGAATGTTCAACGTTCAGGTTGTGTTTGGGTGTTAATTGAGGTCATAAAAAGAAATGTCATGTTAAAGGACCACTTCACCTCTTTTCAACCTACCTTCATATAATAGGTCCTCACTAATAATCATGATAAAATGGCACGATTTTTTCCTACTCAGTCTGTGTCTCATAGGAGGGCTGTGGGCAGTTTAGAAACCGTCTTCCAGTGACATCATCATTAGGCAGATTTTGTTTGTTGACCGAGTAGAAAAAAATTGCACCATTTTATCATGATTATTAGTGAGGACCTATTATATGAAGATAGGTTGAAAAGTGGTGAAGTGGTCCTTTAAACCTTTAAAACGATACTGACTCTGTAATGAAGTTACTATCAAAACCTTAATGACAAATATATATAGATATATACAGTTTATACAACCATCTGGTCAACGATTTTCACAAAATATCTAAGGAGAAAAAATCTTAAGAGAAAAGCATCTAAGTAGTAAAATGTCAGGAAGGGACTAGTGGACAAGATATCCACTATAAGTCATTTTACACTTGGTTGCATGCTGAAAATAGCCGATCTACAAGCTCACAACGCGTCGCAGTTGTGAGCTTGTAGATCTGCTATTTTCAGCAAGTGTAAAATCCCACAAGTGTAAACCCTGCAAGTGTAAAATCCCACAAGTGTAAACCCTGCAAGTGTAAAATCCGATCTAAGAAAAAATCCCTTAAAGAAATCCCTTTAAAAATACGTATTTTTGTATAAGTGAACGTTGGTCAGAGGACAGAGGATATGCATGAAGTGAATTTAATGTTGTTTAAAGTCATTTAATGTTGTTTAAAGTCATTTAATGCAATCAGATAGGACTTTTCTGATTGGATGTATGGGCTGTCAATCAGGCCAGGCGTCCCCGCATAATTTCCTGGTATCATGATGATGTCACGGCTTGTCACGCCCCCATACCCTCACTTAGGACAGTGGTTCTCAACCGATGGTCCGGGGACCCCCAGGGGTCCCTGAGGGGGTTCCAGGGGGTCCCCATGCAAATGGTCAAAAATGATGAAAAACAAGGTTAATTTATTTTTTCAAAAATTCAAAAAAGGATGGGCTATAACCCATGTTTTTTTTCATTTTTTTCAAATCCTCAAAAATGATGAAAAACGGCATGCTATAGTATGCCGTACGGTATGGGCCATAGCCCATGGTCAAAAATGATGAAAAACGAGGATTAAAAAAAATAATCAAAAATTCAAAAAACGATGGGCTATAACCCATGTTTTTTTTTGTTTTGTTTTTTCAAATCCTCAAAAATGATGAAAAGCGGCGTGCTATAGTATGCCGTACGGTATGGGCCATAGCCCATGGTCAAAAATGATGAAAAACGAGGTTAATTTATTTTTTCAAAAATTCAAAAAGCGATGGGCTATAACCCATGTTTTTTTTGTTTTTGTTTTCATTTTTTTCAAATCCTCAAAAATGATGAAAAGCGGCGTGCTATAGTATGCTGTACGGTATGGGCCATAGCCCATGGTCAAAAATGATGAAAAACGAGGATAAAAACAAAATCTAAATTAAAAAAACGATGGACTATAACCCATGTTTTTTTTACGTACGATATGGGCTATAGCCCATGGTCCAAAATGATGACGTTCTCTCTACCGCAACATACTTAAAAGTATAGCAGTGTATGAGAACAACAGAGAAGCCTACATACTTACACCTAGCAACCCCATTCTAGCCTACTTAGGTTCATCTTACGGTGGACATGTTTGCCTGAAAAGGAATCTTTTAAATGTTTCATAGTTTTAGAAATATAGTAGTGCTTTCAAATTTGAGAAATTTACAATGGGGCTCAATGGCAGACATTGGCACGTCAAAAAAGCACTTTCACCTAGAAACTCCATTCACACTTTTTATTATTCAGCTTACTGTATAAATGACCTTCATAAGACTAGTAAATGACCTTGACCAGTATAAATGACCTTGACAAATATAAATGACCTTGACCAGTATAAATGACCTTCACCAGTATAAATAACCTTGACCAGTATAAATGACCTTCACCAGTATAAAAAACCTTGACCAGTATAAATGACCTTGACCAGTATAAATGACCTTGACCAGTATAAATGACCTTGACAAGTATAAATGACCTTGACCAGTTTAAATGATCTTGACCAGTATAAATGACCTTCACCAGTATAAATAACCTTGACCGGTATGAATGACCTTGACCAGTATGCAGTCTGTGACCATGGACAATAGCCTTTCGCTTTTCCGCGATTTTCACCTTTTTTCAAATCCTCAACAATGATGAAGAATCGCACACTATAGCCAATATCAATGACCTTGAGCAGTATAAATGACCTTCATAAGACTAGTAAATGACCTTGACCAGTATAAATGACCTTGACCAGTATAAATGACCTTGACCAATATCAATGACCTTGAGCAGTATAAATGACCTTCATAAGACTAGTAAATGACCTTGACCAGTATAAATGACCTTGACAAGTATAAATTACATTGACCAGTATCAATGACCTTGACCAGTATGCTTTTCACCTTTTTTTCAAATCCTCCGAAATCGTAAAAACCGATGGACTATAGCCTCTCGCTTTTCTGCGATTTTCACCTTTTTTTTTTCAAATCCTCCAAAATCGTGAAAAACGACATACTATTGTATGCCCTCCGAGACCATGGACTAATGACCTTGACAAGTATAAATGACCTTGACCAGTATAAAGGACCTTCACCCGACCTTGACCAGTATAAATGACCTTGACCAGTATGCGGTCCGTGACCATGGACTATAGCCTTTTGCTTTTCCTTGATTTTCACCTTTTTTTAAATCCTCAACAATGATGAAGAATCGCACACTATAGCGCGCCGCTCAATGACCTCTGAGACCATGGACCAATGAACCATGTAAATACAACACATTGAGCAGGGCACTGCAGGGAGTTGAACCCCATTCCGGTAAACCAGAAGTACGACACCAGTGCCTTAGTTTTTGTGTTGTCATTTACAGGTCCTTTCGTTGAAATGTAAATTTTACATTTCAACAGTAAAGTAATAAAGAAGAGAAACGCAAAAGCACAAAAATAACATTTTCGAATTATCGGTATTTGCTTTCTCTTGCCGACCTCCCACATTTCATTCGATGATTAACAAAAAACAGTGTTGAATCTGTAAGGATCCATTTGGTTACACGTGCGTGCGTGTGTGTGTGTGTGTGTGTGTGTGTGTGTGTGTGTGTGTGTGCACGCTTCGATAAACAGTGTTGGACCTGTAAGGGTCCATTTGGTTACATGTGTTAACAACTCAGACTTACAGACATGGACCAAATGGTCCATTTGGTTACACTAGACCTGTACGTGCCCGTCGGTCACCATATATACTCTCAGAGTTACAGACCTGTAAGTGTCCATTTGGTTACATGTGTTACACTCTCAGAGTTACATTTGGTTAGCGTGTGCATGCGCATGTGCGTCTGTGCGTGTGTAGGTGCATGTGTGGGTACGCTTCAATGGCCACTGTTGGACCCCATGGGGATCAGGGACCTCAGGGAGCCACCCATAATTCACAACGGTCACAGCAAACTCTGTTGCATCACAACTGGTGGCCAACAGTCGTAACCAACACCACCGCCGACCCACAGGAGAATACCATCGCACAGTGGTATCAGACCAATCACAATCAGCCAGCCCTCAAACCAAACCCTTCGACCTAGAAGAACTCAAAACTGCAATGGGAAGGTTGAAACCCGGAAAAGCAGCAGGGATTGATGACATACTGGCAGAAATTATACAGCACCTGGGACCTAAAGCAAAGATCTGGCTTGTGGGGATGCTGAATACATGCATGGCACAGAAAACCATCCCTTCTGTCTGGAGAAAGGCCAAAGTGGTTGCAATCCCCAAACCTGGCAAAGACCCATCATCCCCAAAGAGCTACCGACCCATTTCCCTCTGCATCACCTACAAGAGAGGCTGCTACTCCAACGCCTCATGCCACTCAGACACCAAGCTGACTAAAGGCCAAGCTGGTTTCCGTTCCGGCCGCTCCTGTGCTGGACAGAGCTCAACCTCACCCAACACATTGAGGATGGGTTTGAGGGAAAACAAATAACTGGAGCAGCTACTGGAGGGCGAAGCAAGCACGCAGGCAGCTTGTGCCTGCCTTCCTGCGGAAGCTGCATAGTTGAGTTTGTGTGCGTCCTTTTTCTGTCTCTTAGGACGGAGATCGTTGGAAGGCTCAACAAAAGCCGATGCCCCTAGAGATCCATCCCAAAGCTTCCCTCAGGGAGCCCAGCCAACCAGCAAGCCCGCCCAGCAAGCCCGGCATTTTCATTGATAGAAAATGACTGTTCTTAACCCATTCTGGGCGAGAACCCCTTTTGGTGTCTTACAACTGTGGTGGAAATTTAGAATGTCATAGGTGGAAAACAATTATACAATTAAAGAAACACATGATGTGGTTACTGTCTCATCATCTCAAGTGACCAGCAGCTGCCACCATGTCTAATTAGGCCACTGTAGCTATGCACCTACCCATTCATGAAGAAAGTCGAACCCTCACCTGTCAGTTGTCATGTTGTAGCTAGTGCCATTTGTTACCTTTCCTCCCGATCCAAGAAAGGACATGTTTATGATCACCTGTTACTGACTGTCACTGCTATTCTTGTGAGGGTGTGTGTGAGGGATAATAAAGGAGGAAGGTTTGGGAGAGGGGAGGGGAGAGAGAATGGAGGGAAGAGGAAATTGAGGAGAGAGGAGTGATGATGGAAGTATGTTGCTATGCTGTAAATTGACCGGAAATACAACAAATAAATCAGGCCGAGAACCCATATTTGGGTTCTGTACAGTATTAAAAAACATTGATGCTGCTATATAAATATTTGAAGTTTTTCAGAAAGCTTAGGTCAGGCTTTAGAAGGCGTTTTTAGAATCGGCCTTAGGCCTAAATGGTTTAATGATATTAAAAACAATGAACACAGTGACCACAGCCCCTTCTTTCTATACTGCAAATTGTTTTTCCTTTTTCTAACCCTGTATATTATCTGTACCAATTATACAAACGGTTAATACAACAATCAATGAATCAGGTACAACTGTTGAGCAGGTGTCAGAATGAGCAATTCTGAATTACATTCTGCAAGATGAAAAATAATTAGAATATATTTATTTCATCATAACCACAGCAATGTTATATTCTCCCAAAATAGCCGATCTACAGCTTATGGAAAGTGGTTTCCAAAGTGGGTTATGGGGACCCCCAGGGGTCCTTGAGAGTTCCAGGGGGTCCCCGGCTAAATGATAGTTTGTACACTCTGAGTTAATTAACATTGATGTTACAATATAAATTGGGGATCCCAGAGACAGAAATGCCATCAAATGGGAGTCCATGGACTAATGCATGTCACACTGGCGGTCCGTGACACTGCTAGATTCGTAAAAATCTATGGGGTCCCTGGCATAGCGAGCTAATTAGTGTCAATGTGGGGGTCCTTGACATGAAAAGGTTTGGGGACCACAGGCCTGTAGTGAGCTTGCAGATCAGCCATTTTCTGGTTTTCAGGTTGTATATCAATTTATTATATCACATGTCAATCTGCAAGGGACGTTCCAATTACTAGGAATTGGAAAAAGGGCCCAAGAGTCCCTTAGGGCTTGGTCCTTAAATAGACTTGTAACCCAACTGTAGGGAGTACAAACACAGTAAAGAACCTGGGGGTTATCATCTATGAAAAGGCAATGAGCAGAAAATGAACCATGTAAATACAACAAATTGAGGGCACCGCAGGGAGTTGAACCCCGTTCTGGTAAACCAGGAGTACCACACCAGTGCCTTAGTTTGTGTTATAATTTACAGGTCCAAAATCAGTCATTAGTTTCAATTTTGCTAAATATGTCTTAAACTTACCCTTGCCGACCTCCTGCGGCAAGATAATAAAAAGATAGCCTACACACTCAATTTGAATCATGACTATAAATGATAGCCATAATTGTCTTTATACAATTGAAAACCGGAAGACTCACACCACAAATACATTAAGGAAAACTCCTCAGACATAAACTAAGAAATTTATTTTGTCATGCTCATAAAGTGCTGCAAAGTGCTACAAGTGAAAAGTGCAGCAGAAAACGTTTGGGTCATAGGCCCATCGTCAATGCCTCGCCTACTGACCGGCATGGATGAAGTTTTAGCTGCAAATGGCAGCATAAATAAATCACATCAATACACACCACATAATGTGATGTTAACCGACGCGATGAAGCTTCACTCGCACATTATAAAAGACATACATCACATCAACCAACATCACATACCTAGCCCTACCCTAACCCCATGTTCATTATGTGATGTAGGAGGACATGATGAAGCCTTACTCACAAATGTGAAATGAGACAAGACAAACACGCATCACATACCGGGCCTGTGTTCATAGGTGACGTGGGCTTACGTAATGAAGCTTTACTCACAAATTAGATCTGATAATATAGCACCAACAATGGTCTTATGACCTAGATGTTTGCTGCTGCACTTTTCACTTTAAGCACTTTATGAACATGAACAAAATAGATTGTCTTGGTCTCTGCCCAAGCAGTTGGCCTTAGGTTTCCGTGGCGCAAGTAGTTTTCTATCTAGTTGTCCCATGTAGGAAACATGGGGCAAGACTGTACAATTTATGCCATTTGTGGACGATTGACAAATTATACGAGGTAGCAGCATTCTTTGCGCCCCAGTATGAGTATTTGTCAGCAATACTATGAATATTAGTACACAACATACAACAGCAATAAACACAATTCGTATGGCTTGAACAATGCCGACAGACGTGAATGACGAGCTAGCCGCAAGTGCTGTGAAATATAACCTTTTAAAAAAAACACAAATGCACATCACATACCAGGTCTGTGTTCATAACTGATGTGAACTGACGGGATGACGCTTTACTGCTAAATTACATGAAACAGCTCCAAATGAGAAACTGTATGCGAGACACAACCCGAATCACACATACACTAGTGAAAAACTAGTGTCATAGATAGGCAAGAAAGAAATAAGAAATTACTAAAATAATAAAGCAAAATGCGATTAAAAACTGAGACCACAAAAACAAATAACTTTATTAAAGCAAAGAATAGGAGAGAAAAGATGAAGGTTGGGTAGAAACCTTGTACGTCCAAAACGGTTACTTTTATGGACCAAAAGAAACAAATGCGATCCAAAATTATTAATATAATAATCTGTGTTCCAATGTTACTATTTTGTCACAAGCTCTTGCCGATACTTGGCATTTTGGCCATTTGCTACTTTAGTGTGTGACACTGTAGCATGACCAAGTAATGAAATTAATTTACAAAAGAAGGTTGAACTATGGAGATACAAGGCTTCTTCCCGACAGCCATGGATAATAAACTGCTCACTTACCTTCAATATCAGCCAGTAAACTCAAAACACACACACCAACCAAGGAAGCAAATGACACAGCGGCCATCATTTGCTTCCTGTTAGTTTGCACAGACCTACAGCATAGTAAGCTGTAAACACAGTGTTAAAGGGTAAGACTACTTTTTTTGAGGTTTGGGTTGTGTAGTTACTTTGCCATGATGCAACTCCAAATGTGGAGTAAAAAATAACTGCTCAAGTGATTAGAAATTGATAATTCAAAATATGCTCCTCATTGACTTACATTGTAGCTAAAACAGCTCTCAAAGTCACTCTTTTAGTACGTAAACAAACACAAACAATGTTGATTCAGACAATATAGAGCATCACCAAAACTCATGTGGTTTTATTTTTTCATAAAAATGTTATCTTCCTGTTGATTTGTCCATTTTATTGGGAAGAAAACCCGGACTGGATCCGTGGATCCGGATCCAGATCTTCAAATAGTAAAATCAACAGGAATCTAACATTTTTATGAAAAAATAAAACCACATGAGTTTTGGTGATGCTCTATATTGTCTGAATCAACATTGTTTGTGTTTGTTTACGTACTAAAAGAGTGACTTTGAGAGCTGTTTTAGCTACAATGTAAGTCAATGAGGAGCATATTTTGAATTCTAATCACTGGAGCAGTTATTTTTTATTTCTTGTCCACATTTGGAGTTGCATCATGGCAAAGTAACTACACAACCCAAACCTAAAAAAAAAAGTGGTCTTACCCTTTAAGGGGCTACATGCTACCATAATGACACCAGACATAAATCACCTCCACATCACATTTGTACACATAAAACACTAGTGAAGAACTAGGGCAATAGATAGGCAAGAAGAAAGCAATTACTTAAATAAAATAAAGCAAAATGCGATTAAAAACTAGAAAAAATAATTAAATCCAAAGAATAGAGAAGAGAAAGGAGACACAAGAGAACATACATATGTGATGTAGACAGACTTTACCCGTAAATTATGTTAAACGATAAATAAATCACATGCCTCCACAAACATCACATAACGGTGATGTGGACTGGCATTATACACACACAATTAAGTTAAACTATACATGGTGCAAAAGACAACCTACAGTATGGTAGCATGTAGCCCACTTAAACAAGCAGCAGGAATCAGACGGTTAACTAACCTTCACTGCCAACAGCACCCAGCAGTGGCAAGAGCATAGAGTTCACCCAGCAGTGGCAACAGCATAGAGTTCACCCAGCAGTGGCAACAGCATAGAGTTCACACCTCCAGTCAGCTTCACTTTCTGAAATGGCAGGGGAAAAGAAAATTAGTTGCCGGCCTACGGGATGACATTTTGGAAGTCATAACAGTCACTGACAGGGCTGTGTCACCATTATTAAACACTTTCCTGGGGTTTTATGTGTACTATGTTTTTTTCCATGCGTGTCCATGACACCCTGGACACTTTAAAATACCAAAATATCTAAACTCATATTGCCCACATAAAATCACTAGGAAAGTGTTTTTGATCTCCCAAACCTCATTAAAATAAGATCTGCTTGCAAAAGGGTGTCACTTTAATGTATTTTTTTTTATGTATTAATGCATATAATTAGTCTAGCCCTAGAATGTCTGATCATTCATATACTATCATAGATTCCTGTATACACAGATATAGAACACCCTGCATTGCTTCTGGTTGCGGCACAACATAAATGTGATAAATGCTCATTTTGTACTCTCCCATTAAATAATTCCAAAGACGTAGAGTGAGATATTGTCCTCTAGTTTCACATCCATGTGAAAGTTCCAGCACAAAACGTGTATTTAGTCAAATATCTCCACTTTTCCACAGCAGTCGCACGGACACCTTTCACTCCGGGCAAAGGGGTCCGGAATGACAGCTGGACTGAATTTACCAAAACTTCCTCTGATCACCACACACACACGTCATCACCAATTGACCAGGGAAGCACAAATGTTTGGGGCACACAATCGGCAGGTGCATTGCGATAGGTGCTGGGTAATTAATCACACCACCTGCCAATTGTGTCCCAAACTTGTGTTTCCCCTGATGACGTTTATGATGATCAAAGGAAGTTTTGATAAAGTCCAGCTGTCATTCCGAGCACCTTTGCCCGGAGAGAAAGCCGTCAGGGTGCAGCTCGTGAAAAAGGGGAGATATTTGACTAAACAAACATTTTATCTTAATGACTTTCACATGGATGTGAAACTATAGAGGACCATATCTGACTCCCAAGTCTTTGGAATTATTTATTGAGCGACTACACATGGAGTACTGACCACATTTATCCCACCGTTCTGCCACTGCAACCTCAAGCTACGGCAGTGATCTATGGCTCTGGTATGTGAAATACTGCAATGTATGGAACAGATATTCTAGGGCTATGATCTGCCTTGTGCAACCATTTTTTATGAAGCTATAAAGAAATTAAAACTTCGTATTCATATGTTCAACAGCAAACACAATTGTTAATCGCAATCCTTTGTATGACAATGAATGGTCAACTTAACATGTTGTAATGGTGACACAGCCCTAGTTTCTACTACAGCCACATGTAATCCAGGTACGTACCGTGGGGGGGCTTCCGTCGCTCGGTTGAAGATGGCCGGTATTAATAGAGCCACGTAGGTTGTACGCCTCGTAATCTCAGGAAGAGCGTTCGTTGACACCATTATTCGTTTCAGCCCAGCCGAGTAGACACTCTATTACCAATACCAGCCGTCTCCTGGTGACTGCATCCAAGGTCACCGCATGACACCAAGGTCACATGATCAACCTGTAAGACACAAACATACGCCAACATTACTCGTTATCCAGATTTTATACATTGTAGAAAATACATCTTTAGGAAATTCTTGCATTTTTCTTTTGCAACCAGATCTTATTGGAATGATGTTTGTGAGACAAAAAACACTTTCCTGGGGTTTTTATGTGTTTTTAGATATTTTAGTATTTCAAAGAGTCCATGGTGTCCATGATGTCATGGACACTGGGCTCACTTCCTTCCTGGACTACATGTTGTCTCAGTAAGACAGCCCTCTCCCTATGCACAAGGAGGAGCAGTGGACCAAAGCATTGTGGGAATTGTAGTTCAGGAAGGAAGTGAGCCCAGTGTCCATGATATCATGGAGTCCATGGACACCTTGAAATACTAAAATATCTAAAAACACATAAACACCAGGAAAGTGTTTCTCAAAAAGCATTCAAAATGATCTGGTTGTGTGGCCCTTTAAAGATGAAATGCTCTGTATGGTAGAAATGGCTTGTAGATCTGCTACTTTTGAATTCTGAGAAGTTTTCCATTCAGCAGAGAAACATTTAGTTTAATCTTATGAATGTGTCTGAGCCACAGTTACCATTATGTACTAAAGTAAAAGGGTATGGCATCAAAATGTACTTGGAAAAAAAAGACCAAATGTACTCATTACACAGAATGTCCCATTTCAAATGTTTGAAAGAAAATAAACCTGAAAATAGCAGATCTATAATCTCACAATGCATTGCATCACAATGCATTGTGAGATTGTAGATCAGCTACTTCCAAATGGCCAAAATGGGGTTGTACTGGTAGCCCAGTCGTAAATTGCAATGTAGCCAAAGGGATATATATTTTTAAATAATCCAAATCTACAAAACAACTAGTAAAGTGTCCAAATAATAGAATATAAAAGTACAATATATTGTCCACAGTAGATTAGTTTATTTGTTTGTGTCTCAAAAAGTACCAACACATTCCTCATAGTGTTGTCCTTTTAGTCACAATAAACAACCAACAGTCCTAACAACACTAATGTTTAAACAATAACAGAGTTAATGTTGGCTCAAAACCATGCGGTTCTCAAACAAACCTTAGCTTCCATCAGCTACGCCCCAAACACTGCTATGCACCGCGTGGCGTGCGGCTCCATTTTAAATCATAAGCCCCGCCTACTGTATCCTGGTAGTCATTATTGGTCCGTCAGAGTGAATGGAACACAGCTGTGTGGATTTACAAGCCGCACGCGCGCGCACACGCACGCACACGCCAGACAGACAGACAGACAGACAGACAGACAGACAGACAGTTATTGTATACACTATATAATTCGTGGGTCCTTGACAAAGATCCACAAAATATATACTATGAAAAGGTTTGTCAAGAGACTCAAGAACTGCTGCATCCATAATAATCTTCAGACACATAGATGGTGAACACTAGATGGTTTTCCAGTCTGTCCATCTAAACATGTAGTCACCTGCTCGCTCGCTCTGTCTCTCTCTCTCTCTGTCTCTAGAAGAAGTGTATATTTGTCTCTAAATGTTATGATGAATTGAACAAGGTAAACAAGTCTAGTGCTTTATTGGTCGTCCACTCACAGTTTGTATTGAGTTGTGCTTGAAATGTTCTGTAATTCTGCTGTAAAACTGTTAATAAATACTTCAATCAACCATCAATCACAGGCCACCAACACATACTATGAATGAGTACGAATGAGTTGTCGTTGGATAAGATGTTGTCTACAATTCCTGTGATGATGTCTCTAAATGGGTAAATTTCGCGTAAATTAAGTAATGCAGATGCTTAACAATAATGAATTATACCTCCTGAGAGCCTAAAATGAGACCAAATGTTTACCAGCTCTCCATCCTTTAAAGTTAGAGCGTACCAAATGGAACCAAATGGACCCGTTGGGGGGGACCACTTGGGACCGCCTCAAGGCCCACTGGTGGTCCCTGGACCACTGGTTGAACACCACTGAGCATACATACAGCAGCGGTGGTGGTCGAACGGTTTGCGGAGCGGTCTTGATATCGGAAGGTCGCTAGTTCGTATCCCCGGACCGGCACGTTAAAATTAGTACCACCGCTGAAGTGCCCTTGGGCAAGGCATTGAACCCCTACCATGAAATGTTCTATGAGCAGGGCCTGGCTGTAAACAAGTTCTTGAGCTTAGTCCAGTTACCCTGGGTAAACATAGTACCTTTCCTTTCCTTTAAAGCAGCCCACAGGTTAACCCATTTAGGCCTGACGTAGAAATTAAAAAAATGTCTTCAAGATCCTGACAGTTTTCTGAAAAACCTTATGTTTCTGTATCAGTGGTGCTCAATATTTCATGTCAAGGACCCCAAAAATTATATTTAATATGCCTCCGCCCCCCCATCTGAAAATATGTAGTTCCAGGGACCTCCCCAGAAGCAAAGATTTGAGTTAAAATGTTCACTCTGTAATAATATATATTTAAAGATTTGAGGCGCATTTTCACGATCTTTCAAAAATAGCAGACCTACAAGTTCATTGCGCGGCACTCTATGAACTGCTATTTTTTAATCTGCTATTTTGCCTGTAGATCAAACGCTGTACAGGCTATAGGAGGGGCTAACTCCCCTCAAAAAACACTGAGTGCGCTCTTATCATCATACATCAATCAGCCAATCAGATGAGCACATTGCGTGAGCAGGGAAAGAATAGGCCTACAACAAGTTAGATTCATGGTTTATTAAAACGGTGTTAAAACTTTTCTTTATACTTTAGAATTTGGTCAGAATTCCTTTTTATTGACACAATTTATTAATCTCAAATTGATGAAAGGTCATTCAAAGCTGTAGTTTTCCTTCAAGTTGCGCTGGCTCTCAGAGACCTTCTGAGCCATGCTCAAGGGTCGAGGGGTTCTGTCCATTTCCAACCCAGCGTGTTGTCGCGTTCCAGTCACCGGTACTGCAGAAGGAGGGAGAGATAACAAGTTAGACTTTCGGCTAGTTTAATCCAACACCAAGTCTTTCATTGACGCATAGATTACTTGTTTTGTACAGGTCTATTCTGGTCTTAAGTTGAGAGAAAGATAAACTGCAAAAGCATAAATCCTGCAATACTCCAAATTAGATGAATGGTCTTATAGTAGGTACAAGGCTCAAAGGTACAAACAGGAATGAAGGAATAGTCCATTTCACATGGTATATTTACCTCTGACGGACAACGGACGCGTTTTGGGCCTTCCTCAGTGTTGTCAATTACTACTCTACTCCGGTCTTAATCAATGAATGACAATTCACTCCACATTGGAGTCAGTCAAGAGTCAAGACCCAACAGAGGTCTATTTCAGGGCTGTTCTACTACCCCATAGTAATAGTAAATGTAAGTCTTTGACTTTTTGTGCAATCCGGACAATTCTGTACTGCTCTTTTTTAACTGTATCTTGAATATATCAAATAAATCAAATCAAATAATATGACCCATCGATGTTGTCCTATAAAGTCCAAAACGTTCCTTTTTTTGTAATTATACAAAAACATTATATTATAAAATAATAATAAAAAAATATTTGAAATAGGTAGCACATCTAAAAGCTCCCAACGTGTCGTTTTTAAGGTTAATTTAATGTAATGTATTTATTTTATCACCTGAAGTACTGTGATGTGAAAGTGTCCACTGAAAAGCCTACATTATATTGCCACTCCCATAAAACGTGACGATACATTATCAGCCTTACCAAGGCCTGGTTGTTGTGTCTTCTGACATCTCCTCTGTTTTGGGTCAGTCGCCATCTGTTCCACCACCTGGGCTACCTTAGCAGAACGGCCTACATGCACACGCACATGCACACGCACATGCACACGCACATGCACACGCACACGTGCACACACACACACACACACACACACACACACACACACACACACACACACACACACACACACACACACAAGAAGTGTGTAGAAGTGTGCTTCTTATAGCTGTAGCAGTCCAGAAAGTCAATGGAAACAACGCATAGAGGCTTTCTTGGGTTTAAAATCCTCTTAGCAGACCTTGTATCGAACTGTACTTTCCTAAGCTTTTATTATTATTATTATTCTTTTTGCAAACTGCTAATAAAGAATGAAATCAACCAATCAATAGGACACATTAAAATAATATGAATATCTATTGGCATTAACCCTTCATTAACAGATGACCAGTATTTGTTTCTAGTTTAAAAAACAAGAGGGTTGCGCACACCCAACAGACACCCCACCTGATGAAGGCCAGTCATGGCCGACACGCTGTATCACTAGTAGTATGTCAGTGTTTTAAATAAATAAAACACCGTGGAGCAGAGCTGTTGTTGACTTCCTTTCTTTTACACTGCATTTGTTTCTACCCTGATCTCTGGTGAGATTAGGGGCTGGTAATGTGTGTGTGTTTTGTTGTTTCCGTTACTAATGCTAAAAACCCTGAGTATATTCATTTAAATCTGAGAGGGTACAAAATGGACCTGGATGACGAACAAAAAAACTGTAGTACAATAAATAAATTTAAAAAAATTGTATAGATCAAAAATAGTGTACATTATAGAACTGATATGATGTTTTGTTTTCTCGTTTTGTGTTTAGTTTTGTTGTTTTTGTTGTTTTTTGTCTGTTGTTCCCGTTAACCCTTTCCGGGCACAGGGCGAGATCGGACGAGATTATTTTTTGATTTTATGCCGCCTAGGACGAGGTTGGACGAGATTTGTTTTTATATTTGCAGCGGCTATAAGACACTCCCCCCCACCCTGTGACAAAGTTTGGTAGCGCTGCGATAAAAGACAGGCCCTAAAGTATTCAATCACACCATGACAACACAGGCTGAGCCAAAAAATGTTCCCATGAGCCACAAAAAGGCAACAATACTCCACTCCAGTCTGACCCAGAGTCGTCGGGACACACTGACCCACAGCACATAGCAAGACAAAAGCAGATCAAAGACACCAGCGATCGATCAGGGCTAAAATGCCCCCCCAAAAAAAACCTGGCCGGACCCCCAAACGAGCCAGCGAGACGCTCATGCCAGGCTACGATCGAGCCAGCGGGCAGCCTGTTGGTCGCCGCCGTGGAGCCGTGGAAGTCCCCACTGAAGTGCGCGCTGGACCCAGCCGAGGACGAGGCAGAAACGGGCAGCGTGTCTACAGGGGCGAGCACAACAATATCTGCAGTACTGTGACTGCCTGTCCGATGATACACTGTCTGCATCGGAGGATGCAACAGTGTCCGCGCCGCGGTCACCGGATCAGCTGGGAGCGGGACATCCGGCGGGGGCGGGACATCCGGCGGGGGACGAAGGTGATTGGCTTCCCATGAGACCGAAACGAAAATGTGTTCAAAGGATAATGAGTAGGCTAGTAAGTGCAATTTTATTTAGTTTTATTTAGTTTCGGACGGGGGTGATCTCGTTGCGACCGGGCCGCCGGATGGAGTAAATGGAGTTACTGTTTGAGTCTCATTCATGGGGTGAAAATAACTGCTTGAAGACAAATACTGTACATATATCAGATAAGTCACTATAGAAAAAGAAAAAAGTTTCAAGTGAGTATTCTGCTTGAGAGAGTGTCTTTCACAAAAGTGCTGTTTTCTAAGACAAATTATTTCAGAGGGCTGATTTTGATGAAACCATGACCTATTCAACTGCCTATAACTAAAGAACGGAACATGCTACAAACATAATTCTTTTTTGGGGGGAAAGATGAGACTTATCACTTTCATATGAGTTATTTCATGACATTGGGACATATTCACATAATATTATATATGGGCTTTGACAGATTGGTCAAATGTCCACATTGCCTGGAGGAGAAGGGGAATATAATGAAAACAAACATGGCCTGGAAAGAGTTAACTGTATTGTCCTGTCTTGTTTTTGTTTTCTTTTTTTTCCCCTTCTGTTTTCTTTGTTGTATTATTTTACCTATGAAAGCCATTTATCTGTTAGAAGGGTAGGCACTATAAGCTTAGGCTTCAGCCTACACCTTTTTGGTCAATGTTTCTTTTGCAAAAAAAAAAAAGCAGGCACTGTATTGATTTGTTATAATGACCAAAATAAATAAATAAACTCTCTAAATAAAAAATCATAACGAACAGCTGGCCACCGCTCAGACCTGGAGTACGGACGCACTCATCCTTGTGTCCTTCATTCCAGGCCTTCAACTTGCAGGTCTTGGAGCAGTAGAATACGTCATGACAGCGACTACACGCCGTCAACAGCACAGACACAGAGCGGCCACATCGGTAGCAAAACTTAAACTGGTTCCTGGGAACAGAGAGAAAGACATCCGTCACCTGATCGGTTAGTTGTTTGGCTAAAGGTCATTATAGGGAAACGCTGTGTATGTGTGTGTCTACGGTGTGCGGCCGCCGGCCGGACGCAATTAGATGTGACCAGATGCGTTAACTAGATGTCAGTGGGCCCCGCCCCCGACGCAGGCTGATCAGTGAGTGCCCCCGACAGCACCCTACCCCCCCCCCCCCCCCCCCTGTTATAAGCAGTGCAGTGGGGCACTGTACAGCAGTTGTGACGGTACCTGTCGCGATTGTAATCAGAGCAACAGCTGCAGCCTGTAAAAACAAGCCCAAACTGTGTGTTGATTTATAAACAGCGGGGCACTGTACAGTTGTAGTTGTGATTTGTGAACGTACATGGCTGTCGGGACTCGAGATTGGGAAAGCCACAGACACTTCTGTGGCGACTGTGTTATTATTAATTATTTGGAGGCGGGGCACGTGTTGCCTATGATGTGTGTGACGCAGCCACACCACCAGGCTCCGCCAAACTTTGTTCAACTCAACTGTCGTTGCATCTCTGTAATGTGTTTATAATTTTACTTTACGGGCGACACGCGGGCGCACACGGCCGTGTGCCCCCCTTGCCTCTGGGCCCCCACGCAGTCCCGTTGTTTGCGTTGCGCTATAGTAACGCCCCTGGATGTGACGAGGCCTGGGAAACCTCTAGTGGATCTACAGTACCTGGATGTTTCAGTGAGGGAGGCTGGGGGAAACCTCTAGTACAGGGTTGGGCAACTTTGACGATGGAGAGGGCCACTATACAGTATTTCCATGCTCACTCCAGAGGGGCCACATTGCATGCATGCAGTCGTAGCAAAAATAGCAGATCTACAAGTTCAAACGCTATTTTTGAAATCCTGAATATTGTTTTGCTATTTTTAATTGGGATCCTGAAAAGTAATTTGAACTAAATACAAATATATTGGACATAAAAAAAAGACAATAACATTACTTGTAACACTACTCAGCAAGCTACTAATTTAGACTGTAAGTAATTAAAGCGGGTCATGTTTGAATGTTTGGAATGAAACCAATAACATATCGGTGTTCCGAAATTAATCTGAGGGCCACATTAGCTGAAGGTGGGGGCCGCATGTGGCCCCCGGGGCCGCCAGTTGCCCATGTATGCTCTAGTAGATCTAGTGGATCTACAGTACCTGGATGTTTCAGTGAGGGAGGCCGGGGGAAACCTCTAGTGGATCTACAGTACCTGGATGTTTCAGTGAGGGAGGCTGGGGGAAACCTCTAGTGGATCTACAGTACCTGGATGTTTCAGTGAGGGAGGCCGGGGGAAACCTCTAGTGGATCTACAGTACCTGGATGTTTCAGTGAGGGAGGCTGGGGGAAACCTCTAGTGGATCTACAGTACCTGGATGTTTCAGTGAGGGAGGCCGGGGGAAACCTCTAGTGGATCTACAGTACCTGGATGTTTCAGTGAGGGAGGCCGGGGGAAACCTCTAGTGGATCTACAGTACCTGGATGTTTCAGTGAGGGAGGCCGGGGGAAACCTCTAGTGGATCTACAGTACCTGGATGTTTCAGTGAGGGAGGCCGGGGATTCCGCTGCCCGGTGGACAGCAGCAGACTGCCTCAGCAGATCTCCCATCATGCTCAGCAGTTGCCGCCGTGCGTTGAACGTCTCTCTCTCCCGCCTGTTCAGAGTGTGGTAGGGGGTGCGAGCAATACGCACGTCCTGTGGGTGAATGGGGTAGACGGACAGATGGACACTTACTTTTTGAGTGGTGCAACCACTCCAAGGAACAGCAATGTCCCTTTGTCCCAACCTGTGTGACTATGTCCCGATGTTTAGAGTACCAGTAGGGGCAAAAGTGGCGCTGTTGTGCCAGAAACAGAGAGAAATAGTGTTGCACTGTTGCCTGCTAATGAGAGAGAGAGACACAGAGAGAGAGAGAGAGAGAGAGAGAGAGGGGGGAGGGGGAGTTGCACCACTCACCACTCAGTTCACATGGGTGTGATTTTCTTTTTAAGATTTTCTTTTGGCTAGTAGTAATTGAAGATGGACAGGAAAGAGGGAGAGAGAGAATGGGAGAGACACGCAGCAAAGGTCGTCATGAACGCGACTCGTACACGTGACGCGCTGTCAGGCCAAAGCCTATATCAGTGGCCTTGTGGTTAGAGTGTCCGCCCTGAGACCGGGAGGTCGGGGTTCGATCCCCGGCCGGGTCATACCAAAGACTCTAAATAATGGGACCCAGTGCCTCCCTGCTTGACACTCAGCATCAAGGGTTGGATTGGGGGTGGGAAGTGAGGACGCTGGCGTCGACTGTTCGCCGCTTCACCTCCCAATGTATGAATGAATGAACCATCGTAAGCGCTTTGAGTAGGCACGTATAGTGCATAGAAAAGCGCCATAAAAATGCAATTCATTATTATTGTTATTATTATATGTGGCATGCCACTTCATGGCCAGCGGGTGCCACAGATGAACTGGAACCGGAAATAGCAGATGCAAGCTCACAACGCGTTGCATCGCAACGGGTTGTGAGCTTTCTATTTAACATTTTCAAAATATTTAGAGGCTTAACCCATTCTGACCTGAGATCAGATTCTAAAAATGTCTTCTACATCCTGACAGTTTTCATTCTGACCTGAGATCAGACTCTAAAAACTGTCTTCTATGTCAGTCGCTCTTCGATTTTTCTAAAATAGCAGACCTACAAGCTCATAGCGCGCCACTCGGTGGCGCGCTATGAGCTTGTAGATCTGCTATTATAGTGTATATAGTGCTGTACATAAATCTATATGTAACTTTAACTGAAGCATTTATGATTGGTAAATTAGTACTGTGTGTACAGTATGTACTGTAACAGTATGAGCTCCTGTTACCTGGTTGAAGGTGTGGTGGGCATAGTCGACTGCTGTGCCCAGGGCAGATCTGCGCCCCTCGCCCACTGCGACGGGCATCAGGATGTTGGCACCAGCTTTGACTAACATGTTCAGCTGAACCATGCAGCGACACATGCAAAAAGAGTTGTTAGTGAGAATACCCCCCAAAACACAAAAAACATGAAAGAATGATCTGGAAGGAGCAACTCGGACAGTTGAAGCCTTTTTCTTTAACCCATTCTGACCTGAGATCAGATTCTAAAAAATCGTTCTTCGATTTTTCAAAAATAGCTAAAGCATAACGTAATGCTAACACCAAAAGGGTTTCCCGCCCAAAATGTTTAAAGGGCCACTTCACCACTTTTCAACCTATCTTCAGATAATAGGTCCTCACTAATCAATAATCATGATAAAATGGCACGATTTCTTTCTACTCCTAATCCAGCTCCTAATCCAGACAACAGTCTTGTCAAAACTCGACTATTGTAACTCCCTCCTTACTGGCCTACCAGCATGTGCACTTAAGCCTCTCCAGCTGATCCAAAATGCCGCAGCTCGCTTGGTCTTCAACCAGCCAAAATTCTCGCATGTCTCCCCCCTGCTCCGCTCCCTCCACTGGCTCCCGGTCACTGCCCGCACAGAATACAAAACTCTGATGCTGGCATTCAAGGCAACCAAAGGTATGGCTCCCCCATATCTTGCAAGTATGATTGAACCCTACAAACCCTCCCGCGCACTCAGATCAGCCAACGCAGGGAAGCTGGAAGTACCCTCACTAAAAGCGCCGGGACAACGCTCCACACGTCCCAAACTCTTCTCCCCTCTGGCTCCAAAACTGTGGAATGCACTTCCCATTGCAGTCAGAACTGCAGCATCACTCCCAATCTTCCGCCGTAGTCTGAAAACCCACCTTTTTAGACTCCATCATGGCCCATAGCACTTAACCTACCCCCTTAGATAGCATTTCTGTAGACTTAGATAGCATCTGATACAGACTTATAGCATGTTATGTAGACGGCACTATAATTGCATTGTATATAGTCATAGCACGCCATAGTACATATGTATAGCATAGTAGTATATATATATAGTTTATATGTATAGTCTCATAATATAGATATTCCACTGTTACTTTCTTAGCTTACGCATGTTTTATGATAAATGCTTTTGTGATGTATTCCCATGCTTTTGTTCTTGATTATTGTAAATCGCTCTGGATTAAGAGCGTCTGCTAAATGCCTAAATTGTAAATTGTAAATTGTAAATTGTACTCAGTCTGTGTTTCATAGGAGGGCTGTGGGCAGTTTAGAAACCGTCTTCCAGTGACATCATCATCAAGCAAATTTTTATTTTTAAACAAGAATATTTTTACAAAAATGTTTAGATTTTCATTATCGTGAGAACGATGGCTTCCATTTTCACATTGGAACTTTTCAGGACTAGAAAGCCTGCAGTTAACATTAGCTTGTATTCCCCATCGATGATGTCACTGGAAGACGGTTTCTGAACTGCCCACACAGCCCTCCTATGAGACACAGACCGAGTAGAAAAAAAATTGCGCAATTTTTCATGATTATTAGTGAGGACCTATTATATGAAGATAGGTTGAAAAGTGGTGAAGTGGTCCTTTAAGGCAGGAATGACAACATTTCGATGCCAATTACAACTTCGTCAGGTGTGTGTGTGTGTGTGTGTGTGCGTGCGTGTGTGCGTGCGTGCGTGCATGTGTGTGTGTGTGTGTGTGTGTGTGTGTGTGTGTGTGTGTGCGCGCGTGCGTGCTTGTGTACCAGCTTAGCTCTGTTGCGTGGGTGTCCTGCAGAGTCATAGTGTACGTTGGCGAGGGCACAGAGGGCACTGCCCACACCGCGGCCCAGCGGTAGGTTGGGGTCAGCACCTGCCTTAAGCAGCTCCTCCACCGCCTGCCAAGGAGAGTCAGTGAGATTCTGTACAGTATAATATACTGTACAGAATACACACCCTTACACATAATGGTCCTGATTCTTCAAAAACGAAATGCGCCAGAGTGTAACGGTGGCGGAAACAGATATCGTATTTATCCGTCCGATCAAGCTACGTTGAGATGACGTGTTATTCAGAGAGTGGTGTGTACCACAGGTGCGCTGGCGTATCGCAGGTGTATGTCATACTGAAAGCAGCGGGTGCAAAGTGATCGGAAAAGCAACCGACAACCTCATCTGCATTGATCCACGCCCCATATCGACCATAAAAGGCTTCAAGCATGACTCAGCAGACAGCAGTTTGTCTGAGATCACAGCCGCGGTCACTGCTATATCCAAGCTTACAACAGTGCGTGCTCCGCTGAAGCAATATAGGCTAATTATAATTTATTTAATTAAGTTCGGGACCAAGGCGGGTGCTCACTCACACCACACCTTTGCAGAGGTAAAACATGTCAATGCAAAAGTCGTCTTTTCAGAGAGAGAGAGAGAGAGAGAGACGAGAGAGGGAGGGGGGCTGCATGGGCCCTCGACACTGTTGCGCGATAAAGAACAGTAGCCCATACATTCATAAGTAAATATATTATAGGCCTGGGATCCTCTTGTCTGAAGAAATTATAATCCAGTGAGTTTATCCAGTGAGTTAAACTATTCTGTGTGTGGCATCCACGTGATCAATATCAATATACATTATTATAAATTCTGTCTGTCTGTCCGTCATGTTCACGAGTGGAGGTGAGCTGCATGGTTTAAAACTGATATGACTGGCCGACTTTCAAACACGCTGCATTCATTAGGCTATAAATGTGGTCTTCTATTTTTTATATAGGGCTAATTAGCCCTATTCATTTTCCAATGTGAATCGGATCGGCAGCACGCTGCTGTCTGCCCCCCGCCACACACACACACACACACACACACACACACACACACACACACACACACACACACACACACGCCTACTGCAGGCATTACTGTCTACACTAAACTATGTTGGATTCGTACAGTGCAGAATGCAGATAAGCCTATGTTCTTATTATAACTGTGAATTTGTTTTTTAACATGCAGTGCGAGTCCGCGAGATCCGATCTACAAGCTCACAACCGTTGCACTTCCGAGTAGAAGGCTGCCAGTGAGCTGCAGCCCCAATCGCGCATGATATAAATATCCTAATAAATAAATAGAAATGTGTCGTGCTTGCGGGGCAGTTTCTGTATGGGACTCTATCTATAGGCTAAACTTAATACAAGTGCACTCGGCTTTTATATATATATATATATATATATCGTTTTTTTATGTGCTGATCGACCAATATGTTGGGGACACATGCCTACATATTTTATCTGAGATTTGGGGACTATTTATTGATTCAGCATGAAGACTAAAGCCTTCTGAATAAATCTATATGCAAGTGTATGCTTCCGCAAATTTCTCCGCCACCTAAAGAGGTGGCGGAGGATTTAGCGGAGTTTCCGACGAACCAAAGACAGCGTCAAGTTCACGGCCATTTCCATGAATTCCAAATTAATGTGGGAAATCCACGTAAATGCCTTTCCGCTAGCGTCACGTCAATATATAAGCGGAAGCGCGTTGAAGAATCAGGCCCACTATGTGTATGTGGATGTGTATCTTTGTGTACTGAACGTTACCAGGTTGTTGCCGCTAGCAATAGCTATCGAGAGGGGGGAATGTCCACTCCAGAGTAGGTGCGTGCTGGCTCGGTGGGAGAGAAGGAGAGATACCACTTCCCTGGCGTGCTGCAAACACAACAACACACAGCTGTGACTGTTGAGATAAACACAACAACACACAGCTGTGACTGTTAAGATAAACACAACAACACACAGCTGTGACTGTTGAGAAAAAGACAACAACACACAGCTGTGACTGTTAAGATAAACACAACAACACACAGCTGTGACTGTTAAGATAAACACAACAACACACAGCTGTGACTGTTAAGATAAACACAACAACACACAGCTGTGACTGTTGAGATAAAGACAACAACACACAGCTGTGACTGTTGAGATAAAGACAACAACACACAGCTGTGACTGTTAAGATAAACACAACAACACACAGCTGTGACTGTTAAGATAAACACAACAACACACAGCTATTCTAAAATGATCAGAATTATATTCATTCTATTCATTTCACTTATTGTTTTTGTGTTTTTAAGGGACCAAGAAGTCACGAAGTGACTTTGGTCACATAAAAAGATAGACATAAGCCTACATATTAAAAAAGTAATTAAATAACAATATATGCGGATATCAATCCTCCTACAGTATGTGCGTGTGGATGAGTGTGTGGTGCACCACTGACGCTATAGTCACACCGTCTCTGACAGGCCACGTGCAAGGCAGTCCTGCCCCCCTCGACAGGAGACGCACTGACGAGGGAGCTGGACGCAGCACGGGGGTCCCAGGAGGAGGGGGCTTTTGGTGTACTGTTGCCCTGCGTTGCTTGGGCCTCCGCTGAAGGCTGCTGAAGGGAACAATTTAATTGCAATGCCATTGTGATTATCAATGTGACAAAAATAAAAGAAAATTGGACGCAACTGGTGAAGTACAGCAAAACACGCACCGTATCCAAGTGATAGATGTCACTCTGGTCGAGTGCCTGCGCGTCCA
Source organism: Protomyctophum parallelum (assembly GCF_964188405.1). NCBI lineage: Eukaryota > Metazoa > Chordata > Actinopteri > Myctophiformes > Myctophidae > Protomyctophum > Protomyctophum parallelum. The sequence goes on from NC_139701.1 coordinate 53,989,842, forward strand.
CGTCAGCCACAGCATGCAACAGGAGCTCTGTGATGCTGGGTCCCTCTGGACCGGGCAGCGCTGCCGCCATGTGCAGAGGATACAGGCCTTTCCTCTAGCGAGCACGCGCACACACGCGCGCACACACACACACACACACACACACACACACACACACACACACACACACACAAAACATGCCAGGAGTGTATTTTACATTTAAGAAACAGTCACATGACTCACACACGAGGCTACGGAAACTAGGGATGTCCCGATCATGTCGTTTCCTCAGGCGGGAGAGGTACGTCGGTGCGTGCCCCACACAGCAGCAGTTTCATTTTTACCTCAGGCGGGAGGGGTACGTCGGTGCGTGCCCCACACAGCAGCAGTTTCCTCACTGCCTCGGTGTGAGCAGCCATGATGGGCAGAAAGAGGACGGGCACGGCCGTCCTGGACGCATCAGGGTCCGCCCCCCGGTCCAACAACAGCTGCAGAGTGCTCCAACGAACCCGGTGCCTGCACAGTAAAACCCTGAGTCTTCATTTAACCCATTCTGACCTGAGATCAGATTCATGCACAGTAAAACCCTGAGTCTTCATTTAACACACACGCGCACACGCACACGCACACGCACACGCACACGCACACACACACACACACACACACGCACACACACACACACACACACACACACACACACACACACACACACACACACACAGCAGACACAGCAGAACAGCAGCAGAACACAGCAGGACGGAGCAGAACACTCACTCAGCTTTCATGGCGGCCATCTTGCGGACGGTCTCCTGTGTGTCGGCACTTTGGGCGATCCCCGCACGACTCATGGCTTCTGCCGTGCACTGCAGGACCTGCAGGGGAAAGCTGTCCAGGGTGCGAGCCGAGTCAAAGGTGGCGTGAGTGTCACACTGCTGCGGACAGACGGACGTGTTCATTTTGACGCATATTTCACTGACAATGTATAGTTTTAGTCCAATTGTATCCATGCATACATCACCAATATTTGAGTCAAAATGGGACGGCACCTGTCAGCGGGGTGTTTTGGGACCTCAGTCTTAACCGGCCACGTACTGTAGGTCAGGTCGCTAACCCTAACCAGCCACGCCCCCAGTCTTAACCGGCCACATAGGTCGCTAACCCTAACCTCAGTCTTAACCGGCCACGTAGGTCGCTAACCCTAACCTCAGTCTTAACCGGCCACGTAGGTCACTAACCCTAACCTCAGTCTTAACCGGCCACACAGGTCGCTAACCCTAACCTCAGTCTTAACCGGCCACGTAGGTTGGACTAACGGGATGTCGGAATCATGGGCAGTCCCCGGGCAGGAGGATTAGGACGAAGGCTCTACGGTAGAGCATTCGTCCTAATCCTCCTGCCCAGGGACCTCTACGTCCTCCCGGTGGGCGCTCCTCACTGGCAGGTGAGTCAGTAGGATACGACAGCAGTGAGTCAGTAGGATAGGACAGCAGTGAGTCAGTAGGATAGGACAGCAGTGAGTCAGTAGGTGAGTCAGTAGGATACGACAGCAGTGAGTCAGTAGGATAGGACAGCAGTGAGTCAGTAGGTGAGTCAGTAGGATAGGACAGCAGTGAGTCAGTAGGATAGGACAGCAGTGAGTCAGTAGGTGAGTCAGTAGGATAGGACAGCAGTGAGTCAGTAGGATAGGACAGCAGTGAGTCAGTAGCATATGATAGCAGTGAGTCAGTAGGATAGGACAGCAGTGAGTCAGTAGCATATGATAGCAGTGAGTCAGTAGGATAGGACAGCAGTGAGTCAGTACCATATGATAGCAGTGAGTCAGTAGGATAGGACAGCAGTGAGTCAGTAGCATATGATAGCAGTGAGTCAGTAGGATAGGACAGCAGTGAGTCAGTACCATATGATAGCAGTGAGTCAGTAGGATAGGACAGCAGTGAGTCAGTAGCATATGATAGCAGTGAGTCAGTAGGATAGGACAGCAGTGAGTCAGTAGGTGAGTCAGTAGGATAGGACAGCAGTGAGTCAGTAGGATAGGACAGCAGTGAGTCAGTAGCATATGATAGCAGTGAGTCAGTAGGATAGGACAGCAGTGACGACACAGAAATGTGTGGGTGGGGAGGAATGAATTGGCATATTAATAACGACTAAATTGAGGAGTAAAAGGGGTGTAAAGAATAATTGGCTATTCTAAATTTAGGAAAAGGGGGAACATTTTTTAAACGTGTAAAGTTAAACTGGAATATATCTCTGACTGAAACACATGAATTGCATGTGATGATGTGCAGGTGTCATTGCTCCAGTCCACACTGTACCTGAACTATGTTTGATGAACCGGCTCCACCTATGGATCCACCCTCCAGCCATGACACACTGCCCAGTGAGATGTGACCATCCAGCACCAGCAGAAAGCCTTCTTTACCACGCTGCTCACATCCACCCCCAACCCCTCTCTCCTCTTCCTCCCTCTCGCCTGCATCTTCACCCTGCTGCCCAACAGCCCTCTCTCCCTCCCCTGCACCGTGCTCATCCCCTTCTCTTGCCTCCATCTCTCTCCTCTCACCAAGCAGGATATCTGTCTCCGCCATTTCCCTCTCCCTTTCCACCCCATCTATTATTCTCTTTTCCCCGTCTTCCCTCTCTCTTTCCTCCTCTCCCTGTCCTTCCTCCTTTCCTTCTATCTCGCTTCCCGTTTCTCTTTCCTCGCCCTCCGTGCTCCCCCGTCCTCTTTCTGTCACCTCCCCCCCGTTGACCTCGCCCTGTTTCCCAGCTGGCTTCTTCACCTGCCTCTCTGCACGTCCTGTGGTTGTCGCGGTGTCACCCGGCCAGCCGCTGTGGGTGTCAGTGAAAACGCCACGGTGATCGCTGTCATCATCACTGTGTGCATTGCTGCCGTGGCCTGGCAACTGCTCTGTGGGTTCCTCTGGCATCTGCTCTGTGGGTTCCTCTGGCATCTGCTCTGTGGGTTCCTCTGTCTTCTGCTCGGTGGGTTCCTCTGGCATCTGCTCTGTGGGTTCCTCTGTCTTCTGCTCGGTGGGTTCCTCTGGCATCTGCTCTGTGGGTTCCTCTGTCTTCTGCTCGGTGGGTTCCTCTGGCATCTGCTCTGTGGGTTCCTCTGTCATCCTGAGATGAGACCACAGATACACTATGTAAGTTACATCAGTGTAAGTTACATCAGCCAGCCTCAATCCACATTAGAGACTGACCTCCTCGCTGGTGGAGACAAATGTGATGTTCATGTGTTTGTTAACCATGAGAAATAAACTGTTGATACATTTTAACAAGTAGCTGTGTTACCGAGCAGAATGAGATGTGCGGCTGGTTGTATGGCCGCCCACCACGACAGTGTTGCTGATCTGAGGTCTGTTAAGGCAGGTGGTTTCCACTGGGCTGGTCTGGGAACTGTTCACTGTCTGGTGACACACATCACAAAGAAACATGGGCTGGTCTGGGAACTGTTCACTGTCTGGTGACACACATCACAAAGAAACATGGGAGCATTTGTTGCATTTGTGCAAAAATGTATTGGGAAAAAAAGACAATAAATCATCACAACAACCATTCCACTTCCACTGTTTAAAGAGATCAGTACAAATATGTTTTACAGTTTCCTGAATTTCACTTCCAATTAGTCAATGCAGCGATGTCAAAATAGAAAACTGGCAAACAGCTCCCAGGGTGTATTTAATATTATTATTTTGTGGTTGGTGTCAAACATGTCTTGTTGCACAGGCACAGCATATCATATAGTATTAGAGCTCTAGGTTTTCTAAAAAACATAAACTAAAACAGCTGTATAAAAATAAGTAATAGATGAATGTGATCTGTGCATGTGGCAGAAGGTTTTTTTTTAGGCTGTGAGAGAGCCACAAGGTGGCGCTCAAACGCAGCCGTTACCACCTTGTCCATGATTGGGCTGATAAGACTGCTGTTCCAATAAGCCCTCTATAGGCGCTCTACGTCTTCTTCTGCATCTCTGAAAGACTTCATATATTTAGATTTATGATGAAAACATGGATTTAATTTAATACAAACATACCCAGTAAATGTCTCTTTATCCATGTATTACTCTGAGATACCCAGGGGGCAAAGGGGGTTGACCTGCATTTGCCATGACCTCAAAGGTTGTCCACCAGAAATAGTATCTATGACCCCGTAGGATCACAACCTATATGGACAACCCGGTCAATTTTTTGCTGGAAGTCCAATATGGCCGCCGCAATATTGGCCCCTATTAGTTATAATGGGGGGTGAATAGGGCAAAAATTTAAACCAAAACCAAAATCCACGAAACTTCTCAGGTTGATCAATGATATAAATATGAACATGTTTTGTATTGAAAGTTTCCATGAATTTCAATATGGCCGCCACAATATGGCCGCCACAATATTGGCACCCAGAAAATAGGTTTGGCTCTAACTTCTGAACCAGATGAGCTAGAAACGCAAACTCGGTGTCTATTTCATGTTTTCTGACCATGAGAGACTCAATGGAATACCCATTTTCATTATTGGGTGTGTCTGGACCCTTATTGTGCATATTTACAAGATGGTGGCTACCCGAAATAGTGCTTTACCATGATTTCTACCATGATTGTTGACTGTTTTAGCAAACACAAGCAATATTAATCCATTGGCTAAGATTTATGACACAGAAGGGACATATATATTTGACCTTGCATATTGCCATTTCCCCTCAGATCCTATGTAGAGTTGTAGGAATGATTTCAGATAAAATCAGAGACCAAAACAATGTATCTTAGAGATTACTTTACTATGGGACTGATACTATGGGATTGAATGGGACTGAATGGGAGTGACAGTCCCATAGTAACAGTACCTCCCATTCACTCCCTCACTCCCATTCAGTCCCATTCACTCTGAATGGGAGTGAATGGGAGTGACAGTCCCATAGTAACAGTACCTACCATTCACTCCCTTTCACTCTGAATGGGAGTGAATGGGAGTGACAGTCCCATAGTAACAGTACCTCCCATTCACTCAGATTCAGTCCCATTCACTCCCCCATTCACTCCCATTCACTTTTATTCACTCCCATTCAGTCACATAATAACAGTACACCCCATTCACTCCCATTCAGTCCCATTCACTCCCATCGTGTCAGTCCCATAGTAACAGTACCTCCCATTCAGTTACATTCCCTCCCATTCACTCCCATAGTATCAGTCTCATAGTAACAATACCTCCCATTCACTCCCATGCACTCCCATAGTATCAGTCCCATAGTAACAGTACCTCCCATTCAGTCCCATTCAGTCCCATAGTATCAGTAACTCCCATTCACTCCCATAGTATCAGTCATATATTAACAGTACCTCCCTTTCACTCCCATTCAGTCCCATAGTATCAGTCCCATACAGTACCTCCCATTCACTCCCATTCAGTCCCATGCACTCCCATAGTATCAGTCCCATAACTAAAAAACGTTGCATGGATGCACCTGGGACATATCCTCAGTGATGTATCCTGAGGTCAACGGGGTTCCGGGTCTCTCAACATCATACCCCTCACTCAGGCGACCCAGCCGGGGTTGATCAAGTCCCGACTTACGTCCCAGTAGCTATACCCTCAATCAGTCCCACTAGGGAAAAACCAGCGGCACACAATCCGTTGGAACTACTCCAGAACTACTCTGCCAGAGCTGGGAGGTACACTTCTGGCACATGGAGGGACTAGGCTCTGTGGGTTGTCTCCTGGTCGGGCCCCTCCTACGTCTCACCAGGTCCACTCCTGCTCTCAGGAGTAGAGCGAGGACCTGTGCGTTGCACCAGAGTCCCAGCACCAGACAGTTCATTCAGGAGTGGTGGGCTTTGGGCAATGGTTCCGCAGGGTCATGGTGCTGCGGTTCCGCTTGCTGCTTGCATGGCCCTCCCAAAGGCCTCACAGAGGGTTGTTGGACTTCATCCTCACAGAGGACACAGGCTGGGGCACTAACCCATACTGCTCACCCGGGTGCCGTCTACATTCCGGCTGTCACCCGTCTCTCCGGTGTCACCAGACTATACCTGGTTGTCACATAGTCTATTCCTATGAGTCACTATATAAATAGAAGAACTATAACTAAAAAACATCGCATGGATGCACCTGGGACGTATCCTCAGTGATGTATCCTGAGGTCAACGGTGTTTCGGATCTCTCAACATCATACCCATCACTTAGGCGACCCAGCCGGGAGTGATCCTGACTTACGTCCCAGTAGCTACCCTCAATCAGTCCCACTAGGGAAAAACCAGGGGCACACAATCAGTTGGAACTACTCCAGAACTACTCTGCCAAGGCTGGGAGGTACACTTCTGGCACATGGAGGGACTAGGCTCTGTGGGTTGTCTCCTGGCCGGGTACTGTTACCCATAGTAACAGTACCTCCCTTTCACTCCCATTCACTCCCATAGTATCAGTCCCATAGTAACAGTACCTCCCATGCACTCCCATAGTATCAGTCCCATAGTAACAGTACCTCCCTTTCACTCCCATTCAGTCCCATTCACTCCCATTCTATCAGTCCCATAGTAACAGTACCTCCCATTCAGTCCCATTCACTCCCATTTTGAAAGGTGTGTTAAAATGGCCTAAGTCACATTTTATTATGACTTAGGCAAAATAATATGGCCTAAGTCTCCCTCTTGACATAGGCCATTGTTTTAATAGGGCGTAACAGGAAGGCCTTTTACATTAGGGCTCGGGTGATTTTACCAGAGGTGGCCAGCATCACCAGGTGGTGATTTAGGCCAAAAAAGCAATTTGGCAAAAAATGACTTAGGCAATTAGTTTAATAAGGTGACGATATTCAAAACAGTCAACAATCATGGTAGAAATCATGGTAAAGCACTATTTCGGGTAGTCACCATCTTGTAAATATGCACAATAAGGGTCCAGACACACCCAATAATAAAAATAGGTATTCCATTGAGTCTCTCATGGTCAGAAAACATGAAATAGACACTGATTTTGCGTTTCTAGCTCATCTGGTTCAGAAGTTAGAGCCAAACCTATTTTCTGGGTGCTAATATTGTGGCGGCCATATTGTGGCGGCCATATTGAATTTCATGGAAACCTTCAATACAAAATATGTTCATATTTATATCATTGATCAACCTGAGAAGTTTCGTGGATTTTGGTTTTGGTTTAAAATTTTGCCCTATTCACCCCCCATTATAACTAATAGGGGCCAATATTGCGGCGGCCATATTGGACTTCCAGCAAAAAATTTACCGGGTTGTCCATATAGGTTGTGATCCTACGGGGTCATAGATACTATTTCTGGTGGACAACCTTTGAGGTCATGGCAAATGCAGGTTTCCTAAAAAAAGGGTGGTTTGCCCCCTGGGTAAGAGTGTACAAATGTAACCAAATGGATACCAATACCATACTGCACTAGTTGCCAAACAATTTGATATATATATGCTATAGGCTATATATTGTTATATATAAAGAAAACAAATGTTTCAGAAGTAGTGAAATAGCTGATATACAACCTTTTAGATCTGCTATTTTCACTACTTTGGGTCGTGGGGAGAGTTTTCTCTTTTGGGTCACGGGGCTACAACGTTTGGGAACCACTTGTGTGTATATGTGTATATCCTCTCTGAGTTAAACTAAAACTTCATGTGCATTGTGTCTTGTACAAATGTACAGTGGTTTGTTTTTCTTTACCTCTCTGGCTTACAGAGTGCAGTGACTGGTCAGCGTAGTAAAGGACATGTCTTACAGAGTGCAGTGACTGGTCAGGGTAGTAAAGGACATGTCTTACAGAGTGCAGTGACTGGTCAGGGTAGTAAAGGACATGACTTACAGAGTGCAGTGACTGGTCAGGGTAGTAAAGGACATGACTTACAGAGTGCAGTGACTGGTCAGAGTAGTAAAGGACATGTCTTACAGAGTGCAGTGACTGGTCAGGGTAGTAAAGGACATGACTTACAGAGTGCAGTGACTGGTCAGGGTAGTAAAGGACATGACTTACAGAGTGCAGTGACTGATCAGAGTAGTAAAGGACATGACTTACAGAGTGCAGTGACTGGTCAGGGTAGTAAAGGACATGACTTACAGAGTGCAGTGACTGGTCAGGGTAGTAAAGGACATGTCTTACAGAGTGCAGTGACTGGTCAGGGTAGTAAAGGACATGACTTACAGAGTGCAGTGACTGGTCAGTGTAGTAAAGGACATGACTTACAGAGTGCAGTGACTGGTCAGAGTAGTAAAGGACATGACTTACAGAGTGCAGTGACTGGTCAGGGTAGTAAAGGACATGTCTTACAGAGTGCAGTGACTGGTCAGAGTAGTAAAGGACATGTCTTACAGAGTGCAGTGACTGGTCAGGGTAGTAAAGGACATGACTTACAGAGTGCAGTGACTGGTCAGGGTAGTAAAGGACATGACTTACAGAGTGCAGTGACTGGTCAGGGTAGTAAAGGACATGTCTTACAGAGTGCAGTGACTGGTCAGGGTAGTAAAGGACATGACTTACAGAGTGCAGTGACTGGTCAGGGTAGTAAAGGACATGACTTACAGAGTGCAGTGACTGGTCAGAGTAGTAAAGGACATGACTTACAGAGTGCAGTGACTGGTCAGGGTAGTAAAGGACATGTCTTACAGAGTGCAGTGACTGGTCAGGGTAGTAAAGGACATGACTTACAGAGTGCAGTGACTGGTCAGTGTAGTAAAGGACATGACTTACAGAGTGCAGTGACTGGTCAGAGTAGTAAAGGACATGACTTACAGAGTGCAGTGACTGGTCAGGGTAGTAAAGGACATGTCTTACAGAGTGCAGTGACTGGTCAGAGTAGTAAAGGACATGACTTACAGAGTGCAGTGACTGGTCAGGGTAGTAAAGGACATGACTTACAGAGTGCAGTGACTGGTCAGGGTAGTAAAGGACATGTCTTACAGAGTGCAGTGACTGGTCAGGGTAGTAAAGGACATGACTTACAGAGTGCAGTGACTGGTCAGAGTAGTAAAGGACATGACTTACAGAGTGCAGTGACTGGTCAGGGTAATAAAGGACATGTCTTACAGAGTGCAGTGACTGGTCAGGGTAGTAAAGGACATGACTTACAGAGTGCAGTGACTGGTCAGGGTAGTAAAGGACATGACTTACAGAGTGCAGTGACTGGTCAGAGTAGTAAAGGACATGACTTACAGAGTGCAGTGACTGGTCAGAGTAGTAAAGGACATGACTTACAGAGTGCAGTGACTGGTCAGGGTAGTAAAGGACATGTCTTACAGAGTGCAGTGACTGGTCAGGGTAGTAAAGGACATGACTTACAGAGTGCAGTGACTGGTCAGAGTAGTAAAGGACATGACTTACAGAGTGCAGTGACTGGTCAGGGTAGTAAAGGACATGACTTACAGAGTGCAGTGACTGGTCAGGGTAGTAAAGGACATGTCTTACAGAGTGCAGTGACTGGTCAGAGTAGTAAAGGACATGTCTTACAGAGTGCAGTGACTGGTCAGGGTAGTAAAGGACATGTCTTACAGAGTGCAGTGACTGGTCAGGGTAGTAAAGGACATGTCTTACAGAGTGCAGTGACTGGTCAGGGTAGTAAAGGACATGACTTACAGAGTGCAGTGACTGGTCAGGGTAGTAAAGGACATGTCTTACAGAGTGCAGTGACTGGTCAGGGTAGTAAAGGACATGTCTTACAGAGTGCAGTGACTGGTCAGAGTAGTAAAGGACATGACTTACAGAGTGCAGTGACTGGTCAGAGTAGTAAAGGACATGTCTTACAGAGTGCAGTGACTGGTCAGGGTAGTAAAGGACATGTCTTACAGAGTGCAGTGACTGGTCAGAGTAGTAAAGGACATGTCTTACAGAGTGCAGTGACTGGTCAGGGTAGTAAAGGACATGACTTACAGAGTGCAGTGACTGGTCAGGGTAGTAAAGGACATGACTTACAGAGTGCAGTGACTGGTCAGAGTAGTAAAGGACATGACTTACAGAGTGCAGTGACTGGTCAGGGTAATAAAGGACATGACACGCTGCCAAGGCGGACACGCCCTCGCCGTTTGACTTGTCGATATCGGCTCCCATATCCAGTAGCAGGTGGATCACGTCATTGTGGCACTTAACCTGACAGAAGGGCAGACAGGGGGACAGACAGACAGGTCATTATGACAGTAAACCTGATAGAAGGGCAGACAGGGGGACAGACAGACAGACAGGTCATCGTGTCAGTAAACCTGACAGAAGGGCAGACAGGGGGACAGACAGACAGACAGGTCGTGGGACAGACAGGAAAAGGCAGACACACCAGCAGACTGACAGATGTATCTATGGCAGTCCAAACATGCTGAAGTCGTCTAGATCGCCGGTGAGACGTTTTGATGTACTATACTTTACGTTGTGCACGCTCATCTCCCAATACAGATGTATACGTATGTATGTATGTATGTATGTATACTAAACCATATCATGGTAAATGGTGCATTTATACAGTGCTTTTATCACAAGCACTTTACATACTGTAGATTGCATGCCTGGGGGAGCCTGTCATCATATAATCTTACAACATACTCATATTAACCCATTCTGACCTGAGATCAGATTAAAAAAATGTCTTCTACATCCCGACAGTTTTCTGAAAAAGCCATGTTTCTACGTCAGTCGGTCTTCGATTTTTCAAACATAGCAGACCTACAAGCTCGCAGCGCGCCACTCGGTGGCGCGCTATGAGCTTGTAGATCTGCTATTTTTCAATAGCTATAAAGCATAACATGATGCTAACGCCAAAAGGGGTTCCCTCCCAAAATGGATTAATAGAAAACAAATGACAAAATGAATGAAGGAAGGAATGAATGAGTAACTGAGCAAGAACGGGGCATAAAAACAAATGGAAGAAACGACGGCGTATACCGTGGCAGCAATGAGTGGCGTGTTCCCCTGGGCGTCTCCGACGTCGGGGTGGACCGCGCCGGAGCGCAGCGTGCGGTAAACGGCCTCCCGGTCCCCCAGAGAGGCCTGCTGGATCAGCCGCTCCGAGCCCAGCTCCAACGGGCCTTTAGCACCACCAAAGCTGTCCCTCGTCAGAGACACGACCGCAGCCACGTCCCAGCCCTGCACGCTCACTGCCTCCAGTCTGGAGAGGGAGAAACACACACGCACGCACAACACACATACACAGCACACACACACACATGCAACACTCACGTGCGCACACACACACACGCACACACGCACATACAGGTGTTTGTTTTTGTTTTGTTTTCTTGTTTTTTCCCCCTTCTGTTTGCTTTGTTGTATTATTTTACCATTTATTTGTTAGAAGGGTATATAGGCACTATAAGCTTAGGCTTCAGCCTACACCTTTTTGGTCAATGTTTCTTTTCTTTTTTTTAGCAAAAAAGAATAGGCACTGTATTGATTTGTTATAATGACCAAAATAAATAAACTCTACTCTACTAACTATTCAGCGCGGCACGAAGCGACACGCTGCGAGCATTATCTGCTATTTTTGAAAAGCCATCGCCAGAAATGTACACTTTCCTGGGTTTTAACGTGTTAACTAACACGGGTGTGTGTGCATGTGTTTGGACCAACGTATACTAACAGTCCGACAGGCATGGGTCAGTTGTAACCGGCCACGCATGTCGGGACTGACGGTGTTGTCTGACTAATGCCTGTTGAACTGTTAGTATGTCTATAGCCTATATGTATGTTCACCCCAACTAACACAACTGTGTGTGTGTGTGTGTGTGTGTGTGTGTGTGTGTGTGTGTGTGTGTGTGTGTGTGTGTGTGTGTGTGTGTGTGTGTGTGTGTGTGTGTGTGTGTGTGTGTGTGTGCGTGCGTGCGTGCGTGCGTGCGTGCGTGCGTGCGTGCGTGCGTGCGTGCGTGCGTGCGTGCGCGCATACCTGTGTCTGTGTATATTAGCCTGCATGCGGAGCTGTAGAGGGGCGGTGGAGAGGGCCGTCGGGTCGTAGCGGTAGCCCGCCTCCCAGAGCTCGCCATAGAAGTGCAGATCCAGCTGTCTTCTCAGGCCAGCGGGCACAGGCAGGTGGTCGCCATCCGTGGAGTAAAGCTCCATGCCAGAGGGCAGGATGAAGCGCTCATCCCACAGTAGATCACTGCAGGGCTCAGCGCTCATCTGGATGACCAATGAATACAGTGCACTTGACTAGTAAAAGTAAGTAGCCTTGCCGAGCCATGAGGCCAGGAGCCTATCTCCTGTTTCTGTAGCGTGAGGCAGCTTGATGTACAAGTACACCCCCTGGACATGACGCTAGTATGTCGCAGGGACTTATACCCCCAATCCAACCCTTGATGCTGAGTGCCAAGCAGGGAGGCACTGGGTCCCATTTTTAGAGTCTTTGCTATGACGCGGCCGGGGATCGAACCCCGACCTCCCAGTCACAGGGCGGACACTCTAACCACAAGGCCACTGAGTTGGTAGAGCACTTGACTAGTACACACATACTAGCCAGAGTGGCGGAAGTACTATTCCACCACTGTGTGTAAAATCCTTATTGGCATCAAAATAGAAAGTATAGCCTACTTTTATAAAATATACCAAAAGCATATATATATTTTTTATAATTGTGGTGGAGTAAAAGTACAATATTTGTAAGTAAGTATTGGATACCGGTATTTATTGTAAAGCTGAATTTCCTATGTTGTACTTTATTATGCTGTTGTTGTTGTTGTTGTTAAGGTAATGACCATGAAATGAAAGCACAGGTCCATTAGAGCTGCTATTCATAACCAGACAGACATTTTCTGACGTCCACGCTACATATAAGAATATGACAACAAAGCTTGCTGCGCTGAAACATTGGCCTTTTCCATTGGAAGATGGAAAAATGCCAACTTGTTTCTGGATGACAGAAAGATGCCAACTTGATGGATCTGTACATTGGCCTGTTAATTGAATGCGGAAACTCAAGAAGGAAGTGTCGCCTACTGTAATTGTATACGACGGTGGAAGTTTATACGTAATTGTACACGACGATATAAGTTTATAGGTAATCGTATACGACGGTGGAAGTTTACCTCCGAAACTGTCCTGGTTTCTCTCTCTGGCCCACTGGGGAGCTTTAAGAAGGACAAAGGAACAGAAAAGAGCAAATAATACATTGTTTTAGGCTCTGTGACAGTACACTACTAGACAGTATAGACACTGACTACAGTATTATGTAAGTCTTTTAGACGGCGGTCACTGCGAACCTGAGTCACAGGATGTGTGGTGGTGGCAGCAGGGGACATGTTAAAGACGGCGTATTCCGGGAAGTCGTCCAGGGTGAAGCCACCCTCCAGGGAGGTGCAGAGCTGTAACAAACGCTCCCTGTGCCACAGTCCCACGTCCTGACGGCCGTCTGGGTAACTGAGAACGCCTGGACCCAACCTCTGGTCGGCGTGGTACAGGCCCTGGACAGAAAAGAGTTAATGCTTGATATTGATACAACATTTTGGACTACAAGCTGTTGTATGGCTTTCGGCTGTGTTTCGACTGCCCCCCCTCGATCCCCTCATACAACACAAATGTTGTGTCAAACCATGTGACTCCCATTGGAAATGCATTGGGGAAAGAAAGGAAAGGTACTATGTTTACCCAGGGTAACTGGACTAAGCTCAATAACTTGTTTACAGCCAGGCCCTGCTCATAGAACATTTCATGGTAGGGGTTAAATGCCTTGTCCAAGGGCACTTCAGCGGTGGTCATTTTAACGTGCCGGTCCGGGGATACGAACCATAGCGACCTTCCGATATCAAGACCGCTCCGCAAACCATTCGTCCACCGCTGCCCCTGTATCACGTACACCCTTTGTATACAACAAGCATAGTTACATCATGTCTGTTGCGAAGGTGTGAGTGAGGCCTTGGAGCTTTGGCTGTCAGATCAGATCAGATCAGATCAGACAGGATCAGATCCATCCATCATGCATGCAGTTTATATTTAATACCTGAAAGGTGGTTCCATCAGGGAACTGCTGCTGTCCATATCCCTCCTTCCTGTTGAGGTAAAACTTGCCAATGAACGAACAGCCTGCTGCAGGCCAGCAGTATATCCCTTCACCATGCCTGTAGTCATTGTAGAAGGAACCCTCATAATACTACACACACACACACACACACACACACACACACACACACACACACACAGAGGGGGGAGTGGCCAATGGCTTTATTTATTTAATATACCTGTATTAAATAAATTAATATATGGAATGAGTAGGCACTAGGCAGTCAAGTCAAGGCAGAACTATATCTAACACAACTATAGGGATTGCATTGGAGAGTGGGCTATAGCTACCAATCATGCAGAGATGAGTTTTTCTTTCTTTTTCTTTACCTCACAAAACAAATGTGCATTTCACTCTTTAGGGAATAACGGTCGTCTGCAATTTATTCTAATTGTAGCAGCTACCTCATGCTGGATGCCATTTCATTTGATTTAAACAGTCGTCGTTTCGTTTGGACAAACTTTTGATGCCTTTCACTTTCACACAGTCACCAGAGGGAGTGCAACAAACCATGTACAACCCAGATTCGGCACAAACAAGGGACTAAATTCTTTTCGCTCCTATGCCACCAAAATGTGGAACGCCCTACCAACAGTCATTAAGACATGTGAATCCCTTGACTCCTTCAAAACCGCTCTCAAAGGGCACCTACGGATGGCTGCAATTCGAAACTGGCCTCTGTAAAAATCTGAATCCCCCCCACCCCCCCCACCCCATTTTCCCTCACTGTATATTGTATCTTTTCCCTTTTTTGCTTCCCATATGATGAATTTAGCTACATAGAAATGTCTATTTGTATGTCTCTAAATGTTTGTATGTCTTTAAATGTTTTGATGAATTGAACAATGTGGACCCTGTTGTAAACAAGTGTAATGCTTAATTGGGTCGTCCACTCACAGTTGACAGTCTTTGTATTGAGTTTGTGCTTAAAATGTACTGTAAATTCTACAAACTGTTAATAAATATTTCAATCAATCAATCAAAAAAAAAGCGAGTTCAAGATCGAACCTCTAATTTCGGGATTTATATACTACAACATGGCCTACCTCTCCGTTTTTCCATGTGAATCTCCCAGTGCCATGTTTCAAACCGTTCACAAACTGTCCCTCGTATTTGGATCCGTCGGGCCACTCCTGAATGCCGTGCCCTTGTCTTTTTACTCCCCCGATATGACTTCCAATGTAGCCGGAGAACGGTCTCCCACCGCCTCGGCCCGGCGGGGACCGGCCGGTTGCATTGCTGCAGGTCGACAGCATTTTAACCATTGAGCACTTTCTTTTTTTACTGCTGCTGGCTGCGAGCCCAAATGTCAACACACTACCATTATAACTCTATAGTTCGGTCAAACACAACTAATATTCGCTGGTGGGAAAAGTGGTAGTGGAGTGGTGGAAGTTTCGACTAGTTTAGTTTCCCGTGCCTGTTGTCTTGACAACGGTAAAGACGACCCCCCCCCCCCCCCCCCAGAGAGCATTAACACGGGGAAAAGTAGCGATCACTGATGAGGACTTCAAAAACACGAGCGAGCTATTTTAGTATTGTAGAGAGGCTAATCAATACCTAATAATATGAGTGTTAGTTTTTACTTCCACAAACAGACCTACAAATCTCACTCTCACAATCACCAAGCTTAATCGCAGTGTATAGGCTGATTGATTGATAGATTTTGTAGAAAATAGCTATACACTATACAGTCAAGCCAAGGAAAGTATATAGGCTACAGCTGGTCAATACAAACTACAAAGTCTGTTCAGAGACAGAGGATAAAACCAGAAAAAGCACTTGTTTACTATCTCTCTCTCACACACACACACACACACACACACACACACACACACACGCACGCACGCACGCAGGCACACACACACACACACACACACACACACACACACACACACACACACATGATTGATTGATTGATTGATTGAAATTAACAGTTTGCAGAATTACAGTAGCCTGCATTTCAAGCACAAACTCAATATACAGAGACTGTTAACTGTGAGTGGACGACCCAATTAAGCATTACACTTAGGGTTGCCACCTTTGAGATCTTGAAATAAGGGACACTCTTTACACCTGCCGCGGCCTTGTGGCGCAGGTGTGTGCGGCAAGGCCGGCAATACGTTGAAGCAATACGTTGAAGCAATACGTTGAAGCAATAAGTTGAAGCAATACGTTGAAGCAATACGTTGAAGCAATACGTTGAAGCAATACGTTGAAGCAATACGTTGAAGTTTGTATGCTATCCACAGCTTTTGAAGTAGAATTTTGTTTTCCAAATGAGCATAACAACATCAGCAGCCCATTAGAAAATATATGCCAGCGACCCCCATAAGAGAAGATTTTTCAACCCATTTAATTTCAAGTACCAGTTTGACATGCATTAGTATACGGACCCCCATTTAATGGCATTTCTATCTCTGGGACCCCCAATTCATATTGTAAAATCAATGTTAATTTAACTCTGATGGTCCATTTGGGTCCATTTGTACACTCTCAGAGTTACAGACCCATAAGGGTCCATTTGGTTCCAAACTATCATTTAGCTGGGGACCGCCTGGAACTCCCTCAAGGACCCCTGGGGGTCCCCGGACCCCACTTTGGGAACCACTGGTACTTTAGGTAGTGTGTGCCTCCCGCTAGAACAATTGTGCTGACTTTAATATTTCCTGTGTTTTGTTTTGTTCATTATTGTTAAATTCAGTGTTGACTGGCTATTTAGGAAAATAAGGAACAAACTGCGTTCCTTATTGGTTCAATAAGGGACGCATCATTTAATTCTCAAATAAGGGACGATTCTGTATTTTAAGGGACGGGTGGCAACCCTAATTACACTTGTTTACAACAGGGTCCACATTGTTCAATTCATCACACAGACACACGTCACACACACACAGTAGCCTACCTACATAGCCTACATGCAGAGCCCACTGCAGCAGTTAATGGCGTGGTCTTTGTATTACAACAACAGCTTGAAGGCTTTGTTGAGTTTGTTCTAATTAAATATGCATGTCCTGCAGGGTTGGAACTTGCAGTATGACATTTTTCTAGAGAGGAGGATCATTGCGGAGTCTTTATTATGCATGTCCACTTATGCAAACCACTTGCATAATTATGTGCCCTCTGGCACTTTCACTGACTGGACAGTGGACACACACACACGCACACACACACACACGCACACACACACACACACACACACACACGCACGGGCGCACACCCTGTGTAAACATTTAATTGCACTGACTCAGTGTTTAATGTTGTTGCCATGCCAAAGGTAATGTTGAAATGGTCAAATCATTGGACGTTTGCTATAGTGCTGTAATTCTTTAATATTGCCACCAGATGTCACACATTGTCTTTGAATTGCATACAGTATGTTGGTGGTCAGTGACATTCCTACTACAGTGCAGTTACATATTATCAGCACATCATTATTGTTGTATGAAATGAATCTCATTCTCCGTGCACATGTCACTCCTTAGATCAGTTCCCTTTTTCTCTGTGCCTCCCTCGGGGAGCAGATCTGATCTCCTGACGACAGACAAGCAGACAGTGATCCACGATACATCTAACCTCTACTCCAGTCACTCAGTGGCTCATATGTGCAGTCAGAACTGCAGCATCACTCCCAATGTTCCGCCGTATAGTCTGAAACCCCACCTTTTCAGACTCCATCATGGCCCATAGCACTTACCCTATACCCCCTTAGATAGAATTTCTGTAGACTTAGATAGCATTTGATACAGACTTATAGCATGTTATGTAGACAGCACTATAATTGCATTGTATGTAGTCATAGCACGTCATAGTACATATGTATAGCATAGTAGTATAGATGTATAGTTATATGTATAGCTTCATTATATAGATATTCCACTGTTACTTTCTTAGCTTACGCATGTTTCTTGATAAATGTTTTAATGTGAAGTATTCCCATGCTTTTTTGTTCTTGCTTAATGTAAGTCGCTCTGGATTAAGAGCGTCTGCTAAATGCCTAAATTGTAAATTGTAAATTGTAGTATCTCGCCCTTAAACTTTATCCAGCCTTCATATTGTCACGGTGAAAACCAGTTGGATCCACGAGTTTCACCCATGGATTGCGTTTTACACAACTCGGTTTGTACGTTTTGCCCTTCCCCACACCGGACAGGTCTTCTCTGGTGTGAGATGACCTGAGGGCATAAAGAAACTAGAACAACCAAGCCCATGAATATAATACATGTATTATGATATCAGACGGCATTTGCAACAACTGCACCGGGGTGTAGTTTCAAACTATAGGTTTGCTGAGCAAATTTAGGTTCTTGGTATGACGGTGCATAAATGCTGCAAATGCATGACCCGACTAGTTTAAACATTCCTTAACAATAATTGAGTTTCCATAGAGAAAACGTTTGCTACCGTGTACGGTTGCTAGTGTAACTGTTAACCCTAACACAGTGAACAATCTGATTGGCCACCGCAAATACCCACGTCTTCGCGTGTCCATCATCTCAAATGCCCTCCAGTGGTTCATATGCCAACATATGGGGTACAGCTTGCATAGTTTTGCAAAATACAATATTTTGACTGAAAAATAATGTCATTATGTTTAGGTATTACCATTCTAAACCCATGTTGCTGCTGTTCTACATACAGCCAACAAGTGGAAGAAATCACAGGATTGAACCTTTCCTTGCTTTTATGACATTTCTGACACCACTTATATTTATGGAAGATGCTTCTGAACATGTGCACCACTGCAACTTAACGTTAACCTCAAAATAACTATTTTCGGTGCATCTCATGCCTTCATAGAAGACATGCTGGCCTCTTAATTCAAAGGACTGAAATCAGTCATGGCGACTGATAACTTTAATCCATGAATATTATGGAGTTGGAGGAGGTGGTGGAGGAGCAGGAGAAATCTGTATTGAAATAAACTGTAAGCAAACACCGTTTGTTTTTCTGTTCTCATACAACTGACTGCATCATTAATCAGTGTTGCACAATTTGGAAGCAATATGAGGAGCTCCAAATGATGCCAGAAAGGGAACCAGAAACATTTAATCTCCAGTCCTTTTATTAGTCATCACCTTTATTGAACAAAAGTAGTTCAGTTATAGTGCAAAACAAAGAGTGGTTTTTCTTTCACCATCCCTCGCTTCTTGCTCTTGCCGAGCGGGCATTGGCATTTCTTGTAAAGACAAATTACACAAAAATGAAAACATGTTTACTTGTTAAATGTTCACAGCCCTGGGGCGTCGGCTACTATTACAACACAATCCTTGACAAACACAATTCAATATATTGCAGTTGTTCCACTACCCTAGATATACAGTACCGCCCTAGCACTTGGCGAGAACATAACTCCCCTCTCATATTTTTGCCTTGTAAAATACACATGTTAGAGAGTATACATCCCCATGTTCGAGTATACATCTCCATGTTGTGTAGTCTTCTGAATGCCCCCTGTAAGATTCCACCGTCCAGAACACGCTGCGGCACCATTATGACGAGGACAAAAACTAGGCCAGATTTGATATATTACATTACAGAACGCTCATAATGTGGGAGGATCGGGCCCATTGTCTGTCGGGTATGAGTGCACGGCGTTCATTGGACACCTCTGTTCCACCGAGCCTTCATAATATCCGCTGTCCCGCACACTGCTTGCTACTGTAGCTTTAGACAAAGGTACTCTGCAGCTTCTATTGCCTGGTCTATTGAGTTCTCGGCCTCTGCCTCCATTCACCGCGGCCCGATGGAGAAGCTCGGTGGACTTTGGACGCTTGGGGGATATCGGATTACTGTCGTTTCCGATGGACCCATCTGATTTGAAGTGTTTGTTTTTATCACAGCATTAGCTAAAGTATTCCACCAAAACAAAAGCACACGTACGCGTTGCATACACCTGCCTACGCCATGCAATCGTCAAAGTTGAACATTTTGCAGTATATTCCACATCAGCATAGTATGGTGTTATGTCGGAACCATCTGCTTTAACTAGATTAAGACATGTTAACCCATTCTGACCTGAGATCAGATTCATACGAGGTTTCCACTGGACAACACACTGGTCTGATTAACCCATTCTGACCTGAGATCAGATTCTAAAAATGTCAGTCGTTCTTCAATTTTTTTCAAAAATAGCAGACCTACAAGCTCGTATCGCGCCACTCGGTGGCGCGATATGAGCTTGTAGATCTGCTATTTTTCAATAGCTAAAGCATAACATGATGCTGACACCAAAATGGGTGCCCGTTCAGAATGGGTTAAGACATGTTAAAGAGTTGTCACTTTAAAGCTAAGACTCAGACAATTATTATTGAATCACTTCATCCATTTATTCGTCAGTAACTCAATTCAAGAAAAAGGAAAAGTAAATACTCTGTTAAAACACTCTGTATATAATCATAATCATGTGAACAAACAAAAGGAGGGGCTGGTGTATAGGAAGGTTCCAGTGCTTACATACAGTATGTACATATTTAATCCATTCTGCCTAAGCATTTCTCAGAGATCTCTCAAAACGTTAAGAAGGTCTGTGAGGATGAAGACAAACAAAGATAACATCAGACAGACTATACACACACACACAATAACTGACGCGGGGGAAAAGTGTTAAACGCCAGGTGTCAATTCAATCAATATGAAAATATAAATAGTCCACTTCCTAAATTACATTATGTTATGATTTAGCTATTGAAAAATAGCAGATCTACCAGCTCATAGCGCGCCACCGAGTGGTGCGCTACGATGCTTGTAGGTCTGCTATTTTTGAAAGATTGTGAAAATATGTATTTCAGAAAACTGGAGGATTTAGAAATTATTTAAATTTCAATTCGATGTCAGGCCAAAAATGGGTTAAATGAGTTGAAAGGACACTGGCCCTGGGCCAGTTAGTTACAAATACAAATGAGAGCTGGCATTGCGAATAAAGTATTACGTCGACTACAGATGACTATAAAAAGGTGAATTCCCTTAGGTTTTTCCAGAGAGGAAGGTCGAGTCCACTGTGCTGAGTAAGGGGTGCGAGTGGAGGCGTTGGGGGGGAAGTATATTACTTGGGTTTTTCCAGAGAGGAAAGGTCGAGTGCACTGTGCTGAGTGAGGGGTGCGAATGGAGGCATTGGGGGGAAGTATATAACTTGGGTTTTCCAGAGAGGAAAGGTCGAGTGCACTGTGCTGAGTGAGGGGTGCGAATGGAGGCATTGGGGGGAAGTATATAACTTGGGTTTTCCAGAGAGGAAAGGTCGAGTGCACTGTGCTGAGTAAGGGGTGCGAGTGGAGGCGTTGGGGGAAGTATATTACTTGGGTTTTTCCAGAGAGGAAAGGTCGAGTGCACTGTGCTGAGTAAGGGGTGCGAGTGGAGGCGTTGGGGGGGAAGTATATTACTTGGGTTTTTCCAGAGAGGAAAGGTCGAGTGCACTGTGCTGAGTGAGGGGTGCGAGTGGAGGCGTTGGGGGGGGGGAGTATATTACTTGGGGAAAAAGCAGAGGCTCCGTCCTCAGGCGTTGCTCCTCTCGTCTATAGTAAAAGTCTCCACGGGGCAGAGGCTTCTCAGGCGTTGCTCCTCTCGTCTATAGTAAAAGTCTCCACGGGGCCTTTGCTCAGGGCCTGGATGTCCTCCAGGAGACTGCTGGGAGTGACGATGTGGGTTGACCCTATAGAGTCGAAGAGAAATTATGTTTATTTATTTACTAGGCATACATTCATTCTATGACATCATATATGTGTGTGTGTGTGTGTGTGTGTGTGTAATATGTCCTACAGTACGTGTCGTTGCCGTGCTTATTAGTTATAACCAAGTACTAATGGTTCACCAGTTCACACATTACCCTACACTACTGATTATAGCCAGCAGGGGGTGTGATGCACCAGTAAAGGAGTTTGGTCAGACACTTACATTATTTAACAGAAAAGAAAGCTTGTGTGTGTGTGTGTGTGTGTGTGTGTGTGTGTGTGTGTGTGTGTTTATAGTTTATATACGCAGGAAAAGAAAAAAAAACAGCAGTGTATATTTTGTATAATTTATCCATCTAGCCTCTCTAGTATGCTATACCACTTGCGCTCACCTATGATGACCTCACAGGACTTGACCGACTGGGTGACCTGGTAGGCACAGCGCATCTCGGAATAGCACATCCCTCCAACGATGAAGATGATGAGACGCGCGCCCCCGCGCCGGTCGTCCTGCGCGCCCTTATGCTTCTGTCTGGCACTACAGCACAGAAGATAGCAGGACATCATTACAGACACTGTTCCTTAAATGCTTCTGTCTGACACTACAGCACATAAGACAGCAGGACATCATTACAGACACTGTTCCTCAAATGCTTCTGTCTGACACTACAGCACAGAAGACAGCAGGACATCATTACAGACACTGTTCCTCAAATGCTTCTGTCTGACACTACAGCACATAAGACAGCAGAACATCATTA
The DNA here is from genome assembly GCF_964188405.1 of Protomyctophum parallelum. Taxonomy (NCBI): domain Eukaryota; kingdom Metazoa; phylum Chordata; class Actinopteri; order Myctophiformes; family Myctophidae; genus Protomyctophum; species Protomyctophum parallelum. Next base: position 54,012,218 of record NC_139701.1, read on the forward strand.
CAGACACTGTTCCTCAAATGCTTCTGTCTGACACTACAGCACAGAGACAACAGAACATCATTACAGACACTGTTCCTCAAATGCTTCTGTCTGGCACTACAGCACATAAGACAGCAGAACATCATTACAGACACTGTTCCTTAAATGCTTCTGTCTGACACTACAGCAGAACATCATTACAGACACTGTTCCTTAAATGCTTCTGTCTGACACTACAGCACAGAGACAACAGAACATCATTACAGACACTGTTCCTTAAATGCTTCTGTCTGGCACTACAGTATTGTAGAGCAGTGGTTCTCAAGCTTTTCAAGGCGTGATCCCACAAAATATCACATTTGAACTGAGGATCGCCCCAAAAAGCATCACATTTGAACTGTGGACCCCCCAAAAAATAATCATAGTTGAACTGAGGACCTCCCCAAAATAATCATATTTGAACTGAGGACCTCCCCAAAATAATCATAGTTGAACTGAGGACCTCCCCAAAATAATCATATTTCAACTGAGGACCCATCCAAAATAATCATATTTGAACTGAGGACCTCCCCAAAATAATCATATTTGAACTGAGGACCTCCCCAAAATAATCATAGTTGAACTGAGGACCTCCCCAAAATAATCATAGTTGAACTGAGGACCTCCCCAAAATAATCATATTTGAACTGAGCCCACCCCACACACACACCCTGACTAGCACTTGGAATTGTAGTAGTTAAGTACTTTATTTGAACTATTTAAAAATGTTTTTCAAAATAGAAAAAAAAGGCAAAGTAATTTAGGGATAAGCGGTTTAACATGGATGAAAATAGAGCCGTACGTGTGCAGCCATTGCAGCTGGTCTTTAAAAACCTTTAATGCAGTTATATATATTTTGACTGGCACCTTTCCTGACACTTATCAAGTGTATTTATATATATTTTGACTGGCACCTTTCCTGACACTTATCAAGTGCATTTATATATATTTTGACTGGCACCTTTCCTGACACTTATCAAGTGCATTTATATATATTTTGACTGGCACCTTTCCTGACACTTATCAAGTGTATTTATATATATATATTTTGACTGGCACCTTTCCTGACACTTATCAAGTGTATTTATATATATTTTGACTGGCACCTTTCCTGACACTGACACAGTGTAAGTACGGTAGCCATACATGGGATTTCAAATGAAAACAAAACATTAGATTTACCGGCAATTATAAAAATGTGAGCTTCAAACTCCTACCTGACCGCACCGGACCCGTTCCAGGCTGCAGGACATTCGGACTGGTGTGGCCATTCCTTGATGTCCAGCTTGTTCTCCACAGCATCCTGGATATGACACATCACACAATTAATTAATGCATAATATTATCCTGGCATTTCCCGTGTTTCATTCACATTCCATCTAGCTTCGCCACTACTCATTGGCCGATGAATGTAAGCCATGACACGAAGAAGAGACACTGTCCTGTATTACTCATCACAGTAACACAATCTCATCACAGTAACACAATCTCATCACAGTAACGTGCAAAATGATGCACAAAAGGAGCTTTTTTGAGGAACATATTTTGTAGAATAATAAACAATCTCTCATTCACAGTGTCCGTAAGGTCAGTCTCCTGTGAACAGGTCAGGAAACAATGTTGCAAATCATCCAGATGTTTTGGGGTTTTCTTTTTTAAATAATTTATAACTTTCTCCTTATCTTACCTGACTCCATGGAAAAACAGTGTTGCCATCTCCATTTATTCTAAGCAAATTTGTGCTTGTTTTTCTGTAAAGTCGCTTGTAAATGCATGCATTAGTGCTGCTGGGGTTGTGCAATAACAAGAAGTCATGTGTGTTTTGTTTTAGCTTGTACAGTATGTTGTTTTGTGATATGATGCACTGATTGGTTGGCACTTTTAATTTCGTTGTACACGACACGTTGCAATGACAAATAAAGATCTATCTATCTAAATATTGGCAGCTGCAGTTTACGGTTTTTTGGGCTCGTTTCTAAATGTATATAGTTTCCTATTTGGGCTTACTTTCTAAATGTTGTTTAAACCAGTGTCTCAAATATGTTCACGTCAAGGACCCCCCCAAATGAATATGAATTTGGCCACAGACCACCATATGAAAACATTTTGTGCCAAGGACCCCCATACAAGTATTTCAACATTTATGAGATTATCTTTGAAAATAGCAGATCTACAAGCTTGTGGTGAGCCGTGTGTGAGCTTGTAGATCAGCTATTTCCAAGTGCTCATGTGGCCATAGTTGCTTATTTTGGGGCTGGTTTTCATAGACCTGGTTGTTGCGACCGTAGGTCTCAGATTACTATGAAAACCTGCAAAACCTGTCCGCAGTCCGAAGTCACCATATATGGAGGCGTGACCTGTCTTGTCAGTCAGTTCACGCCTCTATGTATGGTGACATCACGCCTCGTGACATGCTCCACATATGGCCACCTCCATATATGAAGACATGGAGAAGACTGGATCATCACCTAGATCTGCACATCTGGGTCCAGCCAGCAACTCTACATCCGACCTCAAACCTCAAACCCTTAGATCTCAATATATGGAGCTGACCTGGTCTGACATTATGTTGATCATTCCCCACCCGTCCTTCCTCTTCGATGTCTCCCTTTTGTGATACCTGTCCATTCAAAGTTATTAGTGCAGCCGCGCCCGGCAGCCTGCGAAAACTAGCGTTCTCAACAGGCCCGGCCGGCCCTACCTGGGCCCTGTTCTGACATTCCATATGTTGATCTGACCTCATCAAACCCTGTACACTCAAGAAACGCTCCATATATGGCAAGTACAGAATTGTAGGTCTGCTATTTTTGAAAAATCAAATCTGATCTCAGGTCAGAATGGGTTAATCAGACGAGTGTGTGTCCAGTGGAAACCTCGTATGAATCTGATCTCAGGTCAGAATGGGTTAAATTCCATTAACAATGAACAGAGTACATTTTCAGCTGAATGATGATTCAGCGATCGGGTTGACATTGACACTGCCACGTAGAAGACTCCTGCTCTTAGGGCTGACAGCTGCAGAAAGACTGCTCGTCCTAAGATGGAAACCTGCCCATGAACTGGGGAAAGTTGTCCTGACTTCCCGCACAATGCTCTGGGCGAAGCTCCGCTGTGCTGAACCAATGCTCTGACTTCCACATGGATTGGACTCATATTCACCGAGCAATATGAGCTCACATTACAAACTCAGTCAGCGTGGTTTTCCTGCGACGTCACCAGCACGTCACGGCTGTTTGTTAGCACCGTTCTTAAAGATACAGAACCCTATATAAAACTAGTTAATTTATTGTCAGGCGCACCCCAGTGAAAACAATGAAAATGTTTAGTCACACTTGACGGCTTTTGCGTCAAACTCTGGTCGTCGCACAACACCTTTTCGCAGCAGCATACATTTAGTTTTAATCCCTCAGTGCCAGAGGGTTATACAACTTCCATGCGGTGTACAGCATCATGCTATTACAGGGCCTTCACCGTGGGACAGCACAGTAAAGAAAAGGATAATACATACATACTCTTGATACTAGCTATCAGATGACCTAAATCTGATAACCCTTCTTTTGTGTCATTCCTCGGTTTTCACATGGATGTCTTTCAGTTTCAGGGAGAACCGAGCATAGCACAGTGACCTATATTGGGTCTCTGAATGACAGACCCTTCCCTGTCCCATATCCTGTCATAAACCCACGTAGCGGTAGCACCACCCTTTCCTTGCTCCACCCAGGCCAGAAGGTTGCTTCCTTGCTCCACTCGGGGGCCTTTTATATCTGCTGTTATGTGACTCGGCTCAGACGGATCTAAATAGTATCAGGTCATGCGCTTCCTGTTGGAATATTCCGTAAGTGGATTTTTTTATTTATTTTTTAATCAAATAAAATCCATTGAACTGACAATATTATCAACTAATGCCAACAGTTTCCTCCAAGTAAGCATACATAGGCTTTAACTCAGCCAACAACTAGTGCGAATGGATTAAAACGTTACACAACTATCACACCTTAACATCCTAAAACAAAGACATAACCTGGATCACAGGTTTTGTTGAGTGAACGTCTTATTTCTTTTTTTACAAGGTTCAATTAGTTTACTGCTCCTACATACCATTTCAGCTCCCATTGTGGCCTTAGTTCAGGTTACTTAACACCCACTGACCTCCATCACATCTTTGATGACTGGCGTCCATCTGGAGAGGTTGTACGTCTCCTCCTGGGAACGGTCCCTCCGGCTCGGCTTGCGTGAGAATAAACTTGTTGGCTGCAAAAAGAAAGAAAAAAAAGGATCCAGCCAGTTCGTCGACTAAAACTAAGACGAAAAATGTTCGTCGACTACCTTTTTTCACTGACTAAAACTAAATAAAAACTAAATAAAAACGAATCTATGATGATTTTAGTCATCATAGATTCATTTTTATTTAGTTAGTTAGTTTAGACTAACTGACAATTTCGTCAACAAATAAAAACTAGACTAAAATGTTAGGAAGGGACTAGTGGACAAGAGATCCAGTTTTATGCTGGGTTGCATGCTGAAAATAGCAGATATACAATCTCACAAGAGATTGTATATCTGCTATTTTCAGCATGCAACCAAAGTGTAAAAATATGTCATTACAACGACATCAAGGCCGGTCAAAACACATTTTAGTCGACTAAATCTACAGTTGATTTAAATCATATGACATTTAGTCGACTAAAACTAGACTAAACACTAGAACATTCCAGGTGACTAAAATGTGACTAAAACTAAGTGAAAACTATTCAAGAGACTAGGACTAAAACTAAAATAGAAATTTGCTGCCAAAAACAACACTGGATCCAGCTGACATGGAGAACTAAGGGTCTTGGCTAGGGTCAGGGTACAATTAATTAAAGACATCGGGATGCAAAATGATAGGACCGCATTTGAAAGTGGTTACTTCTTTTTTTTTTTTTTAAGATATTTTTTTCGGCTTACGCCTTTTATTGATTTTTTAAGGGACAGATAGTAGGCTGACAGGAAACGGGAGAGAGATGGGGGGATGACAAGCGGTAAAGGCCGTGTCGGGTTCGGGAGTCGAACCCGCGGCACACCGCGACTGGATCACCAGTCCGGTGCCCAGACCGTTACGCTACGGCCTGGGCCGAAAGTGGTTACTTCTAATGGCTCACATGCTTGGTCATTGGAAATTGATGATCATCACTAATTAAAAAAAGAAGAAATTGTCACCCATACCATTACCGGCGCTGAGATGATGGGAACACCCAGTTCTTTCCAGTTCATGATAAACTCTCTGTCGGCCTCGATCTTTACATGCTGGATGAGTTTGTTTAGGTTTTCCTCAGTAGTTCCTAGTTCGTAGCGTACACAAAAAAAAGACAGATATCTTTCTTCAGGCAGGAAAAGTATAGAACAAGTCGTCCAAACCGATTATGAATTTAAATCTATATTTTAGGATGATGGGGATTCATTTTGTTAAGACATCAGTTCCTTAATTTTGAGTGCATGTTAGAACCAAAAGGTCTGTACTTTGGGGGTCCCAAAGCACAATTAGTTAATATACGGTAGATGGAATCAAAATCAGTTTTTATCACTTTAACCCTATAATTAGGTATGTCCCGATAACTCAAACTGTGCGTTAGCCGATACCGAATACCGATACCAGTGTTCGTGATCTCATGTTGTGTTTATAGCTATCTAGCTATATATCTCGTGTTGTGTTTATAGCTATCTAGCTATATATCTCGTGTTGTGTTTATAGCTATCTAGCTATATATCTCGTGTTGTGTTTATAGCTATCTATCTATATATCTCGTGTTGTGTTTATAGCTATCTAGCTATATATCTCGTGTTGTGTTTATAGCAGACTCCTCACTCAAATGTGCAAACTCCACATGTCCCAACATTATATTTACCTGCCATAGTGCCAACCCCTTCCTTACCCCCGTGTCGGATCGGTGGTTAGACTGGCATATTCACCGATACCGATATGGCCCGATGTGACAAATAAGGGCCGATCCGATACAGTATCGGAGATTCGGGACATCTCTACCTAGAATATACGGTACATCAGCTATTTGAAAATAGCCAATCTACAAGCTCTTTTTTTTTTTTTTTTTTACATCACAAATATACACCTGGCACAACATACTTTCAGATGGGGGTCTGCGTGTCACATATACATATTCATTTTGGGGACCAGTGCTCTAGAACAGTGGGTCCCAAAAACCTTTAGGTCGAGACCCAAAAGAGAGATTAGACGTTTGCCCGGGACCCAAACTGGTGAAAATAGCAGATATATACATATTAGTAGAGCAGCTGTTTTCAATACTTCATGATTATTATATTTTTTTTATTCATGGAATGTCTTAGATTTGTTTGTTTGTAAATGCATGAAATGATTTTATATTTTATATAGATCTATATTGTTTTTTTTGTATTAATGTAAGGGGGGGGGGGGGGGATTTGTGTGGAGTCTGTGTGGAGTTTGCATGTTCTCCCCGTGTCCTCTAGGGTAGGTACCCTCACATGTTCTCCCCGTGTCCCCTAGGGTAGGTACTAGGTACCCTCACATGTTCTCCCTGTGTCCCCTAGGGTAGGTACCCTCACATGTTCTCCCCGTGTACCCTAGGGTAGGTACCCTCACATGTTCTCCCTGTGTCCCCTAGGGCAGGTACCCTCACATGTTCTCCCTGTGTCCTCTAGGGTAGGTACCCTCACATGTTCTCCCCGTGTCCCCTAGGGTAGGTACCCTCACAACAAACATGAGTAATCCTGGTCTCTAAACTGCCTCCCCCTGGCCAGCCGGGGCGCCTGATGGGGGGGAAAGGAACTGGTTGGAATAACGTGTTCCTTCCACGCGCTACGTCCAACCAGGGAAAATCCCCACAGCTGGGATCTTACCGTTGAGGCTGAAGATGTAGAGCAGCACAGCTGGGATCTTACCGTTGAGGCTGAAGATGTAGAGCAGCACAGCGCGGATCTTACCGTTGAGGCTGAAGATGTAGAGCAGCACAGCGCGGATCTTACCGTTGAGGCTGAAGATGTAGAGCAGCACAGCTGGGATCTTACCGTTGAGGCTGAAGATGTAGAGCAGCACAGCTGGGATCTTACCGTTGTGGCTGAAGATGTAGAGCAGCACAGCGCGGATCTTACCGTTGAGGCTGAAGATGTAGAGCAGCACAGCTGGGATCTTACCGTTGAGGCTGAAGATGTAGAGCAGCACAGCTGGGATCTTACCGTTGAGGCTGAAGATGTAGAGCAGCACAGCTCGGATCTTGTCGTAGGTGCTGTACGGGTGGAGGAGCACCGGGAGCAGCGTCCGCATGGCGTCCTTCACCTTCACGCCATCCACGTCTGAGCCCACGGCCAGGTCCTAACGAATGAATGAATTGCATTTTTATAGCGCTTTTCCAAGTGCTGAAAGAGCTTTACAACGGTTCATTCATTCATACATTGGGAGGTGAAGCGGCGAACAGTCGACGCCAGCGTCCTCACTTCCCCACATTCACACACCGACGGTGGCGAGCTCACACCGACCGACTCATTGGAGGCGATGTAGGGTTCAGTGTCTTGCCCAAGGACACTTCCACATGTGGACAGGAGGAGGAGCCGGGATTCGAACCGCCGACCCAGGGATCATTGGATGACCTGCTCTACCTCCTGAGCCACAGCCACCCACAGTCCTACACAGTAACACGCACACAAAGGATCTGTCTGTCTTCATATGGTACCAGATTAAAACCCATTTTGACCTGGTGGGAACGATTCTACAAAATGTCTTCTAAATCCTGAAAGTTTTCTGAAAAAGCCCATGCCTCTATGTCAGTCGTTTTGTCAGACATTTTCATGTCAAGGACACCCAAAAATATATGTAATTGGCCGCCGACCCCCATCTGAAAATATGTTGTTCCAGGGACCTCCCCAGAAACAAAGATTTGAGTTAAAAACGTTCACTCTGAAATAATATTATGGTGATTTGCACATTTTCACGATTTTTCAAAAATAGCAGACCTACAAGCTCATAGCGCGCCACTCGGTTGCGCGCTATGAGCTTGTAGATCTGCTATTTTTCAACAGCTAAAGCATTACATAATGCTTTAAAACACCAACAGGGGTTCCCGCCCAAAATGGGTTAAAGTGTCTAGTTGCCTCTTTTGAGTACATTTTGCCCAATTTGACTATGTTTACACAATCATTTCATTGTAGATTTCTTAAGAACAAAGTGAACACATACTGCTCCGGATACTAGAACGTTTCCGGGAGAATCCATGGTGTTAGGTGGACAGGTTGTGTTTACAGTAAAAGTTAAATGTACCTTAAATAGTTTTTAAACCAACAAACCTGTTCAGCTTTGCAGAGCTTCTCGACTTTGTCCGTGAATATCTTCATGCAGTCCTCAGCCAGGTGCAGATGAACTGCTTTCTATGGTTCAGACAAATGCCAGAGGACATACCACATAGAATTTACAATTTAGGCATTTAGCAGACGCTCTTGATCCAGAGCAACTTACATTAAGCAAAACACTAAAGCATGGCATACATGACATCATAAAAAGTAGTTATCATGAATCATGTATAAACTAAGAACGTAACAGTGGAGTATCTATGTCAACTATACATACTATACTATATTATATATTATATACTACTGTACGTAACGAGCTATGTGTCTGTCTAAAATACTATCTAAGTCTACATAAAGTGCTATCTAAGGGGCTAGGCTAGGGCAAGTGCTATGGGCCATGGTGGAGTCTGAAGAAGTGGGTTTTCAGACTACGCCGGAGGATTGGGAGTGAGGCTGCAGTTCTGACTGTGATGGGAAGTGCATTCCAAAGTTTTGGAGCCAGAAGGGAGAAGAGTTTGGGACGTGTGGAGCGTTGTCCCGGCGTTTTTAGTGAAGGTACCTTCCCGGCGTTGGCTGAATGTTAATAACCTCCTCTGGAAGGAATCGCCTCTAATCGTGAGGGAATTTGGCTCTATTAGACAACTACCAGTATTCAAATTATGGACAATTAGTTTGTAATAATGTTTGCTTTTCAGGCACTTCTAAAAGCACAATTTGCAACAGTAGTAAAAATGAAAAGTAAAAAGATAGGTTAGATTATATCTTCAATAGAAATACGTACTTTGTTTTCTTCTTCTTTTTTCTTCACATTTAAACTAGGCTTGTTTAATTGCTGAACTATGTTTAAAAACGTACTGTCATGAGTAAAACGATGTATTTGCTGATGGGATTAACCCATTTTGACCTGGGAACGATTCTACAAATGTCATCTAAATTATGTTTTCTGAAAGAAATGTTTCTACATGTCATTGGCGCTCAACAATTTCAACGACCCCCAGAATTATCTGTATTTGACCGCCAACGCCCATCTGAAAATATGTTGTTCCAGGGACTCCCCCAGAAGCAAAGATATGAGTTAAAAACGTATATTAAAACGTATGTTAAAAATATATATTCCAAATTTGTGCCACATTTTCACGATTTTTCAAAAATAGCAGAACTACAAGCTCGTAGCGCGCCACTCGGTGGCGCGCTATGAGCTTGCAGATCTGCTATTTTTCAATAGATAAATTATAACATAATGTTTAAAACACCAAAAGTGGTTCACGCACCCAAAATGGGTTAAACTAAACTATGTCACCGAAAAGCTAATGGTAACTAACACACACAGTATATCAGTTCCCGAAACTAACCCCTTACAGTTACAGCAGTTACATCTGGTGATTTTCCATTCACTCAGATTTCAGGGGAGTCAACAGCACCACCACCAGACATTAAGCCTTAGAGGCACTGTACACATCCACATCTTGATGCACATGAGATCACTTCTTAGAAAAAGGCCTTGAATGATACACACCCAGGCAGATTCTAGCCGTCACATGACACCGCCACCACCACCTACCTGGGTCTTCTGTTTCCGGAAGGCAGGCATTTTCTTCATCAGCTGATTTAGGCCACTTATTGTAGTCTGTAAAAAAAAAAAGAAATATGTTGGCAAGGGAGGAAAAAAGAAATCAAGAGATTTGAAAACGTTTTTTTTGTGCTGCTGCTGTTATGATGAATAATAAAGGCAATGAAAATAAATGAAAAACATCAGTGATCTTCAACATGTATTTCTCATGGCATTGTCAAGGATTAATTAAATACATGGAAAATCGTAAATCTTACAGAATCTGTAAATACTGAAAAGGGCTCTGTGCGATACCTTTGAATCCGGCTGTTTCGTCTTCGCAGACATTTCCTTCACGAGTTTGCGAATTTGTCTGTTGTAAATAAAGAGAAAAAAACGGAAAAAAGTTATTTCACATGATTGCAACTGCCAAACATAGCCAACATGTTTTTCACAAACACTAATGCTCTATGGAAAGTACTAACATATAATTTCGTATAATATAATAATAATAATAATAATAAAACTTTATTTGTATAGCACCTTTCATGACATGAAATGCAGCTCAAAGTGCTTTACAGAACAATGGAGAATAAAAGAAAAAGCAAGGCAACGACAGTAATGCAATACAGTGAGGACATGAATAACAAAAACTAAAATAAAAACAACTAAAAGATCAATTAAAAGCAATGTTGTATAGGACAGTAGCCAGTAGTAATGTCATTTTATTGAACAGATGAACTACAAGAGAGCAAACGTGCTTATGTAAGTCGAGTTGAATACGCTCTACATACGTTATACAGCTGCCTCGAGCCAACAGAATTAAACACCCGATGACGTCAGATTACTGAAACTCACACGGAGACCTCGGCGATGTGCATGTGTCTCAGTTGAACCCAGAGCACATCTTCCTCGTTCAGCACGGCCTCTTTCTCAGAGCCATCCTTTTCCTTGTACCTGAACACACACAGGGAAACGTTTGCTTTAAAAGGGATAGTTCAGATTTTTTTAACTTAAAGCTGAATGAAATACTTGCCAATAATCTAGTGTTTGCAACTGTATTCATTGATTGCCCCGAGTCCCGTGGTGGGAGTTCTGCTCTGGTTTTGGTGAAATATCAAGTAGTTCCGGTCATTTTGTGGGGGGGGGCAGTGGGGGCCACGCATTAAAAGTAAAAGAATCCACAAAACTAACGTAGTTTGTATTGTTGACCTATTTCTAAAATATGAGTGCAACTTTCGTTCATTTTTGACCCCTCTATCACATGGAACTATGTTTTTTGTGTCCATATCACTACGCCCAAAAAACTTGTTCCATGTGATAGAGGGGTCAAAGTTGAACAAAAGTTGCACTAATATTTTAGGTCAACAATACAAATGACGTTAGTTTTGTGAAATAATTAACTTTTACTGCACCCCAGTGCCCCCCCACAAAATGACTGGAACTACTTAATATTGGCCAAAACCAGAGCAGAACTCCCACCACGGGACTCGGGCAATCAATTCATACAGTTGCAACCACTATATTAATGGCAAGTATTTCATACAGCTTAAGTTAAAAAAATCTGAACTATCCCTTTAATTTAAAACCTAATATCTCATCTAATGTGTGAGGCTGTGAGCATAGATGAAGTGCAGTCAGTCATCTTGGTATAACTACATAGAAACACAAGCAAGCATGTATACTTGTAGGTGTTGTTCTGGATAGGGATGAGGTCGTAGGTCATGGCCTGGTAGGTCAGTTCATGTAGGATGGGGCTCACGGGGTCGAAACCTCTCTCGACTATCAGCAGCTGAGCTTGGGTCTTTGCCTGATGGGACGGCGAAAACACAAAAAAGAGAAGAGAAAAGACAGCTATGAAGCCAACTACAATGTCACAAAGCCACTCCTAAAACCAGTGTCTAACTTCTCTACATGGCACAACGTGCCAGGTCAGCTGAAGTGCAGTGTTGTTTTTGGCAGCAAATTTCCATTTTAGTTTTATTCATAGTCTCTTGAACAGTTTTCACTTCGTTTTAGTCACATTTTAGTCACCTGGAATGTATTAGTGTTAGTCTAGTTTTAGTCGACTAAATGTCATAAGATTTTAGTCGACTAAATCTACAGGTGATTTAGTCAACTAAAATGTGTTTTGGCGGGCCTTGATGCCATCGTAATGGCAGATTTTATACTTGCTGAAAATAGCCAATTTACAAGCTTGTAGATCGGCTATTTTCAGCATGCGACCATGTGTAAAATGACTTATACTGGATCTCTTGTCCACTAGTCCCTTTATAACATTTTAGTCTCGTTTTTATTTCATGACGAAATTGTCGATATATTTAGTCTTACTTTTAGTCATCATAGCTTAGTTTTAATGTAGTTTCCATTTAGTTTGTCAGTGAAAAAAAGGTAGTTGACGAACATTTTTCGTCTTAGTTTTAGTCGACAAAAACAACACTGCTGAAGTGCAGGAACAAATGAAACCACTCACTAGTGATACCTGGCTAATTAGACTGTGTACAAACAATATCTCCGTATGATGGGAATATCATGACTATTTAAACAAAGTATACAGTGGAAGAGCCTAGAATTCATGAAGTGTGTTTGTTGTCAAGTTATATAATTTGCCCACTAATAAAGACTGTCATTGTCAGGTCAGTTAACCTTTGGTATTACAATGTATTGTTTTAAACAATGCGGTTCAATTACTAAAGGCCTTGTTTATTTTGTCGATATTATCTCAGAGAGGTGCCTCACCTTCTTCTTGCCACTGTCATCCAACTCGTAGTGTCTAGCCAGCTTGTTGTCCACCAGTTCTGCCAGTATTTTAGAATTTTCCATGTTGCTGTGGATAGTAATAACAAGTGATTAAACACAAGTCATCATATTATTAGGACAATATAGTACTGTAGAGACGCGCTGGTCACAATTCTACTAATGGCTCGTACACACTGCACGACATTTGCTCCGGTTATGCTGTCGGGAGCATTTTTGGCGCCCGCGCTCGGCGCGCTGACAAAACTCCCGGTCTGACGCAAAAGATCGGCCTTTGATCGCCAAGGTTTTGCTGGCTGTGTGTGTGAAAGGAGCTGCGAGGAGATCCAGCGCCGATAAAAGCGCTCCAGGGCGTTTCTGAATATCTATCAGGTTTGATATTTCACTCTCTCGCCATCATACAGTATGAACTGGGTTTGATATTTGGCTCTCTCGCCATCATACAGTATGAACTGGGTTTCTCTCGCCATCATACAGTATGAACTGGGTTTCTCTCGCCATCATACAGTATGAACTGGGTTTCTCTCGCCATCATACAGTATGAACTGGGTTTCTCTCGCCATCATACAGTATGAACTGGGTTTCTCTCGCCATCATACAGTATGAACTGGGTTTCTCTCGCCATCATACAGTATGAACTGGGTTTCTCTCGCCATCATACAGTATGAACTGGGTTTCTCTCGCCATCATACAGTATGAACTGGGTTTGCGAGTTGCGACCCGAGAAGGCCTGTATTACAGCCAATGAGAGCACAGGACAGCTGTGCTCACAGACTCGGCCTGTCGACTGTATCGATAGATGATCAGATAAATCAGATGTATGAGAAATATTACGCATTATGCCAGCTAGATATGGGCCAATATAAAGTTAACTAAGAATGTACAATCTTCTCAAGTTACCGAAACATGTGTAGTGTACAGTAAGTGTGTCAAAAATATATTTCAAGTTGTAAAATATAAATCCCATTCATGTATTAACCCTGCACTACTTCTTAATTTACTGTATATATATATATAGTACATTTGTTGGATCATTTGACATTTCATCTACCGGTAATGCGGAGAAAAAGGGACCTGTAAGCAAAAAGTCTTAATTTGGCAAGATAGAAGATACTATAAGGGCGGCTGTGGCTCAGGAGGTAGAGCAGGTCGTCCAATGATCCCTGGGTCGGTGGTTCGAATCCCGGCTCCTCCTCCTGTCCACATGTCGAAGTGTCCTTGGGCAAGACGCTGAACCCTACATTGCCTCCAATGAGTCGGTCGGTGTGAGCTCGCCACCGTCAGTGTGTGAATGTGGGTGAGGTGAATGTGCAAGTGAGGACGCTGGCGTCGACTGTTCGCCGCTTCACCTCCCAATGTATGAATGAATGAGTAAGGCGCTTTGAGCACTCGGAAAAGTGCTATGAAAATGTAATTCATTCGAAAAAATGTAATTCATTATACTGAGCCTTTACTTCGTCAATATTTATATAATCCATTCTTTAATGTCTCCGTGAACGTAGGTTCTCTGAAAAGGTCTCAATCTGCTTGGGGGGGGGGGGGGTGAACTGTAAACCTGATACGGTGTCTTACTTCTTGTATCTGACCCCTGGGTATTCGTCCAGCGTAGCACAGAGTGTCACGATCTGGTCTGCGATGGTCTCCAGTGTCTTCCCTTTGTCCTCACTCTGGCTCCGGTATATGCTCCGGAACGCCCCGGGATTATCACACGTGAACACCTGAAATGGAAATGGATTTTATTTTAACCCATTCTGACCTGAGATCAGATTCATACGAGGTTTCCACTGGACACACACTGGTCTGATGAACCCATTCTGACCTGAGATCAGATTCTAAAAATGTCAGTCGTTCTTCGATTTTTCAAAAAAATTGCAGACCTACAAGCTCGTATCGATATGAGCTTGTAGATCTGCTATTTTTCAATAGCTAAAGCATAACATGATGCCGACACCAAAATGGGTGCACGGTCAGAATGGGTTAAAAATGACTTTTGATTAAATGAACAATTCATACATTGTATTTTATACTGAACAATTGACAATTGACACTAGGCTAAATCCCTTTATTGTAAATAGATTTAGCCTAGTAGTCAGTGTTGTTTTTGGCAGCAAATTTCTATTTTAGTTTAGTCATAGTCTTTGGACTGAAACTTCATTTCGTTTTAGTCACATGATTTTAGTCACCTGGAATGTCTTAGTGTTAGTCTAGTTTTAGTCGACTAAATGTCATAAGATTTTAGTTGACTAAATCTACAGTTGATTTAGTCGACTAAAATGTATTTTGGCGGGTCTTGATGCCGTCGTAATGAGTGTTTTTACACTTAAAAAAATAGCCGATCTACAAGCTCACAACGCAGCTTGTAGATCAGCTATTTTCAGCATGCAACCAAGTGTAAAATGACTTATACTGGATCTCTTGTCCACTAGTCCCTTCCTAACATTTTAGTCTAGTTTTTATTTGTCAACAAAATTGTCAGTATATTTAGTCTTAGTTTTAGTCATCGTAGCTTAGTTCTCATTTAGTTTCCATTTGTTTTCGTCAGTGAAAATAGGTAGTCGACGAACATTTTTCGTCTTAGTTTTAGTCGACGAAAACAACACTGCTAGTAGTGCTCAGATGTGGAGCACACTATGGAAGAAAATAACTGTTATGAATGACGGTGACTGCATGTGGTTATGTAATGATGATACGGAATGTGGGAGACACAACAATAAGAACAAGTTAAGTCAAGCTAGAGGGACAGTTTTCATTTCCCTTGGAAGAATCCCAGATAGATCAGTTCGTTGTTGTCACGGATTCCAGTGGTATCATCAGACAGTGATACACTGATGTCGTCATGCTCAGTGAAAGAATTATGCAAGACGTTTTACCCCATTCCTGATTTTGCATTTTTTTCCAAAAGACAATGTGATATCCAAGCTACCAAATGTGTGAGGACTCACTTCCATTTTCTATTGCACACTCATACAAGTCAATGTATTTAACAGCTTTCATGAATTATCTTATTCCATTATGACTAATGCAGAAAATGTAATTTACTGCTTCCAGTTTTTTGGTTTCTGCAGTTTCCAGCGGGGCTGTCACTATGACGACATCATTACATGTAGTAGTTTAGGAGCAGCCAACACCCTTCCCAGTTCCCAGCACTTGTCACAACACCATACAGTGAAAGAATATGACCAAAATCAGGTCTTACACCATTTCGCCGTTAACCCATTCTGGGGGCGGGAACCCTCTTTTGGACCCCACGTCGAAATAAAATAAAAATAAGTCTTCTATACCTGACAGTTGTCAGAAAAACCCATGTTTCTATGTCAGTGGTTTTCATGTCAACGACCACCGAAAATTATATGTAATTGACCGACGACCCCCCCCACCCCCCCCCCCCCATCTGAAAATGTGTTATTCCAGGAAGCAAATATTTGAGTTAAAAATGTTCGCTCTGAAAGAATATATATTCAAAGATTTGCGACACATTTTCAAGACTTTTCAAAAAATAGCAGACCTACTGTAGAAAGCTTGTAGCGTGGCACTCACGTGGCACGCACTATGAGCTTGTAGATCTGCTATTTTTCAATAGCTAAAGTATAACGTAATGCTTAAAACACCAGAAGGGGTTCCCGCCCAGAATGGGTTAAGTATATTATTAAGTTACATAAACACATGTTCAATTAAAGAAAATTACATTATTTGGTACAAGAATTTGGCCGAAAGTAAGCATGAAGAAAGAACCAGTCTTACTTGTGCCTCCTGTGGCAGAAAGGAAATGTTTATTTCCTTACAGACGCGTATGTACTTTGCGCAGTGCTGCTTCATGTTGTTGAACAGCTCATCTGGGCAGTCTGGTGGAAAAAACAAAGTCTGCATGTTCAATTATATCAATCACAGCATCACTGCCCATCACAGCAGTTTCTTTTTTTTTTAATCTTTATAATTTTTCACAACTGTGTCAATTATCTAATGTGATCCTGTGCTCTACACACCCTCCGCCAACCTAGTCCATGGGGAGAGCAACGGACTTGAACTCATGCAGCTGTGCTGCTCTACATCTTCAGCCTCAACGGTAGGCCTACCTTCTTTTTGTTGTCTCCACCAGGCCGAAGGCATGTGGGGAGAGTATGTTTTGCACTCCGTCCGTCCGCGTGTCCGTCCGTCCGTCCGTCCGTCCGTCCGTCCGTTTGTGTGTCCGTCCGTGTGTCCGTGAACAGCTAATCTCGGCCACCGTTAACCCGGTCGATGCCATATTTTGCACACACACTCCCTGGATGCCAACCATGAACCTCTGCCCCAAACTTTCCAGAACGGCCTGTTATAGCGCCACCAGGAGGCCGCTTTGTGCAAAACAAGTTTTTGCACAGTACACCTACAGATTTTGTCCAAACATCACGCAAATTGGTACACAGTCTCTCTAGAGCCATTCAACGAAACGGGTCTTTCAGATTTATCAGACTCCATCCTGATTGGTTAAGATTGGCTTCCAAAGTTCACAGGAGTGCTCAGTTTCAAACAAAATGCTGCAAATCATGAACACATCGCGTGATTTCCGTGAAATTGTGCACCCACATTCCCACTAGGCCGAGGACGAAATGCCACATGAACAATTTCAACTCAGCCTCAAGGTGGCGCTATAACTGGCCGAAAAGTGTTTTTACCTCTAACTGCACGGATCTGTGGATAACCTGGTGGAGACCTGTGCCCGGAAGGGCACTTTTTCTAGTTTTATATTTTTTTATCCCACGATTTTGTAACCCATTTTTCACCCCTTGTGTAAATTATCTAATGTGATCCTGGGCTCTACACACCCTCCACCAACCTAGTCCCCATATATGGGGGACAAGGGGAGAGCAACGGACTTGAACTCATGCTTCCTTCATGCCTGAGTGTCCAAGTTGCTCCTTTACACCTGACATGGGGGAGTTTCCCTGGTTGGACGTAGCGCGTGGAAAGGAGCACGTTATTCCTAAATCATAGTATATATGTATAGCATAATATAGTATATATGTATAGTTTATATGTATAGTTTCATTATATAGATATTCCACTGTTACGTTCTTAGCTTACGCATGTTTCATGATAAATGCTTTTTATATAATGTATTCCCATGCTTTTTTGTTCTTGCTTAATGTAAATCGCTCTGGATTAAGAGCGTCTGCTAAATGCCTAAGTTGTAATTCCAAACAGTTCCTTTCCCCTCCATCAGGCGCCCCGGCTGGTCAGGGGGAGGCAGTTTAGAGACCAGGTTTACAGCAGTTTTTTGTGAGGGTACCTACCCTAGGGGACACGGGGAGAACATGTGAGGGTACCTACCCTAGGGGACACGGGGAGAACATGTGAGGGTACCTACCCTAGGGGACACGGGGAGAACATGTGAGGGTACCTACCCTAGGGGACACGGGGGAGAACATGCAAACTCCACACAGAAAAGGCCCTTTCGCCAACCCCGCCTCGGGTATGGGCACCGATGACGCGGAGGAGGAAACACGCCGCCAGCACTACCAACTGTGCCACCGTGCCCCCACAATCACAGCAGTTTCCCTTGTGTTTGACCAAGAGAAAACGTACCTTCCCTCTTGAAATTGTTTTGTATAGTAAATAGTCTTGATAATATAGGCGAGTAAATAGTTTTGAGAAAGAATGCTGCTATTTGTCCCAATGTGACTGCAAACACGTTGCTGCAATTTGTTTAAAAAAAGCTTTATACCCTGTATAACAACTATAATGATACAATGCGACATAGCTGTTTACAAAAATGCTGTACCCCCTCCAACTGTATATATACTTTCCCCATTTTCAACTGTATTTATTATATTTAGACACTTGTTTTGGCAATGTAAACGTATGTTCATTGTTTTCTCATGACAATATAAAGCTCCTTTGAATTGAATTGAATAGTAGATCCAGCTAGCCATCATTTACTTACAGTCAGTAAACTTGAATTGAATAGTTTAATAGTAGATCCAGCTAGCCATCATGTACTTACAGTCAGTGAAATAAACGTAGGCCGCTTTATACTTGGGTTTGATCTTGAAGTCATCAATAAAGGCGTTCACACACTATGGAAAAATATGAAGAGATTAAGAGACATCAAAGCAGTAATTGCAATACAACAATTCAATTAACCCATTCTGACCCGAGATCAGATTATAAAAATGTCTTCTACATCCTGACAGTTTTCTGAAAAACCTATGTTTCAATGTCAGTCGTGAGTAATCTTTCAAAAATAGCAGACCTACAAGCTCATAGCGTGCCACAGAGTGGCGCGCTATGAGCTTGTAGATCTGCTATTTTTCAATAGCTAAAGCATAACATAATGCTAACAGCAAAAGGGGTTCCCCTGCCCAAAATGGGTTAAGAGATATCAAAGCAGCAATTGCAATACAACAATTCAATTCAAATTCAACACAGGACAAGTGCAGAAGAAAACTAGTTTTGCAATCATATGGAACATGGTTGTAAATGAGACATAACATAAAACCTTGATAGTTGGTGACATGAAGTAAATAGCCTTCATTTCTGGAACAGGTTCTCTGCTTTTGTACAGGTCCTCCACAACTTACAGAGAGAGAAAAGAAATGTACAAGAAAAGGCATTCCATGATCAAGTAATATACAGTATGCAAAGAATTACATATTTAAGCCAATATCAAGATACAGTAGTCGTGTTCATCCCCCATATAAAGTGTCTTTGTGTACTCTAGAAAAGCACTATACGTTTGAGATATTATTAGTAGTAGTATTTCCATGACATGTGACATCTCTCAATAATTCAGTTTATCATATCATGTCCCAAAGTGTATTGCTGCGCTATGATTCACAACTCCATTCACCCAAACATGTATGTCTCTCTCCCTCCAATTCTGAATCTCAGACATACCACAGCCTAAAGTAAAGTGTGTTGTGGTAAACATTTTGGTTTCACATTTGCATATTACCAGCCATTAAGTCTGTTTGATAAAAGTTTAAAATAAACATATTGCAGTTGATCCTGTGTTATAAGCATGGTGCATAGCCTTGCTGTGTAAGAATGTCTCATGTAATGACACTATATAAAGAAATGTTTAATGCTTACTTGTGATTCCCTCTGACATGAGATCTGACATTTTGCAACATGATGAGAGGAGCTTGGTGGTGAAGGGGTCCAGAATTAATATCTATGGAGAAGATGAAAGTAGATGAGCCATAACTTAAAACTTACATTTGCTA
Organism: Protomyctophum parallelum; assembly: GCF_964188405.1. Classification (NCBI taxonomy): domain Eukaryota; kingdom Metazoa; phylum Chordata; class Actinopteri; order Myctophiformes; family Myctophidae; genus Protomyctophum; species Protomyctophum parallelum. The sequence goes on from NC_139701.1 coordinate 54,032,060, forward strand.
GAGCTCACTTTTGGTACTCAAACACATTGTAACAGAGTATTTAAATTACTCACTTTTCATTCAGGTGCCTGGCTGAAAATATCTATTCTGTAACACGTTATAACAGTTTCCTTGTGTTGCTGTATAATTGCGTTGGTGCTGTGAAGATGATCAAACCTAACCTAGACTAAACTTGTAAATGTGTATATTTGTGTATGTACATTAATTACAAAATTAAAGATGAATTGTGTGACATCCCGGGCCTACCTTCCATACTTCCGATTTTTTACAATCTGCAATGATTGTCTCCTTTAATCCTAAAATAAAATAAAATAAATACTGTAATTAACACAAATAAAACAATCTGAATTGGATGCACTTGGCCATTCATACCGTATCCTATACACAGTAGTTTCTTACTACTGTGTGGTTTGCATTAAATAGTCATGACTCAGAAAACATTCTGTTTTACACTAGTATAATAATACGACCACACTCACAAATGAATTATAACTTTGCAGCAATAGCTGGTAGTTGTAAATGGTGCATTTGTATAGCGTCCTTAACCAGCTGTACAGAACTGGACTGTTCACGGCAGAGCGCTCGCCTTTGAACAGACTCTGAAACTACTTTAATTACTTACTTTATCCAAAGTGCTTTACAATGTGCATTACACACACACACACACACACACACACACACACGAAACTATGTCAAGGTACTGTACCTGTACCAACCAGCCTGCTCATTGGGAGCAGTTAGGGCATACATGGGCAACTGGCGGCCCGGGGGCCACATGCGGCCCCCATCATCACTTAATGTGGCCCTCAGGTTAATATCAGAATACTGATATAGTATTGATTGTTACAATTCCAAACATGACCCGGTTTTGTATGTCCAAGCATGTCCAAGTATGTCCTAGCAGCGGGGGGGGGGGGCTCTAGGCTACAGAAAGTGACTGCACCAGCCAAAAGGTATCCTCAGGTTATAAGAATATATAAAGTGGATAAATAGGGCACTTATAGAAACACAGTTACATTAAGAATAAAGCATGCAAAAAAGAGGTGCAGGGTGTAATGAAAAGATTAAGAGAATCAATAAACAATAGAATTTCAACATAATTAATATCATGTTATCCATTTCCATCTTTCCACCTTTCCATCCATTAATATTATGGATGGAAAGGTCCTTCCACAAACACAGCTAATCATTTTTAATGGATTTTTTGTTTTTTTGTTTACACTGTTTAGTGTTTACACATCTGCAGAGGTTCGAGAGGGGGTGCATACTTAGTTTAGAGTTAGACCTAGTGATTGGTTAGACATAAGGTTGATGAGGGGTGCGTTAAAACGTAGATTCATACTTAGTTTAGACCTAGTGATTGGTTAGACATAAGGTTGGTGAGGGGTGCGTTAAAACGTAGACCTGGGGGGTTCATACTTAGTTTAGACTAGTCATTGGTTAGACATAAGGTTGATGAGGGGTGCGTTAAAATGTAGACCTGGGGGGTTCATACTTAGTTTAGACTAGTCATTGGTTAGACATGAGGTTGATGAGGGGTGCGTTAAAACGTAGACCTGGGGGGGTGCATACTTAGTTTAGACCTAGTCATTGGTTAGACATAAGGTTGGTGAAGGGCGCTTCCTTTATGATGAATTCCTGTTCTGTTCTTTAACTATATAGAAGTGTCTATTTGTACGTCTCTAAATGTTTTGATGAATTGAACAAGGTGGACCCTGTTGTAAACAAACAAGTGTAATGCTTAATTGGGTCGTCCACTCACAGTTAACAGTCTTTGTATTGAGTTTGTGCTTGAAATGTACTGTAATTCTGCAAACTGTTAATATTTAAATCAATCAATCAATCAATCAATCAATCAAAGACCTGGGGGGGTGCATACTTAGTTTAGACTAGTCATTAGCTCTGGTCCATAGCCAATGCTTCTATGATTCTGCCCTCATAGAAGCATTGGCTATGGAGTCTGGACCAGAGCTAGTCATTGGTTAGACAGCTATAGGTTTAGGTGTGTGTCGGTCGGGTAGGACAACTAGGACAACTGGTTGATTTCCTGAAGCTCGATCATTATCGCAATATAATTGCCTCTTGATGAGCGAGAAGAAATGTCAACATACTCCTAGGAGACCCGAGGTTCAACTGTCCGCCACCCGGTCAGGACTCGCTCGGACATTTACGGAAACCACTGAACAGACACGACACCAGCTGACCCAACTGTGTCACCAACAAACAACACTCACCGTCTCTGTCTCTGTCCAGTATAGGATGTGAAACTAGATTCCCAGGGGATTTGGGGGGAAACACTCTCACAAGTCACCACCGACCAGCGACCAGACACTAGTTTTAGCACTTCACGGCACTTTAGCCGTTAATATTTTGTATAATTAATTAAAGTATCCACAACACCTATGGATTTATCTTAGCCGTAAAGAATAGTGAATCAAACCTATGATATGACTGACATTCCAACATCCGAAGTCACGAAACACAAACACACTTACACACGTAAACAACAACAGTTCCGATTCTGGATTACCAAAGACACAAAATACAAGAGATAGTGAGGCCTATACGTTAACTGTTACGTCTATTATTATTATTATGAATGACGGCATCGATCAGTAAAACTTACTTTGCCAAACAACTTTTTTAAGCCCATGATCGGCACCAGTTGCCATCTTGACTTATATTTTTCCACTGGCTGGCTGGCTGGCTGCGCCTCTCTTCCTGCGTCCTGTGCTTTCTACGTCATCATCAACGTCAACGTCGACAAGTGTGCGACAGAGGTCAGTTGTAGTTTTTTTTTTTTTTATAAGATTTTCAGTTTTTTGTAGACAAACAACCCCACATATACCCCTCAGTTGTAGTTTTTTAGACTTGTATTCCCTTTTTCTTTAGAATAATATATAACTTTCATCATGCCAACAATGCTGATCCTATTCTGTTGTTATGTTCTTATTTATATTCACCTGTTTGTGTTTGCGTATGAGAGCAATGTTATTCTTTATTGTTGAAATATTTAATATCTAGTATAGACTACTGTGGTTAATCTTTTTTCACTGTTCACAACAGCGATAGTTATTTAATACTATTAATATTGTATTTGACATAATATGTTGTATTAGTTTGTTTATTCGCTTGTGGAACGCCCTACCAACAGTCATTAAGACATGCGAATCCCTTGACTCCTTCAAAACCGTTCTCAAAGGGCCACCCCTTACCCCCCTCACTGTATATGTTTCTTTTCCCTTTTTACCTCCTTTATGATGAATTCCTGTTCTGTTCTTTGACTACCGTATATAGAAGTATCTATTTGTACGTCTCTAAATGTTTTGATGAATTGAACAAGGTGGACTCTCTTGTAAACAAGTGTAATGCTTAATTGGGTCGTCCACTCACAGTTAACAGTCTTTGTATTGAGTTTGTGCTTGAAATGTACTGTAATCATTCTGCAAACTGTTAATAAATATTTCAATCAATCAATTGTTTTGTTTGAGGATTTCAGGGCTGAATAAACCATATGGCCTATAGCCTAAGATTTAGACTCTTTTGTAGATTTAAAATGTCGATAAAATAAAATCTACGACAGTCTAAACCTTATATGCTACATAAACCAATCACACTCGTTTTCCCATTCAGATCTTTGTTTTCCTGCCCTCTCCATAAGCATTATGCCCAGAACATTATACATGTCACACCTATTACCTTACACATCCTCCCCTAAGGTGCACTTCTCTGTGTAGATGATTGGTCGTTTGCCAGGGGGAGGGGGCAGGTGAAAGTATTTCAACCACCACGCCACAACAGAGTCGCTGAAGAAAAGAAGTAACATAAGAAGAAGTAACATATATTAAGTGTAAGAACCAGCACAATTCAAACAGGAGAGACAGACACAGAGAACATGGGTGTCATGAAGGTCCTCGTGGTTTTTGCACTACTGGGCCTAGGCTCACAGGTAGAGTAATAACTTTATTTATATCATAATTTATTTGAAAGAAAATGTATGAATGATTTAATGACGTACAAGGAAATACAATTTCACTCTTGGTGTGGTCATAACAATACTGGGTGGTGTGTTTGTTACTATCGTGTATCACATCATGTAATAGATGTTCAGATCTAATATGTTATCAATTTGTTTAATCATATATTGTTTTTTTTATGTGTTTACATTCTCAGACAGCAGCTCAAGGTATGTTACTTTTTGCATAAATTCCACTGTATCATTGTCAAATAATAGGGTAAATACCGAGACACATAGTTATGGTATCATAGATTGTTTTTGTGTTCTCAATATTACGTGCTACTTGTTTAATTGTTGAAGGCTAATGAAGAAATATATTTGTATGTTCAACTACACTACAATGTATAACCTGACATGACAATGTTCCTGACACCAGGTGTCAGGAACATTGTCATGTCAGGTTATACATTTGTGTTTAGAATCAATGCAGCATAAAATCAAGATTTATGTCTCATACATTGCTTTACATAATCATGAAACAAAAAAAGGAATGCAGGAGTTGCTTCAAATGAACAGAATGAAAACGAACAAATTGTTTATTTTTGTCTAAATTGCTCAGTGTCACTCTTCTTTTCTGTATATATATATACGTACTTCAAACTAACCATAAATGAATGATGTCATTTCACAGATATCACAGCAACATTGTTTGAAGCAGCAACGGAAAACATGATTGTGTTGTGGACAAGGTACTCCGGAGCCAGCTCATACAAGGTCTCCGTTGCACCGAGCAACACGCCAAGCAGCCCTACTACCTATGCAATCTTTGGTCCCAACGTTGTGATGGGCGCTGTGCACTCTCTCTCCGCCAACGTCATCTATGTCGTTACGGTCGAAGCTCTGAATGGCAATTCTCAACCTATAGCCACTTCCAATACCATTGAGTCTTCAACAGGTGAGTTACAGTATAGTGGCATTGTTGTCTATAACAAACAGGGTCATTAGAGACTTGGATAACTAACTACTGTAGATTTACAATTTAGAGTTGCAGAGTTTTTGGGGCAGAAAACAGGAATAGCAGAGAGAACAGAAACACTTCAGTTCAGTAGCATAAAGGCAGAGCAGTTGTAGGTTATGTACTGTAGGTTGGGATTGGCTGTGCATTTCTAATACAGTTGTATACTGTAGGTACTCTACCTACTGTAAATGTATGTGGACAGTTCCGTCTCACTGTGTGCCACATAGCTGGAATCCTCATATCGATTGCTGTACATTTAGAAGGGAGGCACTTGTACAGTTGTACTGTAGGTCTTTAAAATGGATTCAAGTTATCTTCAGCTTTCAGGCAAACTATCTAGACTCTGGAGTCTCTAGACAGGAACATTTTACTGTTCATAGAGAGATTTGTCCAAATTCAGCCAGAGGTATATAGGCCTAATGCGTATATTATGCAATATTGCTACCCTTATTTTCTTTATACAGAATGTTTTTCTTGATTTTCATCTGAAATAATTGTGTACATCAACTGTCTTTTTTTTTTCTTTTTTTTTAAGCTCCCCAGGTTATGAATCCTATTGACGTGGTGAAGGCAAAAGACAGCACAACCTTGATGGCGGAGTTCACCGAGGTCACCGGGGCCACTGGCTACATCATACGCATTGAGAACAACGCTGGCTTCTTCCGTGAAGACGAAGTGACCTCCTCGCCGGCACAGCTGGGATCCCTGGCGCCGTACACCGCGTACACCCTCAGCATCATGTCTAAGAATAGTGGCGGTCGCAGCCAGCCGTCCACCTCTGTGGACGGAAAGACACGTGAGTTATGCCTCATGCATATATATTATATTGTATGTGTTATTTTAGATGAATTGGTTTCGGTCAGCTAATAGTAGTAGCCTAAAATATTTTCAAATAAACAACTTTTATGGACAGGGGAGACATAGGAATGACTGGAGGAAATAGTTTTCTGAGGGCTTGTTTCAAGCAGAAATTTACTAGTTCACTGGGGGGAAAAAAGGATTGCCACCTAGCCTTCCACCTCCCTTGTTATCTGATCTTCCTTATTGTCTGAAATGAGTACAAAAGAATATAGGTCCCAACATGCCCTAAGGTCAAAATTGGTTTGATCCACTCATGATAGTACACCCAACATACCCTAAAGACCTCTTCTGTATTAGCTGTAACTCTATCTGACCTCTGTGTATGCAAAACACAAAAAGCTGACCTCAACCTGACAATGTACGCGTCTACCCTGAGGAATAGGGCTGCTGTTTACAACAGGACTTGATATCTCCACTTGTCACAAACATGCCACAAGCAGTTTCACTGTTTTGTATTCATTGTTTGCCTTTGCCATCATTCATCTCCAGAGAGATGGTTCTTCATATAGCTCCTGATTATTAGGTCCTGGTTGTCTTTCTCAATTCATTTCAGGGACAAAATAATACATTTCAGAGGCTACCTTTTTTTATACATGCAGTGACAGTAAATAGGATGACATTTGGTTTCAGGCCCTATCTGTGACTGCAGTGTAAAAACCCAAGTGTTAACTAACTGTGAATCTGTGAATGCAGCACTGCCTTGTCTGCCCTCTACTACCCAACCCGTGCAGCTTAAAAGATCTCACAGAGTTCAATAATAAAGCACTGTGTAAATAAACTGGAAACTGTGTAATCTAAGCACATGATTCAAAGACAACGAAAAGAAGAATTGGCCTCTGGTACCCATGCGTTATATATATTTTTTCTTTTTTTTACTAAAATGTAAAACAATTAACTGATCATCATGCATCCATCCCATTGTGTCTTAGGGATGTTTGGATTCAGTCCAGGACACAATAAATACTACTTCCACTCAGTGGCGTGCACAGACATTTAGAGGGGCAGGTGCTCAAGTGAAAAAAAGGGCACCTTGTGCAGCGCATTTTGGTGCGGAAAACCCATTTTGGTGCTTTAGCTATTGAAAAATAGCAGATCTACAAGCTCAAGCCGAGTGGCGCGCTACGAGCTTGTAGGTCTGCTAAAAAAATAAATAATCGAAGAACCACTGACATAGAAACATATAGCTTTAGATTGTGGGGGCCTATAAATAATATAGTAGAAGCGTTTTTTTATCAAGATTTGATCAATGTCACCGCATGGTCCACACACTACAAATTAAGAAATTTAAGAGCAAAATTGCCAAAAGGGCAGGGGGTCCTCTAGCACCCCCTAGTGTCTATCTGTGCACGCCACTGATAAATACTACTTCCACTTTGACAACAGAATGTGTAAATTCAGTTTGTCCATTGCTTCATTCTTCTCCACCCCACCCACAGTGTTGCCTCCTCCTGCGCTGACCACCTCCTCTCCCAGCAACGACTCCGTCGACGCGTCGTGGAGCGCCGTGGCGCACGCCGTGAGCTACTCCGTCGCCGCCCACAAGTTCGGCATCAACAACACCGTGATCGTGAACACCACGAGTCTGTCGCAGACCCTCGACGGCCTGGACGCCGGCTCGCTCTACATCGTCTACGCCTTCGCCTGGGACGCGGAGGGCAGGAAGGGAGAGGCTGCGGTGACCAATCAGACCACACGTAAGATATTAAGACGGGATATAGGGACATAAGTACTGTACATGGCTGTGAACATTGGTTGTATTGTTGTGGAGAAGGAATGATGTCAAGCTGTCCATAATTCCTCACACTAGTGGTTCTCAAAGGGGGGACCCTTTAGTTAGCAGGGTACACTTAACAGGGTACAAAGGGAACTAAATGGACCCTTCCGGGTCCATTTAGTTCCCTTTGTACACTCTCAGGCGGGGGGTACGTCCTTCCTTGTTGAGAACCATCACTTCACACGTACAGTATACATGTGATGATCATACAGGTCAGGGGTGGGCAACTTTGACGATGGAGAGGGCCACTATATTTCCACACTCACTCCCTAGGGCCATATTACTGTCGTAGCAAAAATAGCCGATCTACAAGCTCAAAACACGTCGCGCTGAGACGTGTTTTGAGCTTGTAGATCGGCTATTTTTGCTATATTCGAATTGGAATCCTGAAAATTTACATTTTTATGTAATTTCAAATGCCTTTAATTATACGTGTGTTGAGCATTGAGCTACTAATTTAGACTGAAGTAATTAAAGCAGGTTTATGTTTGCATGTTTTGCATGGAATTGTAAACAGCTGGAACCAATATTATATCAGTATTCTGGTATTAACCTGAGGGCCACATTAAGTGAAGGTGGGGGCCGCGAATGTGGCCCCCGGGCCGCCAGTTGCCCACCCCTGATACAGGTGTTTCATTTGTCAGACCAAACTATAATAATAACTTTAATATATATCTTTGGATTGCCACATACAGGACCTCCCGCTCCGGATTCCGTCGGTGCGACCGTGGTGTGGTTGATGGATGACGTCGCGGCACTCAACGTGTCCTGGAGCATGGGGCAGCCCGTCCACGGCCCCGTGGGCTACCACGTCGCGGTGGCTGGCTCCGGCCTGCAGTGTAACTCCACGTCCAGCCACTGCACCATAGCGCCGGTGGTCTGTGGAGAGACCTACGTCATCCAGGTCACTGCAGCCAACGACGCCGGGCCCAGCGTCCCGTCCCTTCCTCTGGTGTTCGTGTCTTGTGAGTAACAGTGGCTATAGCCTCGCGTTATACCAGAACTGTTTCCAAATGCTTCATCACGCATCTGAAAACATCCTGAATGACTTTGATTCACGATACAAGGATGACGTATATCTGCATTCATTTTTTTAGACGATAGGACACTAAACATTCAACTTTATCATGTTCCCGCTATAGTCCCTTGCCCACCAGAGAATCTGGAAGTGGAGGAGAACGAGGCAGGAGGAAACTGCACGCTGTCATGGAACAGCACGCTCTACGCTGACATGTACAAGGCCTTCATCAAGAGAGACGACGGAGTGGAAGTGAACTGCACCACCACAGGCACCAGCTGTGACTTCACCTGTCTGTGTGGCTACACCTACCTGATGGACGTGTTTGCCTACAACGAGGCCGGCTCCAGTCCTGAGGGATTGACCCTCAACTACACCACTTGTAAGTAACCGTTTGACCAGTTCAACCCCCGGTGTCCCTATTCCGGGGTGAACATTTGGTGGAAAATAGCAGGTCGACGACAAGCCCCACAACAAGCTTGTGAGCTTGCATATGTAGACCGTCTATATTTTTCGGCGAAGAGATCTGTTGTACATGCAGGGAAAATACTAGCACACCTGATATGAAAGCTAAAACTAAAACAATAGTGTAGCCTATACTGTTAAAATTGTTTTTCAGAAAGCTTTCTCCCACCACGAGGCCTGGGAAACGTTGCAGCTTCCGATGTACAATAGTTAGTGGCACAAGTGTTTACAATTTATTACATGAGGAAATGAATAACCACTGAAACCCTCTAGTCTATGCTTAGTAAAACACATTTGAATTGTAACTGTACTTGGTATGTTTCTTTTTTCACTCTAGTCTAATCACTTTGGGCCAAGATTGCTGATCTAGGTCTGTTATTGCTAAACATTCTGCCCAGAATAGGGATACCGGGGTTCAAGTTGTTAACATGCCCTGCAGTGAAAGTGCTTTAATATGTCTTTCGGTTGTATATTACCAATGAAATGTTCCAAGGTTACTCGTGACCAGACAGGCATGCAGAGTGTAGGGAAATGGTTCGGTTCTTTGCCGTGACACTGTATAAAATGAGCTCACGTCATGTTCTTCAATCTCCCCTGCGTCACAGTGCCTTGTTGCCCAGAGGTCGTGTCTGTCAGCCTGGTGGGCACAGAGACCCTGGAGATCAGGTGGCTGCCCGTGCGCGGCGCACAGCTGTATGAAACCAGGGCTGTGGACGCCGCAGAGACCATCGTATGCAACGACACGTCGCCCGTGTGCGCCCTCTCCGACCTGACATGTGACAGCACCTACAACGTCAAGGTGATACCCTGCAATGAAATCAGAGGCTGCAACCGCACCTGCCGGCCTCACACCAGGGACACAGGTACACGCACGTCGCACACACGCACACAGTACGCACATATGCGTGTCGCATGTACAACAAAAAAGACACAAACACAATATTGAAACAAAGCATGCAAATTCCTATCGGAATCCGCATTGCAAAAATCGATGCCTAACACACTGTACAAACATACAAGCATATTATGGTTAAGATGCATTTGGTGTAACTATATGTTCATGTAAAGAGAGTTTATGTTTTTACTAGGGATGCACCGAAAGTGAATTTCTTGGCCGAAACCGAATACCGAATATAGGAAACAGTTGGCCGAAAAACGAATACCGAATTTCCGAATATGATTAATATTATTATATTGCTGTCATGGCCGTACCTTAAAGCTATACCTGATGTATGGAAAAATAAATGGTTATGGCAAAACGTAACTTAAATAATAATCACTATTATGGGTCCATAAAACATGTATTCAGCTCTTTTGAATGCATTAATTGCATACACTATTCGGTGATATATTTTCTGCCTATTCGGGCCGAAAACCGAATAAGCCGAAAATGCATTTTTAGCCATTTTCTGCCGAATATTTTCTGCGGCCGAATATTCGGTGCATCACTAGTTTTTAGCCTTATCATTGACACATCACGTATGTTGTACAAAAGTTATGTTTATTATGACTGTGTTATCAACCCCAAAGTTTGGAAGAATTTGGAATGAAAGACAAATAGTACAACCTTCAGTTTTACATTTGAGAGTGCACACTCTCAGGGTTAAATTAATCCCACTAAAGTTTACTGTGTAGGCTAATGTCAAATGTACACATCATTGTTGCGACCGCATTGCTTGCTGAGAGTAAAGGCTCATACATATAGTCTGGATTTACGGTGGTGGGGTGACCACCGAACTACAACATGACGTCACGAGCCGCGGTGAAGAGCATACCACCGCCACCGCTCCAGCCCTTCTCTCTGTTTTTACTCACCACCGCTCAACGTTATTTCAGCTCCGGTGGTCAGCTCACCACCGGAGCGGTGGTCACCTCACCACCGAAAATCCAGACTATGAATTGGCCTTAACAGTCACAGACAGTACAAAACGTAAATCAGGCTGTAACCCGTCCTGCCTCGGCTCTCTCTCTCTCCCCCACCATGCAGCGCCATGCATGCCAGAGGATCTGACAGTGAATCAGACGGAGAACAGCATCAGCGTCAGCTGGACAGCAAACAACCGCGCCGCCAACTACACCGTGGAAGCAGTGGGTTCACAATCCCCAATCCTCTCCTTCACCTGCACGTCCGCCTCGGACAGCTGCAGCATCTCCGACCTGCCCTGTGGCACCGAGTACCAGGTCACCGCCACCGCAAGCAACACCGCCGGACACAGTTTACCCAGCTACGCCGTCGATCTGGAGACAGGTAAACCAACCGCTCAGAGATGACTAGAGTTACAACTGAGAGGCTTCCTAGGCTATACAGTATGATCATAATGATCATTTATTGTCACATTTCAAATGGTTTCAGAATAGTCGGCGTGTGTTGAAGAAGTTATCATTGTTTGTCTGTAGGCAGTTTGTATGTATAGGCAAACATTTCTGACAAAAAGTTAAAAGTTTGCCCAGAACAGTATGGGTTAATGCTATTTAAATTATGATATTATCAAGCATATCAGACAATCAATCTACATTTCCCAAAAGGAAATGCATGTATTCAGTCTGACTGGAAGCAGGGATAAGAGTAAGACTATACCAGCCATATAAAAAATGTTTTGAACAATCCAAAATCCAAATCAGATCACCTCAATAAGATGGAGATGAAAACTTGGGCTTCAAATCAACCCCTGAGAATCTGAATGCTGTTGTGTTCATGTCAGTTCCCACTTTTTCAGTCAAAATCACACCTTTGCATTTGTAATGAATCGATTTCTGAGTTTCATGTCTGTACTGTACAGTTACTACAGTATGGTGTCGACTAGCTATCGTTTCTGTCGGGTGGAAACCCTCATATGTCCAACTCCAAAACTTTTCAGGATTCGAATGATTTTTTTTTGCAAAAGTAGCAGATTCTGTTGTGTGATAATAAGAGGTTTCTGCCCAACAGCATTGATTGATTGATTGATTGAAATATTTATTAACAGTTTGCAGAATTACAGTACATTTCAAGAACACACTCAATACAAAGACTGTTAACTGTGAGTGGACGACCCAATGAAGCATTACACTTGTTTACAACAGGGTCCACCATGTTCAATTCATCAAAACATTTAGAGACGTACAAATAGACACTTCTATTATAGTTAAAGAACAGAACAGGAATTCATCATAAAGGAAGCAAAAAGGGAAAGGAAACATATACAGTGAGGGGAAAAGGGGGTGGGGGCATTCAGATTTTACGGGGGCCAGTTTCGAATTGCAGCCGTCCGTAGGTGCCCTTTGAGAGCGGTTTTGAAGGAGGCAACGACATGCATGCATTCATACACTGAACGAAAACACGGCACTCTCTCAACGTTCTCTTCCCTTTATACCCTGCATAGCGCCATGTTGCCCAGAAAACCTGACCGTGGAGCAGGTGAACATGGCGATGACCAACGTCACGTGGTCTCACGCCCGCGGGGCGCAGACCTTCGTCACCTCTCTGACGTCGTCGCGGGGCCACGCCCGCTGTCACACCCAGGACTCCCACTGCCTGATGGGATGCATCACCTGTGGCACCAACTACACCGTGGGCATGGAGGCCTTCAGCCGCACGGGCCACAGGTCCATGTGCACCTATCAGGGATTCTCCTCCAGTGAGTATCCCATTCTGACCTGAGATTAGATTCATACGAGGTTTCCACTGGACACACACACTGGTCTGATGAACCCATTCTGACCTGAGATCAGATTCTAAACATGGCAGTCGTTCTTCGATTTTTCAAAAATAGCAGACCTACAAGCTCATAGCGCGCCACTCGGTGGCACGCTATGAGCTTGTAGGTCTGCTATTTTTCAATAGCTAAAGCATGACATGATGCTGACACCAAAATGGGTTCCCGTTCAGAATGGGGTATAGCAGTGTTGTTTTTGTCGACTAAAACTAAGACGAAAAATGTTCGCCGACTACCTTTTTCCACCGACGAAAACTAAATGGAAACTAAATTAAAACTATAAAGCTATATGATGACTAAAACTAAGACTAAATATATCGACAATTTCGTCGTGAAATAAAAACGAGACTAAAATGTTATAAAGGGACTAGTGGACAAGAGATCCAGTATAAGTCATTTTACACATGGTTGCAAGCTGAAAATAGCCGATCTACAAGCTCACTACAAGCTCACTACAAGCTCACTACAAGCTCACTACAAGCTCACTACAAGCTCACAACGTGTCGCAGCGCGACGCGTTGTGAGCTTGTAGATCGGCTATTTTCAGCAAGTATAAAATCTGCCATTACGATGGCATCAAGGCCCGCCAAAACACATTTTAGTCGACTAAATCACCTGTAGATTTTAGTCGACTAAAATTGCATGACATTCAGTCGACTAAAACTAGACTAACACTAACACATTCCAGGTGACTAAAATGTGACTAAAACTAAGTGAAAACTATTCAAGAGACTATGACTAAAACTAAAATAGAAATTTGCTGCCAAAAACAACACTGGTGAGTAGTTGATTCATTGTTGTCACCGGATGATTTAGTTAGGACATATAAACGTCAAATCAATAGCGCGGTTGTTTCACGCGTTTGCCTCGATTACGATCAATAAAGGAATTTGAAAATTAGGTTCAAATGGCAGATCTACAAGAGCTCGTATAGATCGGCTATTTTCACTGTTTTACCACCATTGCACAACAAAGTACTGTATAATAATACAGGATTAAGTGGTTAATCAGACTAATCGATTTAGTCGATTATTCAAAGCCTGCTGATCTCAATTATTCGAATAACCTGAACGAGCAAGATTATGTCATTTAGAGCTTCTATACATTTCAGTTTAGATGTATTTTCTGTTATTTTCAAAAATGACTCCCTGCTCTTCTACTGAGAAATACAGATCCTGTGGTCGGATACAGTAGGGCCACAACTTGTGGTGCGACATTACATTTTGAGCTTCATGCAATACTCTTGTGGCCCACAAGAGTATTGCATGAAGCTCAAAGTGTAATGTCGCACCTGCCCCAAACAGGCTCTCTGCGCGGGAGCCCCGGATTCAAGGTTATCAGGCTACATAAATTGTGAATTGCTGCTTTATTAATATCACTATAGAAGTGTGACTTGATAAATATGGGTGTCCCTTATTACAGGTGCTTGCTGTCCATCTGGCATCAAGCTGTACAGACTGGCCAACAACGCACTGCGGGTGTACTGGCGTTCTTCTGGCGGCAACTACAACTACACAGTAGAAATGGCAGGCACTGACAACTACACTTGCACGCCCCCTGCTGGGCAAACCAGCTGTGACATCAGCGGCGTGGCATGTGGAGACGTCTACCACGTAACAGTAGCGCCAGTCGAGCCAGCAGGCGACAAGGTCCACTTCTGCCCCCAGAGGATGTACTCAGGTACTGCAGCAGGTCTCTTTTATTTCCAGTGGAAGCTATAGACCGATTCACAGAGGGTTTCCTGGGTGCGGCCATTACTGAGGTGTACCATTGAGTGCAGCAGCACTGATTAGCTACACCTGGCCTACGGAGCACCTGCTCCATGGATTACACCTCAGTAATGGCCGCGCCCAGGGCACCCCTCTGTGAATCGGTCTATAGGGACACTTGACTATACTGGAATTCTGTTCTGAATCGTGCTATTATTGAGTTTGGTTACTCAATAATAGTTAGGTTACAACATCTTGTTTTCATTCTTACAAAGCATTTATTATAATCATAGACAGACAAAAAAAGACAGATTTATTCTGTAACTATACTCTGTATAGTTATTAATTGCCAATATTATATTAATCCAGAATGAATGAATCATGTGAAAAGTAATCCAAGAAAGGGTATTATCCAATTTTGAATATTGAAATACAAAATGAACATCATGGTTGCTTTTGGTTGATTTTGCGTTCTCTTTTTTTTCAGTCACTTGCGCGGGGAACAACGTAGGAATGGGTGAGTACAGTATTGTTATTGAACTTTTAATGTTCGGTCTATGAAAGTAAAGTAATATTTTGATCAAGGTTTGCCTGTTATCTCTTCTATGTTACCACATCATAACAGCATGGAATTGTGCAAAATCCTATCCAACGATAACCACATATTCTTATAATTCTGTGTCTGAGAGGCTAAATCTCGTCAAGTGGTGGTCCGTGGCTCAAATGCCAAATGAATAATGGACCTTGATATCAAAAAGGTTGAAAACCACTCAATTAATAGATGAATAGATGAATAGAACAATACATGATAACTGTTATTAAGTCATATTATTCAGGCAGTATAGGCTATGAATGCAAACGTAACATCATTATTCATAACTAGGCTATATGAAATATTTCAGTGT
Organism: Protomyctophum parallelum; assembly: GCF_964188405.1. NCBI lineage: Eukaryota > Metazoa > Chordata > Actinopteri > Myctophiformes > Myctophidae > Protomyctophum > Protomyctophum parallelum. The sequence continues at coordinate 54,047,463 of NC_139701.1, forward strand.
ATATCCTCTAATGCCACTTAAATATGTTTTCCTCCAGTGATTTACAGAGGAAAGAGAAGCGTGGACTCTCTAGTTCACACTTAGTAGTGGTAAGTATTCACACACCACTCTCACTTTTGTTTTATCAGCTCAATTAACTGGCAGAATTGTTACTTTGAGCCGTTACTGTACCTCAAAATGACACATTCTAAAAAGGCCAATTCGCACCAATGCAACTACAGTCGCATCTCCTTGCAACAAAACAGTTTCAAGGTCAACCGCACCAATGCAACTATCCTTGCGACTGCAATTGGAGATAATGATTGCATGTAGTTGTGTGTTGCTGTTCCATGGTGAATCATTGGTGTGGACTGGGCATTACAGTAGCCTATACTGTGCACAGTAAAATCCTCAGCATTTATTTACCAATTTCTGGGTGCAAAATGTAACCAAATGGACCCTGATGATTGTACTGTGTATAGTTACTCATGAAAGCCCTGTTGTGGTTACAATAGAATAGTCCTCTGTTACTTGAGAGTACATGTGTGTGCGTGCGTGTGTGCGTGTGCGTGTGCGTGTGTGTGTGTGTGTGTGTGTGTGTGTGCAAGTGTGCAAGTGCATGAGAGTATGTATGCGGGGTGTGCTTTGATCTGGGTAAATATTGCACGGTAGACCCCATACATGTGTTCAATTTCACATGCATGATTGTTGTCTTAATGTTTGAGCTAATGTTAATGTTATAGCCTACAATGCATGCCTTTTGAAGATCATGTCACATGGAAGCCATATATGGGATTCTTTGTTTAGAGCACTTGAATATGAATCGCTTGCCAGCCAAGTCTATGCACTTTGTTTGTGGATTGTTTTCAAAGCTTCAAGGCCTGTAGAAGCAAGCAGCGGATACATCGCTCTGCATCTCCCTCCCTCAGCGTGATCCTCAACCTACATCTCACTCCTAGCTGCTAGAAGGACAACTACATGAAGTCTGAACGAGAAATAAGAAGAAGCTAAACTAAAGGTCTTAATAATACCCATGCGACATTCGGAGGCAGTTATGTAGCCTGCGACATGGATTAAGCCCAAACCACACCAAAGGGTCGAGTTGGGACAAGGATTTTTCTTTTTAAATATATGTTTATTGGTAGCCGGTTTCAACAATTTAAGTTCAGTTTGAACATACAATTTTTTTGTCTTCCATTTTCTCCCTCGCCCCATCCCTCCCCCCACAGTTATCGTCATCATTAAAACAATATAAAAAAGGAACAATACAAAACGTTTTTCTATGTCATGTCAAGGACAAGAACCCCAAAAAATATATGTATTTGGCCGCCGACCCCCTTCGGAAAATATGTTGTTCTAGGGACCCCCCCCCCCCCCAGAAGCAAAGATTTAAGTTAAAAACGTTCGCTTTGAAAGAATAATTTATATTCAAAGATTTGCGCCACATTTTCACGATTTTTCAATTATAGCAGACCTACAAGCTTGTAGATCTGCTATTGTAGAGCTTGTAGAGTTGCATGGCGACCCATTGGTGTGGTTTGGACTACAATGTGTGTTTTTCTTTGTGTTCCATTATAAAAATGTTCACTTGTGTGTGGCTTTGTTAGGACTATGTTAAGATAAGATGTAATTGTGCCCTCGACAATTATGAACAAGCCATCAAAAAGAAGTTTCTCATGAACATATTACATTTTTTTATACATACTGTATATTATACATACAATATACAGTATACTGTGTGTGTGTGTGTGTGTGTGTGTGTGTGTGTGTGTGTGTGTGTGTGTGTGTGTGTGTGTGTGTGTGTGCGTGCGTGCGTGCGTGGAATGTGTGTCTCATTAAATGTTCACTTGCGTATGCCTATATTATAGTTAAGCCATGTTGCCCTCAACAAGTCATCAAAGGGACATAAATTATCATGGAAAACTATATTTTAAAAATGATATATACACACAAACACACATATCATTTGTGTGCTTGTGGTATTATCTTTTTCACTCATGTCATTATGACAACATTCAATTAGATCAACATTGGATTGTATTTCTTTCCAATTGTCAGTTTGATTCAAAAGGAAAATTCAAATTAATAAAAACTGAATTATTATAAGGCCCCAAAAATACATTCTAATTAATGTATGAAACTTTTTGCCCTTTATTCTGCCCATTGTTAAAATGCAACTGTGCCAATTTCTTTATTGTGTGGACAAACTGGACATTGTGAAAATCTGTGGTTCTTTACTTGGTTCTCAAACCTTTTCATGTCAAAGACTCCCAAATTAATATGTATTTGGCCGCAGACCCCCATTTGAAAACAATTTGTTTTCAGGGACCCACATACAAGATTTGTGTTAAAATGGTTCAAAAATATTAAAAGAATGTCCAAATTGTTTTCTTTTTGAAAACAGCAGATCTACAAGCTCACAATGTGTCACACATGTACCTTGACATGACCTTGTAGATCGAATGTTTTTAATTAAAAAAAGAAAATTGAACAATTTAATTAAAACAAAATAAGTATATGCCCCAAGTATGAAGCCTCCTGAGCATAAGTTGCAGACACTCATGATGTGAGCCATGTGTCATCATCTGTTTAATTAACCACTTAAAAAACCTCAAACTCAAACCTTATCATGCCAATTTGGCACAAATATTTTGTATCAGGGACCATCCAGATATTTAAGTTGAAAATGTTCGATTAAAAATGTTTTTTTTTTAGCTCAAATCCAAAATGACACAGATGCTTCCCCGGTCTTAATGGGTTAACCCATTTTGACCTGAGATCAGATTCTAAAAATGTCTTCTACATCCTGACAGTTTTCTGAAAAAGCTATATGTTTCTATGTCAGTCGTTCTTCGATTTTTCAAGAATAGCAGACCTACAAGCTCGTAGCGCGCCACTTGTAGATCTGCTATTTTTCAATAGCTAAAGCATAACATAATGCTAACACCAAAACGGGTTCCCGCCCCGGTATAGGTTAAACCCTGTACAAGTAAACTAATACTTTGTTGACCGGCGTCAGCTCTGTAATTGGTCTGCTCATAATGTCCCCCTCTACACCAAATCTCATTAGCTGAAAATAGCAGATCTACAATGTGTCGCGAACTGGTAGATCTGCTATTCACGGTGAACGTTCCGCCAGAATTAGTGATGTTAGGGTTCAAGTGGTCCTACGTCTTCAGTGTGCTGTTGCTTATTCTCAGGATGTATATGAAAACTGTTTGGAATATGTGTTTGTGTAAACCTGCATGCCGCATATTTCCTTTTAAATAAAACATTCACAACATCATTGTTTCTGTCCTTTCAACTTCCTATGCCTCTAATTTAATCAGTGAAAGTAGAAAACATGATACATGATACTGTACCAGGGAAGAATTAACTCCCATAAAAGGGCGGCCTTATGGCCACAAATGTTTTGGGCCAACTAGGGGCTCAAAAACCAAATACAAGCGCGGTCCAGTTTCCCCAAAGGGCCCGTGAGAGCCAGGGGCCCCTGAGAGCCAGGGGCCCCGGACCCACCGGGCATCGGCCCAATAGATCATCTATTCCAGCCAGGTCATTGACATGTGACTGCAGTGGTGTGCACAGATAGACACTAGGGGGTACTAGAGCACCCCCTGCCCTTTTTGGCAATGTGCTCTTTAATTATTTTTTTTAAAGTTAATTTTTTTTCTTAATTTGTAGTGTGTGGACCATGCGGTGACATTGATCAAATCTTGATAAAAAAACGCTTCTACTATATTATTTAGGCCCCCACAATCTAAAGCTATGTTTCTATGCCAGTCGTTCTTCGATAAAAATAAATGAATAGCAGACCTACAAGCTCGTAGCGCGCCACTCGGTGGCGCGCTATGAGCTTGTAGATCTGCTATTTTTCAATAGCTAAAGCACCAAAATGCGCTGCACAAGGTGCCCTTTTTTCACTTGAGCACCTGCCCCTCTAAATGTCTGTGCACGCCACTGTGTGACTGTGACCACACCATCAACAGCAGAAATATGAAGTATAAAACAAAATGGAAATACTCAAGTAAAGTAAAATAATTGTACTTGAGTAAACGGCGGGCTGAGCAGCTCTTTCATAATCTCCCCGTGGAAAGAGAGGGTTGTGTAATCTATTACGTCGTGTGTCTGCTAGCTGAAAGGAGAGCTAAGTTAGGGTTCAGTGTCTTGTCTTTTTTTCCACCCTAAAACATGATCATCAGGTCATATTGTTATATAAGGAGGTATAAAAAAAAATCAAAAAAGTATTTGTTAAAATGTGTTAACATGTGGGCACGCCCAGCTGTTCATTAAGTATGCCTGGTTTGCCTGGTGGGTGGTGATGGGTGGTGATCCACCTGAACTGAAGCCGCACCCACAGCTGTAGTTGTATGATAAAAGGGGAGGGGTTAGGGGAGTGGCTGATAGTGTGGTGTCACTATATTCAGTGGCGTGCACAGATAGACACTAGGGCGTGCTAGAGCCCCCCCTTCCCTTTTAACAATGTGCTCTTTCTTAATTTGTAGTGTGTGGACCATGGTGACATTGATCAAATATTGATAAAAAACGCTTCTACTATATTATTTAGGCCCCCACAATCTAAAGCTATGTTTCTATGTCAGTGGCCACTCGGTGGCGCGCTATGAGCTTGTAGATCTGCTATTTTTCAATAGCTAAAGCACCAAAATGGGTTCCCGCCCGAAAATGCGCTGCACATGGTGCCCTTTTTTTCACTTGAGCACCTGCCCCTCTAAATGTCTGTGCACGCCACTGACTATATTACTGTTTATTTCATTGGCCCGTTTGACTGTCAAGGGTTCAGCCTCCAGGAAGAAACCCTAAATACAAAGTCAATACATACCATTGCACATAAAAACAACTCCAGGGTGTCTAATGCACTTTGTAACCTTGTTAAGAAAGGTGCTTTATAAATAAAATGTACTTACTTACTTACTAATTAAGTACTGTCACCTCATAGACACATGAAAAAAATTGTGAAAAGAATAAGAGTGAAACATTTGTGTAAAGATGTATAATAATTAAAGTATAATAAAGTCCAAAGACATAATAGAATATCAGTAACAAATCTCAAATAATTATACATAAAGTGTGTAACAGTGTTCCGTAGTCTCTGGTCAAAGTATCAAATAACGAGATACAACAAGACATGATACTGTATTGTTACGTCCCATTATCCTATTAACAGAAAGGTAGTACAGTTCTTGGGTTTCCACTCCTTGACACTGTAGCAACATGAGAAAATAGCAAAAAATAGGAATACAATTAGGCTACCGTATAACCGAAATTACTAACAAAATATACAATTGCAGCATTGAACAGAACTTAGGTGTTATATATATATATACTCATATATACTGTTATATATGTGAGCACTGTATGATGTTATATTAGAAAGATACTAATTTCTGCTTAAAGTTGCCGATCACATGTCCTCAAGATTGCAATTCTCAAATCTCAGGGCCACTGCTGTCCTTCCCAGCGGGATTTCACTCTAGTCAGGTAAATCTGGTTTAATTGAGAGCAAGCAGCACCCCAGATTTTGTAATACCTATACAATTTCACAAGCATACTGTACTGTGGTACTGGGATGCAAGCTCATTCAACGTACCGCACAAGCTCTCCGTCTACCGAGCAATCTTCGTTCCTACTCTCACCTATGGTCATGAAGTGTGGGTCACAAACCGAAAGAATAAGGTCGCGAATACAAGCGGGACGAAATTAGTTTTCTTCGACGGGTGGCTGGCATCTCCCTTAGAGGTGAGAAGTTCAGTCACACGAGAGAGACTCGGAGTAGAACCGCTGCTCCTTCGCCTGGAAAGGAGCCAGCTGAGGTGGTTCGGGCATCTGGTTAGGATGCCTCTCGGGCGCCTCCCTAGGGAGGTCATCGACGCAAGTCCCACTGGGAGGAGACCCCGGGGCAGACCAAGGCGCAGTTGGAGGAATTACATCGACTCACTGGCCTTGGAACGTCTCGGAATCCCCCAGGAGGAAGTCACTAATGTTGCTCTGGAGAGGGAAGTCTGGAGTACTCTGGTGGAGCTGTTGCCCCCGCGACCCGACTACGGATAAGCGGTTGAAGATGGATGGATGCACCTACTGATATTTTTTTCGCTCTTGCTGTCTGTATGTCCATGTCCCTTTTATGCAAATGTATATGGCCCCATATATAGAGCGTCGCAGTCCCGCGCCCTCGAGAGACCCGGAAAAGAAATCGCCGTTCATTTTCCTCATAGACTTTTCAGAAAGTATTTATTTAAAGACGTTTACGCCGCGGACAAAGCCAACTCTTGTCGTGACAAATCATGACAATAAACACAATGTTTTGGGTCAAACAAATAATTAGAAAGTATAAAAAAAGGCAGGTTACAACACTTTTTTTTGTTTGTGTTTCTTCTTATAAATCATTTGATCGGCCCAAAACATTGTCATGATTTGTCACGATCCGAGTTGGCTTTGTCCGCGGCGTAAAGTCGTAACCGTACTTTAGGAAGAAAATGAATGGAGAATCATTTCCTGGGCCACTCGTTGTTCTGAAAGGGGGAGGGACTACGACGGTCTATACTAGGCAAGCTCATAGTTGGGCAAATACTGACATCAGGGATCTCCATTGTGGGCATGGAAGGGACAAGAACAGACAGATACAGAGATCTCCATATATAGGGGCACGGAAGGGACGCAGACAGAATGACAACACAACAGGTACACTGGCAATGCAGGGTACAACAGAATGACAACACAACAGGTACACTGGCAATGCAGGGTACAACAGAATGACAACACAACAGGTACACTGGCAATGCAGGGTACAACAGAATGACAACACAACAGGTACACTGGCAATGCAGGGTACAACAGAATGACAACACAACAGGTACACTGGCAATGCAGGGTACAACAGAATGACAACACAACAGATACACTGGCAATGCAGGGTACAACAGAATGACAACACAACAGATACACTGGCAATGCAGGGTACAACAGAATGACAACACAACAGATACACTGGCAATGCAGGGTACAACAGAATGACAACACAACAGATACACTGGCAATGCAGGGTACAACAGAATGACAACACAACAGATACACTGGCAATGCAGGGTACAGTACAACAGAATGACAACACAACAGGTACACTGGCAATGCAGGGTACAACAGAATGACAACACAACAGATACACTGGCAATGCAGGGTACAACAGAATGACAACACAACAGGTACACTGGCAATGCAGGGTACAACAGAATGACAACACAACAGATACACTGGCAATGCAGGGTACAACAGAATGACAACACAACAGGTACACTGGCAATGCAGGGTACAACAGAATGACAACACAACAGGTACACTGGCAATGCAGGGTACAACAGAATGACAACACAACAGGTACACTGGCAATGCAGGGTACAACAGAATGACAACACAACAGGTACACTGGCAATGCAGGGTACAACGGGTATTGCAATAGCTGCTGGGGCAGGCACTCCCATGTTGCAGAGATCATATGGGGCTGTATTTTGCGTGTGTTAAGTACCAGGTCTTATTCCCTAACTTGAGTAAACTAAAGACCTGGAGGCGTGATCAATGCTCTTTGGCCACTCAGAATAGCCAAATGGCATTGAGGTCCAGGTCTTTAGTTTACTGAAGTTAGGGAATAAGACCTGGTACTTAAGACACGCAAAATACATCTCCACGACCAATCAACTTCAAACCTGGTGGGTGCATCGCCGTGGTGACTGGTGTCAAGTCGCTCAAATGGCGGTTGTCCAGAAACCGGCGATGTATGGCCGCTATACGGCCATATAATATGGGCCTATACTGACATGCAGGTATCTCCATATATAGGCATAAAGGTGACACGGACAGACAGACACAGAGATCTCCATAAATGGCCATAAGAAGGACAAAGACAGACAGATGGTGCAACATGCAAGTTCCCGACTCGCATCTTTCCCCCCCGGTGCCCGTCTTACAAATACAAAATAGCAACACATATTTATTTTTTGAATTTTCATTTCTGCTAAGCAGCTAGAGAGCGTAGACTAATGGTTAATAGCAACACTAATATAAGCAGTATAGTGGGGGGTGGGACTACATCCACTTTAGTCTGTGAGGCTTATAGCAGCACTTTATATGTACAGAATGTTAGGCGAAAGCATTAGAACACTCCCCCTCCTGCCAGCCCACAACATTACACTGGCACTGACTAAACTAAAGGAACTGGATTGTTTGTGAACCTGATGGTACAGCGTTAGTGCACATGCACAGTGTCAGAGATAATTAATATTAAATCATTCATTCATTCATACACAGTACTGTATGTGGAGATACCCAGATTACAGTATGTGGAGATTATGACCATACAGTAATGTGGAGATACCCAGATTATGCCCATATACAGATACTCGTGTGCCCAGATTATGCCCATAAATGCAGATCGCCGACTGACATCATACCAATGGTTTCTGTTGTCTCTGACATCAAATGCCCATATATGGAGATCCCCGGCATCAGCACAAAAATGGTATGCCCAAATATGGACATAGCAAGAAAGGGGGGGGATTAGGAGAGCTCAATCAGCAAACAAAAAAACTATACACAGCACACCGTAACACTGTAACCTTTAAGTAAAGAGTTCTTTACCATTTTTATAGTGAATGAATTCACCGACACGGTCCCTCTGGTCTCAGGTTAACCCTAACGAGTATCATTGTCAAAGTATACTCAACTCGCTGGTCGGCGAGATGAGAGTCTGACCCCAGGGGGTCTTAGCTTGTGGCGCCGGCCATCTCCCCAGGGTATCGCAGCTTTTGTTGGGGTGGATTAGAAGTCACTAGGGGCACAGCAAGCGAAGACGCACTGTAACGCCCAAGTCCCTATACTTGGGTGATACTGGTTGCCGAGGAAGTTCAGACGTGTGATCAAAATAACTGATTAGGGCCAGGGTTAAATACCCTTCCTCCCTGTAACCATGGCAACATAGATTGGCAAATTGACACTTTTTTTTTTTTTTTAAGATATATTTTTGCGGCTTACGCCTTTTATTGATTTTTGAAGGGACAGACAGTAGGCTGACAGGAAACGGGAGAGAGATGGGGGGATGACATGCAGTAAAGGCCGTGTCGGGTCCGGGAGTCGAACCTGCGGCACACTGCGACTGGATTACCAGTCCGGTGCCCAGACCGTTACGCTACGGCCTGGGCCGGCAAATTGACACTTGACAGGAATCATGGAAAACAATATGGTGGCTCAAATGGCTCTTATACGCACCGAGTGGTGGAAAAAGTTGATCCAGCAGGAAAGCACGCACATCTCAAAAACATGATTCTACGGTTTCCGAACCAACATACTGTACGTACAGGTGAGAGGAGATGAAGTTCGCACACCAGGACTTTATTTCATATAGAGAGACAACGTTTCGACCCCTTCGGGTCTTCGTCAGGCATGCCGTAAGGCATCAGGCATCAGGTGATGCCTGACCTTTTTACTCAAGTACAACTTGAGTAAAAAGTACAAAGATATTGGTATCAAAATGTACTTAAAGTACCAAAAGTGAAAGCACTCTATCGTTATGCAGAATGTCACATTTTCACATCTTTACAAACGTTTAAAATCCTTACTAAAGGAGGCAGCAGGTCTCCCCTTACTGACACTGGAACACAACTAACAGCAGCCCAGCTGTCATGGTGCGAGGCAGAAAGGTGTAGAAATTGAAAATGTAATTCATTTTTGGTTTTACTGCCCATTATATGAAGAATTTGTAAAATGACAACCATCTGTGCTAACTTTTTCCGGTTAGAGGACTATGAAAAACTGGAATTATGTTTTAGGAAAGGTATTTTTGCTTTAGCAGACTTTTTATGCAAAGCGTGGGAAAAAAGGCAGAATGTTTTGTTTGTGTAAAGAAAACCAAAACAAACCTGTTTCTTGTACACAATGCAATATTGAAGCAATGATACGGTGTGTCCTATAAGTCCATGTGGGCTGGGCGCCTTTGGTGCATGACACAAAAATAAATAATCTATCTATCTATCTATCTGTAGGACCCAAGCGCAGAACAAAGGCAGAGGAGAGGACGAGGCAGACACAGGGCAGGAAAGGAAAGGTACTATGTTTACCCAGGGTAACTGGACTAAGGAAAGGAAAGGTACTATGTTTACCCAGGGTAACTGGACTAAGGAAAGGAAAGGTACTATGTTTACCCTGCAGGGTAACTGGACTAAGGAAAGGAAAGGTACTATGTTTACCCAGGGTAACTGGACTAAGGAAAGGAAAGGTACTATGTTTACCCAGGGTAACTGGACTAAGGAAAGGAAAGGTACTATGTTTACCCTGCAGGGTAACTGGACTAAGCTCAAGATCTTGTTTACAGCCAGGCCCTGCTCATAGAACATTTCATGGTAGAGGTTCAATGCCTTGTCATTTTAACGTGCCGGTCCGGGGATACGAACTAGCGACCTTCCGATATCAAGACCGCTCCGCAAACTGTTCAGCCACCGCTGCCTCCAGGTCGAGTGCAAGGTGGTTTATTGACCAAAAACAGAGAATCAGGAACAAACACGAGGAAACTAGCAATAACTAGGAGCAAGATAATATAGACTATAGGAACTTGAAATACACAAGTACAATTTGTAAGCAACATGTTGTAGTGGGAGTACTTTGATCCAGAAATCAGGAAAAGGGGGTACTTTGATGCAGAAATCAGGAAAAGGGGAAGCCAAAACAGTTTGAGAACCACTGCTCTGGTGGTTGCACCAGTTCTACTGTGCCCTCCCCTGTTTCAGTGGCAGCTCAGGCAGCCCATTGGTCACCGCAGACCAATGGGCATCTAAGGGCACTTTCACACTGGACATGTTTGGTTCGTTTAAAACGAGCCATGGTCCGCTTACCCCTTTGGTTCGGTTGGTGTGAACGTGCATACGAACTCTGGTGCGGACCATGGTCCGTTAAAAAAGGCCGGACTATGTTCGCTTCCAAACGAACCACGGTGCGGTTCGTTACTGGTGTGAATGCATTCAGACTTTATAGAGGACCAAATACAGGATGATAGCCAAAATAGCCGTCGGGCGTCGGCAGTTGTGAGGCTGCATTAATAATTAGTTCTAAAAGCATGTCTTTTTTACGGGGATTACTATTGATATGACAGCTAGCTGTCAGATTTTAATAGAAGACGCATATATGTCTGTCGAGGCGCAGCGCAAATTTAATGGCAGCGTACGAGGTTCACATGCGCAAAAATAACAGATGTACAAGTTATCGACACGGAATGGTATGTATGGTATGGTACACGATGTACGCTTGTAGATCTGTTTATTTTAAGCATGCGCCGCCGCCAACACGCAAAGTTATGACGAAGCCTGTGATTTTTCACTATTTGGTTCACTTAACATGTCCACGTGTCATTTGTTTACATATTTGGTACGCTTTACAAAGTCCAGTGTGAACACCAAACGGACCAAAATCAAAATGCAAATATTTGGTCCTTGGTCCTTGATCCGGACCTTCTAAGCGAACTTTGGGTGTGAAAACGCCCTAGATCTATATCATAATACAGATGATGCAGTTTTCTACGACTTTCCTGTACTTTCCAAATGTGCACGTCCTGCACTACCATGCCCAAATATGGAGATGACTGATGTCATACATGTTGACGACATCAGAGTAACAACTATGGATGGCTACGTCACGTACTCTACATCACATCTTACATACCGGTAAATCACAGTGACATCACGGCAAAACGACATAAAAATAGAAGAAACACACTGCTTCATGTCATTATAGCTCAAAGCTTGCTATACGTGAAAGGTTCTTCGACGGAGTTCAGTCAACAAAGTAAATTCAACAAAATTCAACCATGTGTGGCGATGATGACCTCCTTGCAATCGTTTTGGACTGTGGATCCGGCATCTGCAAAGCTGGATTTTCTGGAGACGAGGGCCCTCGTGCCGTCTTCCCCTCCATCGTGGGTCGCCCCAGACATCAGGGAGTGATGGTGGGCATGACCAAGAAGGAATGCTACGTCGGTGAAGAAGCCCAGAGCAAGAGAGGTATCCTAACGCTGAAGTACCCCATCGAGCACGGCATCGTCACCAACTGGGACGACATGGAGAACATCTGGCACCACACTTTCTACAACGAGCTGAGGGTGGCCCCCGAGGACTATTCCGTCCTGCTCACGGAGGCACCCCTGAACCCCACGGCCAACAGGGAGAAGATGACCCAGATCATGTTCGAGACCTTCAACGTCAACGCCATGTACGTCGCCATCCAGGCCGTGCTGTCCCTTTACGCCTCCGGCCGCACGACCGGTATCGTCACGGACTCCGGCGACGGCGTGACCCACACGGTGCCCATCTACGAAGGCTACGCCCTGCCCCACGCCATCTATCGCCTGGATCTGGCCGGCCGCGACCTCACAGACTACCTCAGTAAGATCCTGACCGAGCGTGGTTACTCCTTCACCACCACGGCCGAGAGGGAAATCGTGCGTGACATCAAGGAGAAGCTGTGCTACGTCGCGCTGGACTTTGAGCAGGAGACGGCCACTTCTGCCTCTTCCTCCACCATAGAGAAGAGCTATGAGCTGCCCGACGGACAGGTCATCACCATCGGCGATCAGAGATTCCGCTGCCCAGAGGCCCTCTTCCAGCCTTCCCTCCTCGGCATGGAGTCCCACGGTATCCACGAGACCACCTACAGCAGCATCATGAAGTGTGACGTGGACATCCGCAAGGACCTGTACGCCAACACGGTGTTGTCCGGAGGTACCACCATGTACGCAGGCATCGCTGACAGGCTGCAGAAGGAGATCACGGCCCTGGCCCCTCGCACCATGAAGATCAAGGTCATTGCCCCACCGGAGCGTAAATTTTCCGTCTGGATCGGCGGTTCCATCCTGGCCTCCCTGTCCACTTTCCAGCAGATGTGGATCAGCAAGCAGGAATTTGACGAGTCCGGCTCTTCCATCGTCCACCGCAAATGTTTCTAAAAGAGACATTTCACCCTACAAATGTGGGCAAGGTTTCAAGCCCGATCTAAACGCCATTGACCGCCTTTATAAAATGCAAGTTAAAAATATTAAAATAAAACACATAAACGTAAAAAAAAACTTTAAAATAAAAATCACACTGAAGTGAGGGGCGCTCTTATCATATAGGCTACATCATCATACATCACATTCCGTGCTCATACAGACAGACACAAAAAGCGCCCCTCAAAAACAAAAAATAAGAACTAAAGAAAAAAACGTATATTATATGGCTTACTGCCAGCATATGCTGCTTAAAAAGAAAAGTGAGATTATAGCTAGGGCGTAAAAGAAAATAAAGTGGAGGCTCACTGAGTAAAGGGCCATTCACACTGAGCACTATAACTAAAAATATAAATATTAAAAAATATAATACATACTATAATATATTAGTAAATGATTGCGACCGAAGGTCGCCGTTATGGAAACGTACATTTCCTGTCACATGCTCTATCCCTGATGATGTCACGTGACCAACCAACACACTGGCGGGAAATGCACGATTCCAACAATTAAGCCCATATATGGAGATCCCTGATGTCATCAATATTGGCCAGCAACTCTTAGCCTACATCTCCATATATGGAGCTCACCTGTTCTGACATTCCATATGTTGATCCTTCCCCATCCATCCTTCCTCTTCGATGTCTCCCTTTTGACTGATACCTGTCCATTTAAACTCTAGACGGGCCCGCCCCAAAGTTATGAGTGCAGGCCCGAAAATTAAGATCTTATACCCCCCATTCCAAAGCGCCAGCGCTCGCCCAGCAGTCTGCTGTCACCCAGAACTTGTAAAGATTTGGCTTTTGGTGACTAGTTTTTGAATTTAGGTATGGGAATAAAATCATCGCAAACTAATTTGGCCCGGCTGTCGGCTTTGAGCAATGTCTTTAATAGACATGTCAAACTAGGGGGTGATTCTGAATCAATTTCAAGCATTGATTTTGCACATAAAACACACCCTGGGATGAAAACAGCCATAGCCACTTGCCAAAAATCCAAAATGTGCCGTTTTTAGCCCAAGGAGTGTTTATTGTGCAAAACTAATGCTTGGAATGGATTCAGAATCATGAAAACCCCCTAGTTTTGACACGTTACATGCTACTGAAAGCATAATGAAATTTAGACATTTTTGCCTATAGGATGTCAATGGTATATGGTCACATATAAACCCCTATAAAACAATTGCTCAATACCGACAGCAAGTGGATTCATGAATGTATGTACTGTATATAGACAACATTTTAGGTCAATAAAAAAAACTATATACCAAATTTCCCACCCCACAACCCCGGCTGCTGGACTATGTCAGTACATGGTTGAAACCCCAAATAATTGATAGAATTTTAGATTTTGCAATAGATTCTGTTACTATTGGGAAGAAACACTCCTTGGGCTAAAAACGGCCATAGACGTCATGTGATGAGATCAGCACATTTGGGCAAGTGGCTATGGCTGTTTTTTAGCCCAAGGAGTATATATTTGTGCAAAACTAATGCTTGGAATGGATTCAGAATCATGAAAACCCCCTAGTTTGACATAAGGAAAGTTTGACATTTTTGCCTGCCACAGGATGTTAGTGGTAGGGTAAAAACCCCTATACAAAATGCTCAATACTGCAGTCAGCAAGTGGATTCATGAAGGTATATGTAGGCTATATTATAGACAATATTTTAGGCCAGTTTCCCACCCGTCAACCTCGGCTTGAACATTCACTTCTCTGCCTGGCCTGGTCGTTCTGCATTTGAGTCCTCTATACCAGTGGTTCCCAAAGTGGGGTCCAGGGACCCCCAGGGGTAGGCTACTTGGGGGAGTTCAAGGGGGGACCCATCTAAATGATCATTTGGAACCAAATGGACTCTTATGGGTCTGTAACTCAGAGAGTGTACAAATGTACGCTCTCAGAGTTAAATTAGCATTGATTTTACAATATAAATTGGGGGACCCAGAGAAAGAAATGCTATTAATTAGTGGTCCGTAGACTAATGCACGCCAAACTGGGGGGTCCTTGAAATTAAACGGGTTGAGAATCACTACTAGAGCAGTAAAAATCTTCTCTTATGGGGGTCCCTGGCATGTCTTTTCAAATGGGGGTCCGTGGGATAATTAGTGTAAATTTGGGGGTACTTGACATGAAAAAGTTTGGGCTCTATACCTCCGTGTCCACATACTGTAACAACCTTGAGATATGGCAATTACATTCTGGGCCATGGAACACAAGATTGTGTGTGAATTTAAATCTTATATATATAATATAAAAGTTAAAAAAATAACACCAAAAATAATTCAAAGCACACATACTTAATATATAAATATAAATAATGTTATCCCTTATAATGTTCAATTATTAAAACAGGGCTTTTGTGTCAGCAGTCAAACGAAAAGCAATTGTCAAGAATAAATGCTAGGCCAGGCGGTGGCGTAACCGTCTGGGCACCCGACTGGTAATCCAGTCGCAGTTGTGCCGCGGGTTCGACTCCCGAGCCCGACACGGCCTTTACTGCATGTCTTCCGCCATCTCTCTCCCGTTTCCTGTCAGCCTACTGTCTGTCCCTTCAAAAAAACAATAAAAGGCGTAAGCCGCAAAAATATATCTTGAAAAAAAAATGCTACATGATGCATACAGACATACAGGAGATCAATATTTGTGGGTCATACTGTGGAAGTTGTCAAAGGTTTGTCCACTAACGTCTATCCTAGATGATCCTTCTTCCCGATTAAAGACACCTCAGCATCCACGTCATTCTCCCATGCTTTGAGAGAAGAAATTAAACAAAGCGAAAGAGAGACACGAGATCATACACTGTGATGCCCTTTTTCCTTGGAACCAAACTAGGGGAATGTTGCCTTTAAGACAATGTCTGATTTTCAGATAATGGAAGAAGTGAGGCTGCTCTATAAAGCGATTGAATTTGATTTTAAGTTGGGCCAATGTAGTTATCCTGTTATCTATGTAGAGAATAGATCACCTATAAAGAACTATCACCTTTCCCTCCAGACAAAGGACACTCCATCAATGGGGGGTGGGGTGCATGTCATGAGTGGTTATGCAAGATTGGTGTGTGTCTGTGAAGACCAAGAACCATATATAAGCCCATAATGCAGTGATGTATAGATTATGGATATTAGGGGGTCAGGGACATATAGGCCTTTTCTGGGAGGGGTCAGAATAAATTATGGACATAGATGGTTCTTCGTCTCAACTGCTTTGAAAATAATTTATTTAATTGGTCCATACTTTAGTGAATTTATTGAAACAAAATTGTTACCAGTCATTTGTGTAGGCCCCACACACTAGTGTAGGGGTTTTATGCTATGCATATTGTCCATGTCCCTCAAAGTTATTTCTAATGGTTTGAGCCTCAATCACCACTCTGATATAACCTGTCCTTGTCATTTCTTTCTGGACTTTGAAAGCAGTTTTATCTGCACTACCACAATGTCCTGAGGTGGTGGGGTGCTGATATGCAGATTATTTAATATTTGAGTCATTATAATACTGATGCTATAAAACCAGGCTTGTTTCGATTCCATGCCAGCTTGGAAAATCAACAATGGCGGGCATTGTAAACAAAGTGGAAATGCAAATCTGGAACTGAAGACTGAATAAGAGGAGGAATTATACAAAGTAGGGTGACATTGATGACATCACGACGAGGACAAAATCAGTTGAGCTGCTCCTGGGAGCAATTTCCATTAAAGCACCCATATGATATGAAATATCATATTCAACTTTTTCAATTTTTGTTTGTGTTTCTGTATCATGATATTTCTGTATCATATGATATGAATCATATGATACAGAAATATCTGTGTTTCTGTATCATATGATATGAATCATATGATACAGAAATATCATGTGATACAGAAACAAACAAAAATTTAAAAATGATATTTATATACCGGTATATGATATTTCTGTATCATATGATATGAAATATCATATGATACAGAAATATCATATGATACAGAAACACAAAGAAAATTTGAAAAAGTTGAATTTTATGTTATAGGTCCTTTAATATGGGGTGCGTTCGGATATGCGCACCCGGAATGTGCTGTTTTTTTAGTGTGCTGGGCGGTCACGTCAAAGAGTGTGTCGAGTGGGGCTTATTTACGAACGGACGGTATAAACTGGTCATTTTTAACCAGTTAAGACATGGCCCAATTCATTCATTCATTATTTATTCTCGAAATTACACTGAGAAATTAAACTCATTTTCGGTGTCGTCGAGTAATACAATATCATATAGAAAAACATCACAATACATCAGAAGATCAGGAAAAGAAAAACTAAAGGTTTACAATACATGTAAATTACATAGGATTACAAATTAAAAAAGCTAAGACAAATCTAAAAACAACTACATATTGTGTGGTTCCCAAACTCTTCATAATAGAATAGAGCAGTGGTTCCAAAACGTCTGAGCTCAATTAAGACCCAAAAGGGAAATTAGACGTTTGCCCACAGGACCCACACTGGTGAAAATAGCAGATATACAAGCTCACAACGCGGAGCTTCCAGAGCTTGTAGTTTCACTACTTAACCCATTTTGCCCTGAGATCAGATTCTAAAAATGTCTACTACATCCTGTCATACTCTATCGCTTTTAATTCGATTTAATTTAATGGACTGCCGAATGCCGATTGCATTTTACATTTTGCTCTCTTACATATTGAAATAATGCTTTATTTTATCCCCTTTTTTCTGTTTGCCTGTGTATGTTATATGCTTTGTAAATGTGAAGCACTTTGGTTCGACCTTGGTCGATGTAAATGTGCTATATAAATAAAGTTTGATTTGATTTGACAGTTTTCTGAAAAAGCTATGTTTCTATGTCAGTGGTTCTTCAAATTAAAAAAAAATAGCAGACCTACAAGCTCGCTATGAGCTTGTAGGTCTGCTATTTTTCAATAGCTAAAGCATAACGTAATGCTAACACCAAAAGGGGTTCCCGCCCAAAATGGGTTTCCTTTTATTTTTTCTTCACTTAATTCTATTTTAGGAAGAAAAAAAAAAGACAATGACAAACAAAAAGAAAAGATGAAATTCCTTTTAAAAATCATATAATTGTATTTTCTTTTATAATTTATTCACAAAGTGTATAAAAAAAAAAAGGACCCATAAAGATGTGACTGCGCGACCCACAAACGGGTCCCCCGGCCCAGTGTTTGGGAACCCGTGGGGCTAGAGCAACACAACTGCAACAACAATAGAGGATGTAACAGCTCAACAATGGAATGATTACATGATGTCCTGCTCACTAGCTGCCATTCAATATGGCCTGGAGCATGAGGAGAGCTGCCGAAGGAAAGCACAGACACAGGAGTGTTCACTGCCCAACCCAACCCCAACCAACCCCACGTGGGAGGGTGTGGATGAGCATGTGTCTGACTCTGAGGCCTCCGATACACACTACTAATAACCAGCAGCTGCCAGCTTCAGTGGAGACTTTCTGTAGTTCCACACATGGAGAGGAACACACTGTCCTCGTATAGTTCCGCACACCCGCCCGTCTTCCCACCTGCGCCCGGGCCAAGCAAATAGCCGATCTACAAGCTCACAAACGCGTCGCAGCACGACGCGTTGTGAAACTGTAGATCGGCTATTTTCAAACAACAGTAAAAACAGCCATTACGATTTACGACGGCATCAAGGCCCGCTAAAACACATTTTGTCGACTAAACTATAATCACCTGTAGATTTAGTCGACTAAAACTAGACTAAAACTAAAACATTCCGGGAAACTATATAAAATGTGCCGAAAAATAAATGAAAACTATTCAAGAGACTATGACTAAAACTAAAATAGGAATTTGCTGCCAAAAACAACACTGATTCAAAACCGTAATCTCTGTGATGGTGGCTATATTCCCCTGTGCCAGGAAAGGAAAGGAAAGTAATAGGGGATTCACACTATGGTCCCGGGTGCGCACTCGGGACCACTTGGCAGTTGTTGTGGTAGTGTGAATGATGCGTACCGTTCCCGGGAGCGGATCGCCCAACCGTCCCCGGGACCGGATGGGGGGAAGGTCTCTGGACCGATGAAGTGTATTCAGATACGGATCGTTCCAATGTGAATGCATGCGTACCTAAAGAAAGAAGTGGACTGTTTTTTTTTAAAGAACGTGACATAATCTCTAGTCGACGAGCCAAGCGTCAACAAAAAAGAACACAGCCGCTGCACGATGCGTAACACCAGCGCATTTCTCAACGCCGCCCGTCTCCTGTTGAATCTGCGTATACGCGCAGCACCGCAGTACGCGCTGATCTTATTCTGCGGACTACACGTGGCTCTTGGGCTTTGCTTGGCACAGTTTCCAAAGTAAAACAAAATAATAATAATGCTGAAGTAGAATCCATAGCAAACTAATACACTGGAGCACAGAACTGACTGACACAGTCATAGCAGGCAGGCTGACAGTGAAGTAGTATAACGGCAAAAAGCCAAAGAGGCAATGCAATGCAGTGTGTCTGGATTTATTTGAGACAATGTCGCAGAGTTGATGGTCAGTGTCCGTGCGCGCCAGCCATCAAACAAACCGCCGTCTGGAGGATTAAAGTGTGTTATGCAAGTGTACCCGGGTGCGCTGTTGAATCTCGGGCAATGTGAATCATGGCCATCGGGGACCTGGCAACCGTATTCGGAAACGGTTCCAATGAAACGGATTCAGTCCGTCTCAGTGTGAATCCCCTATGAAGGTACTATGTTTACCCAGGGTAACTGGACTAAGGAAAGGAAAGGTACTATGTTTACCCAGGGTAACTGGACTAAGGAAAGGAAAGGTACTATGTTTACCCAGGGTAACTGGACTAAGGAAAGGAAAGGTACTATGTTTACCCAGGGTAACTGGACTAAGCTCAAGAACTTGTTTACAGCCAGGCCCTGCTCATAGAACATTTCATGGTAGAGGTTCAATGCCTTGTCTGCCGAAGGAAAGCACAGACACAGGAGTGTTCACTGCCCAACCCAACCCCAACCAACCCCACGTGGGAGGGTGTGGATGAGCATGTGTCTGACTCTGAGGCCTCCGATACACACTACTAATAACCAGCAGCTGCCAGCTTCAGTGGAGACTTTCTGTAGTTCCACACATGGAGAGGAACACACTGTCCTCGTATAGTTCCGCACACCCGCCCGTCTTCCCACCTGCGCCCGGGCCAAGCAAATAGCCGATCTACAAGCTCACAAACGCGTCGCAGCACGACGCGTTGTGAAACTGTAGATCGGCTATTTTCAAACAACAGTAAAAACAGCCATTACGATTTACGACGGCATCAAGGCCCGCTAAAACACATTTTGTCGACTAAACTATAATCACCTGTAGATTTAGTCGACTAAAACTAGACTAAAACTAAAACATTCCGGGAAACTATATAAAATGTGCCGAAAAATAAATGAAAACTATTCAAGAGACTATGACTAAAACTAAAATAGGAATTTGCTGCCAAAAACAACACTGATTCAAAACCGTAATCTCTGTGATGGTGGCTATATTCCCCTGTGCCAGGAAAGGAAAGGAAAGTAATAGGGGATTCACACTATGGTCCCGGGTGCGCACTCGGGACCACTTGGCAGTTGTTGTGGTAGTGTGAATGATGCGTACCGTTCCCGGGAGCGGATCGCCCAACCGTCCCCGGGACCGGATGGGGGGAAGGTCTCTGGACCGATGAAGTGTATTCAGATACGGATCGTTCCAATGTGAATGCATGCGTACCTAAAGAAAGAAGTGGACTGTTTTTTTTTAAAGAACGTGACATAATCTCTAGTCGACGAGCCAAGCGTCAACAAAAAAGAACACAGCCGCTGCACGATGCGTAACACCAGCGCATTTCTCAACGCCGCCCGTCTCCTGTTGAATCTGCGTATACGCGCAGCACCGCAGTACGCGCTGATCTTATTCTGCGGACTACACGTGGCTCTTGGGCTTTGCTTGGCACAGTTTCCAAAGTAAAACAAAATAATAATAATGCTGAAGTAGAATCCATAGCAAACTAATACACTGGAGCACAGAACTGACTGACACAGTCATAGCAGGCAGGCTGACAGTGAAGTAGTATAACGGCAAAAAGCCAAAGAGGCAATGCAATGCAGTGTGTCTGGATTTATTTGAGACAATGTCGCAGAGTTGATGGTCAGTGTCCGTGCGCGCCAGCCATCAAACAAACCGCCGTCTGGAGGATTAAAGTGTGTTATGCAAGTGTACCCGGGTGCGCTGTTGAATCTCGGGCAATGTGAATCATGGCCATCGGGGACCTGGCAACCGTATTCGGAAACGGTTCCAATGAAACGGATTCAGTCCGTCTCAGTGTGAATCCCCTATGAAGGTACTATGTTTACCCAGGGTAACTGGACTAAGGAAAGGAAAGGTACTATGTTTACCCAGGGTAACTGGACTAAGGAAAGGAAAGGTACTATGTTTACCCAGGGTAACTGGACTAAGGAAAGGAAAGGTACTATGTTTACCCAGGGTAACTGGACTAAGCTCAAGAACTTGTTTACAGCCAGGCCCTGCTCATAGAACATTTCATGGTAGAGGTTCAATGCCTTGTCCAAGGGCACTTCAGCGGTGGTGATTTTAACGTGCCGGTCCGGGGATACGAACTAGCGACCTTCCGATATCAAGACCGCTCCGCAAACCGTTCGGCCACCGCTGCCACCCAGTTATCAGCTCGATATAAGATTTAAAACTCTTTGTTTTGAGTGCATACTGCATAGATAGATAGATTTCCATTTCACCTTCCTTGATAGACAAAGTCATGGTCATACTCTCTCTATAGGAAACTATCCAAGCCAGCTGGCTGGCTCACTGAAAAGTGACTGAATGAAACAGAAAACTCGGGGGGGGGGGGGGAAGCTGAATAAGAAATACACTCCATATCCATTTTTGTCACAGTATGGCCCTGAGAAGTGATTGCACTTGAACTTGTTTACTGACCTGAGATCAGATTAAAAAAATGTCTTCTACATCCCGACAGTTTCCTGAAAAAGCTATGTTTCTATGTCAGTGTTTCTTCGATTTTTCAAAAATAGCAGACCTACAAGCTCGTAGCGTGCCACTCGGTGGCGCGCTATGAGCTTGTAGATCTGCTATTTTTCAATAGCTAAAGCATAACATAATGCCAACACCAAAAGGGGTTCCCACCTAAAATGGGTTAAGAACAAACTGAACGTTGTTCTGATTGACCAAATCACTTAATTATCATAGTTTGTATTCTCTTCTCGTCTCTAATCATGTCTTAAATGATCAAGTATTTTGAATCATGTTGTAAGATTTTATATATTTTTTATATACTGCAATCATGTATTCTGGAAATTATTTATATCTTGTTCACTGCGACATCCAATGTGTGATGACTTTGTCTGAACTGCAATTACAATTCAGAACATTTGTATCTTAAAGGATAAGCATTATTAAAATGTTTTCCTATTATTATCAACACACAGAAGCCTATGGGAAAATAACTAAAAACTGCAGTGCATTTCTCCTACTTCTGTCTTGTCAAAACAAATATCACTCGTATCTGGATGTCATAACGTAACTGTCATAACATGTCATTCCTTTGGTCATCATAACATGACCAAAGGAATTGTTAAAACAAGTCCCTGAATTGCAATGATCCTATTTGTGTACTTTGTAGTGTCACTAAAAACAACCTGTTTTAAGCTTTTAGATCAGCTGTTTGAAAGCATTTGAAAAAAAATGGCATACATTTATTGTGTTACTGTTGGTATATTTTGATGCCAAATCTTAGTACAGTAGCTTTTACACAGGTGCGATTTCTAACAAGATATTTTCACTTCTAATAGAGTACTTTTATATTGTGGTATTGCTACTTTTACGGAAGAAAAACACCAGAGTACTTCTTCTACCACTGACTAAAGTGAGCGACCCGACCCTGCAGGGTTCCAGTATGCGGTATTATTTGTTCTCGGTAAACTCATCAGAAATGTACAGAACTTCACGACGACAGGCATCAGTTGCTATATGTTCCCTCCAAATACAATAGGGATGGTCTCAGTATTTTCCCCAACGTACTGCACAGCAGCACTGTGAAGTTTAAACCAGGGATCACAATAGGTTTATGATAATAATCACGGTGGTTCTCTCCCATGAGATCAGAGTGCCATTTACGGCTAATAATACAAGCCAAGGAACATGACTCAGCGAGAGGGAAGGCGGTGCTTTGTGGCAGAAATATCTTGTTGCTCTCCCCCACCCAAAGCTTCCAGGTTTGGCAACTACACTTATGTAATGGGGTCCGCTCTAATAATATTAGAGCGGACCCCATTACATAAGTGTATTACATATTATGTAACACCCCATCTGATGAATACACTGATAAGAGATGTTCTCTATAGTAGTACCCTTGAGGATTATAAGGCAATACAATGTGGTGTAATATAGTACACTCTACACTGATATTTCCCATAATGAATTAATTGCATTTTTATAGCGATTTCCAAGTGCTCAAAGCACATTACAATGGTTCATTCATTCATACATTGGGAGGTGAAGCGGCGAACAGTCGACGGCAGCGTCCTCAATTCCCACATTCACACACCAATGGTGGCTCACACCGACCGACTCATTGGAGGCGACGTAGGGTTCAGTGTCTTACTGTCTTGCCCAAGGACACTTCCACATGTGGACAGGAAGAGCCGGGATTCGAACCACCGACCCAGGGATCATTGGACGACCTGCTCTATACCTCCTCCTGAGCCACAGACGCCCTGTAAAGGAAATAAATGCACCACCCCTACGCCCATGCAACACACACACACACACACACACACACACACACACACACACACACACACACACACACACACATACACACACCTCTTTATGTATGCAATAGTTTACATAATGCATGGGAAGGACATTGTAAGGAAATACAGTGGTGATGGAAATGCATAGGTGCAGTGAGGCGAACTCACACCTATGCTTGTCCCATTTTCAACGTCTCTTTCTTCCCGTTTCGAGAAATCAATATCGTCAGAGGATTTCCAGTGTATCTAATCTGATCTCACGTTAAGCTCTGAGAATAATACAAAACAAATAAGCTTAACTCCATTAGGCAACCAAAGGTTTTGCTACAATAGCTGATCTGCGTGTTGTGAGCTACTATTGCCACATGTTACCCTGTTATGACATAACAGAAAAGAGAACACTGTACATGCATGGTGAGTGACATTAAAGGACCACTTCACCACTTTTCAATCTATCTTCATATAATTGTTCCTCACTAATAATCATGAAAAAATGGCACGATTATTTTCTACTCGGTCTGTGTCTCCTAGGAGGGCTGTGGGCAGTTTAGAAACCGCCTTCCAGTGACATCATCATTAGGCAGATTATTTTTTAAACAAGATTATTTTACAAAAATGTTTAGATTTTATTTATCGTGAGAACGATGGCTTCCATTATCGCATTGCAACTTTTCAGGACTAGAAAGCCTGCAGTTTTTATTAGCTTGTATTCCCCATCGATGATGACACTGGAAGACGGTTTCTGAACTGCCCCCACAGCCCTCCTATGAGACACAGACCGAGTAGAAAAAAATTGCACAATTCTTTCATGATTATTAGTGAGGACCTATTATATGAAGATGGGTTGAAAAGTGGTGAAGTGGTCCTTTAACTCCATATCAATAAGAACATAAACACTTACAAAACAACTTAGGCATGTGTTTTTTCTTGTAACACATTCTGTAAAGTGATGGATGATTGACACATAATAACTACTGTACACATAAAGCCAAAATGTCATGGACATAACACTAAATAAAGGTAAAGTTAAATTTAATCTTTTTGCATTCATCAATTTGCTAATGAAATGACAAGGATGGGAACTTGTCTGTTTGAAAATTAACAAAAAACTTTGATAACAAAAAAATAATAATGGGAACTTGTGGGCCTCTTTATTTTGTGTTTATGACGTAGGTGTGGTGCATTGATTTCCTTGATTTCCTTGATTTCCTTAAAGGTATATTCAGTGATTTCACTTAATTCAAATATCACTTATTTTTTTGTTTTGTTGTGATAATCCTCCCTACTATAGAGTGTGCTGGCCATATAAGGAGTTCCTCCCTGTCCCCAGTTAACCCCTGGGGGTCAAAAAACCTTAGGTTTCGTTTTTGACTCTCTATCCTGATTGGACGAAAGGCTGGGTCCCACAGCCAAAAACGAAACCTACGGTTTTTTGAGTGAAATCACTGAATATACCTTTAAGTACTACTGTAATTGAATGATAATGTATTTCTTGTGATCAGACAGACTTGTAGGCCTATATCATGGCAAAGCAATAAAAGTGAAAATAAAGTGATATTGGTGTAGGAATAATCTCACCTGTAAATAGCTGATACATTTGTTGAAATATAATATAAAAGTGCAGTATTGTCTCGTAATAATAAGTAATGGCTGAATTGTCATTACTGTACATTAACCCATTTTGGGCGTAACCCATTTTGGTGTTAGCATCATGTCGTGCTTTAGCTATTGAAAAATAGCAGACCTACAAGCTCGTAGCGCGCCACCGAGTGGCGCGCTACGAGCTTGTAGGTCTGCTATTTATTTATTTTAATCGAAGAGCGACTGACATAGAAGAAGAAAGAATTTTTAGAATCTGATCTCAGGTCAGAATGGAAAACTGTCAGGATGTAGAAGACATTTTTAGAATCTGATCTCAGGTCAGAATGGAAAACTGTCAGGATGTAGAAGACATTTTTAAAATCTGATCTCAGGTCAGAATGGGTTCATTGGTGTGCAGATTCATGCTCCCAAGAGAGAGAAACGTATTGATCGTGGTGATCCCATGACATCATCATGTTTAACTTTCCGAAGAGCAAACTGGGGAGATTTAGGCCTTGGCATAATTATGCAAGTCTGATGTTTGGGGTTCAGTAACCACAAAATATAATCTGCATATGAAGCGTATTTAACTTCTGTATGAAACTATATGGCTGCAGGTTATAGTTACTGTAAATGAAAAGGGAGGTAGCAGGGCTTGTGAGCCTTATGTTTAATATATGGTACACTAAACTTACATTTGAGGTGAGTGATAGCCAAATAAATTCAATAGAACCAGCCTTCCCAGTCCAAACCATATGACACAATCTTATTTTGTTCATTTTAACTTTTAGCATCACATGAGACAGCTGCTCATTGGGCTATAGACCACACAAATAAAATAGAGCCGAGGTTAGAGAATGAGCTATTAGTAGTCTGTTTAAGCAATCTTAATGTTGTTGGCTAAAGAATGCTATACGAATGGCACTAGGCGTCACATGGACGGAACACCTCAGAAATGTGGACCTCTATGGGGACCTACCACGGGTCACGGACAAAGTCAGAGCGCGAAGGATGAGGCTGCCAGGGCACTGCGTCAGTCAGGCACCCAGAACTTGAGGCAAGTAAATTGATGGGAGTTTGGAGCCAACCACAGGGCAAAGCCAGGAGGGGAAAGAAGCGTACCACCTAATGTAGACGTGCTGCGGCGCGACAGCTTGGCTGACAACACTGAAGAGCTCAAGGACCGGATGTTGGATAGGAAATTGTGGAGGGCAGCGATCCAGGAATCCCGAGTTGGTGTTGGCTATAGACCTCACTCTCGCAGCAACTACCTAAGTAAACTCTGGCTGAATTCCTTAAATGCAAAAGCTGATATTTCTGCATAGTTGCTTACCGGTATATATGTTCCAATGAATAATTAGTTATCAAGGCCCCGTTTTTATTCACTTTAAAGGACAACTTTTTTACCTGAAAAGTAACAGGACAATGTGAAAAACGCACATACTGTAATCTTCCACTGCTTTGTTGTGTCTCTTGAGTTGATTGATTGCCCACATTGGAAACTCTCCACTGGATCATGTAAGCAATGCCCTTTTCATCTTTCAAAACTGACACATGTTCCTGATGCATGAGATTTAGTCCAAAGATAAAATAGCGCTTTCATTATGTTAGCAAAACCATTTGGTTGAAACCCAAAGCCAAAGTTCTGGGTAGGCGTAGCTAGTCCGCATACTATAACATGTGATATAACGTGTCATAAAAAAATGAGAACACAAGAAAATGTTGTTTTTCTAAATGTCGGTAAACATTGAAAATCAGCACCAGGGAAAATAAAAAAAGTGAAAATGACAGCAAAAGAAAACAGGTGCTGATTTCCAATGTTTACAGACATTTAGAAAAACTAACAGGTCTGTGTTCTCCGTTTTCGTTTTAGGTTGAAAAATAAAACACAACATTTGTCTTGTTTTCTCACTTTTATTTTGAAGAGAAAAACATGCATAGACCTCTGCTACTGTACATGAAACTTTCAAGGAATAGTTTTAATACAAATCAAATGTCAATCAAACCATGCTTGAATAACAGAATCATTTTTTCTGACACCGTTTATGAAAGAGTGTCTCTTGCTAAACAGTTCAGGTGTAGTGACTGACAGTGGTGAACAGGTGATGGTCACCACCATGGGCAAGACCTAAGCTGAAAAGACTATCAGCGGAAGTGAAATCGTTGATGCTTTACAAATCAGTTTACATTCTCCGCGAATGAAACAAGTGTTGTCCGGGGGAACATCCGGGGGAAATACATTTGACGGCTGTTCCGGAGGATACAACCGCCGATTGCTTCTCTGCCTTAGGTTGTGACCAGGCTTTTCTTTTCGCAGATAAGTAAGCCTGGGACCGAGGCTAGATGGTCACGGGTGAGGCTGACCATATAAGGATATTTAAGCAGGATAAACATTTCATCATATATTAAATGATCAATAAACACAACTTAAATGCACTGCTTACGATTTCAGGTCAGAACTAGAAAAAGTGCCCTTCTGGGCACAGGTCTCCACCAGGATAGGAATGTAGGACATTGCAGCTTGCCTTCATCTGGTGGTTGGATAAAAGGGCAACAAAAGTAAACTAGAACTGCACTCTGTCGAGTGCATACTTGCTTGTTGCACACTGGTAGGCCATAAATGGCCAACTAGTGCGCAAGCAGAGCGCGCATGTAATGTTTTCGCCCGCTGTAAACTGCCAAATCTCAGTATCTCTGTGAAGGAATGTTTGAAATGATTAATGTTTAGATGTAATTATTTGCTACCTACTATACATGTAGTATTAAGTATGATTCTAGTTTCTATCTATATAAGAAATACTGTTTTATCGTTGTAGATATATTCTGGATCCCTTTTTTTTTTCAGAGAAAAATAAATCACTTATATGTGTTGAAAAAAAAAGGTATATAAACTGAATTAAAATATGTTATACAGTATACTTTTTCTGTAAACGGTGGAATCTCAATATCTCTGTGAAGGAACATTTGAAATGTGTAATTATTAGGTGTAACTATTTACTACCTATCTAATTTATGTATGTAAACGCCTATAAAAAAAAGTATATAAACTGAATTAAAAATTTAATTTTAATTTTAAATCTATTTCATGTTAGACTATAGTGATATTAATACTAAATCATGGTCAGAGTAATATGTGTCTCTAACTTCAATTTCTATAATAATACTTTCACATTTGTTAAAATATACATGATCTAAAATATTTCCGTAATCTGTAGTTGGATTTGTATTTAATTGTTTAAAGCCTAATTTTGACATGTAGGTCTTTATACTTCTTTCTATCTTAGTATTATGGTCTTCATTGAAATCTCCTATTATCAAAATTGCAGAAGTCGGAGATGATATATACTGTACCATGTATTCGAGAAATGTGTTTAATTTTGAAAGCTCTGTTTTAGGTGATCTGTACATAAGAATGATATATAGATTTTTATCTTTTACATGTATACATATATGTTCTACTTTCTCTAATATCCTGCTTTCAGTTGGAATTTCTTCAATGGAAATATCTTCTTTTATAGCAAACATAACTCCCCCACCTATATCTTTTTCTCTATATCTTTTCCTCATCCGCAGAAAAACATCAAATCTGTGTCCGTATTGCTGGATCAATGATGACGAAATGACCATATTTCTTACGTCATCATTTAGAGCTAGTCATACACGTATTTCTTACGTCATCATTTAGAGCTAGTCATACATCAAATCTGTGCCCGTATTGCTGGACCAATGATGACGAAATGACCATATTTCTTACATACACACCACGTACTCTGGTCCCAGCAGATCAGGCACAATTTGGTAAATTATTTTTTATTGATTATGTATATAGTATACGTATGACTAGCTCTAAATGATGACGTAAGAAATATATATAGTATATATATAGTATATAGGCATATACTATATATGTATACATATATACTCTATACTCTATACTGTATAAAGTGTGTAGTTGTAAGTTGATTAGCGGTATTCTGTGGTCACTTTGGTCCAAAAACCGTGACAGCCGTTCCGCCATTTCAGGACCCCCCCAGAAAAACATCAAATCTGTGCCCGTATTGCTGGACCAATGATGACGAAATGACCATATTTCTTACGTCATCATTTAGAGCTAGTCATACACGTATGTGTATGACTAGCTCTAAATGATGACGTAAGAAATACGTGTATGACTAGCTCTAAATGATGACGTAAGAAATATGGTCATTTCGTCATCATTGGTCCAGCAATACGGGCACAGATTTGATGTTTTTCTGGGGGGGTCCTGAAATGGCGGAACGGCTGTCACGACAAATGGACCAGGCCGATCACATTACTTGCGCGCTCTGCTTGCGCAAGTAACTAGGGAGTTGGCATACAAAGTTATCCACAGTTCCGTGCAGTTAGATGTAAAAACACTTTTCGGCCAGTTATAGCGCCACCTTGAGGCTGAGTTTAAATTGTTCGTGTGGCATTTTGTCCTCGGCCTAGTGGGAATGTGGGTGCACAATTTCACGGAAATCACGCGATGTGTTCATGATTTGCAGCATTTTGTTTGAAACTGAGCACTCCTGTGAACTTTGGAAGCCAATCTTAACCAATCAGGATGGAGTCTGAGAAATCTGAAAGACTGGTTTCGTTGAATGGCTCTAGAGAGACTGTGTACCAATTTGCGTGATGTTTGGACAAAATCTGTAGGTGTACTGTGCAAAAACTTGTTTTGCACAAAGCGGCCTCCTGGTGGCGCTATAACAGGCCGTTCTGGAAAGTTTTGGGCAGAGGTTCATCGTTGGCATCCAGGGAGTGTGTGTGCAAAATTTGGCATCGACCGGGTTAACGGTGGCCGAGATTAGCTGCTCACGGACACACACACACACACACACACACACGGACGGACGGACGGACACACACACACGGACGGACGGACGGACGGAGTGCAAAACATACTCTAGTCTCCCCCCATGCCTTCGGCCTGGTGGAGACAACAAACAGTTCAAGTGGTCGAGCTACAGCTCAAACATATGTGCAGTCCATAATACATTGTCCCTTAAACCCCATTTTGGGCGGGAACCCCTTTTGGTGTTAGCATTATGTTATGCTTTAGCTATTGAAAAATAGCATATCTACAAGCTCATAGCATGCCACTCGACCTTGTAGGTCTACTATTTTTGAAAAATCAAAGAACCACTGACATAGAAACATAGCTTTTTCAGAAAACTGTCAGGACGTAGAAGACATTTTTAGAATCTGATCTCAGGCCTAAATGGGTTAATGTGTGCTCATTAACCCCCACTGTGCAGGGGAGAACAAACTGTGGCTAAATGATCCAAACTTACGTTGCTTCTTGGAAGCACACAGGTTGGAGGACTGCAGAAGGTGGTAGAAAGGTGGCGGTTTAGGTTTGGGAGACAGGCAGCAGTGGTTTGGTCATGGTGATCTGGGCTTGAGGAAATGAGTGCAGCTAGGCCACTTATATAGCCTCCCACACCTGTGCGTGGCCAGGGAACAACCTGCCATTCAATCGGGCTTGATGGGATTGGTTTGGTGTCGGTGCCTCTCCATGAGCCATTCTGACCTGAGATCAGATTCATACGAGGTTTCCGCCGGACACACACTGGTCTGATGAACCCATTCTGACCTGAGATCAGATTATAAAAATGTCAGTCGCTCTTCGATTTTTAAAAAATAGCAGACCTACAAGCTCGTATCGCGCCACTCGGTGGCGCGATATGAGCTTGTAGATCTGCTATTTTTCAATAGCTAAAGCATAACATGATGCCAACACCAAAATGGGTGCACGGTCAGAATGGGTTAAATGTAAATGTAAATCTGTAAACGTTTCTCATGTGAGAAAACATACATTTTGACAGCTGTGAGAGGCGTG
This sequence comes from Protomyctophum parallelum, assembly GCF_964188405.1. Taxonomy (NCBI): domain Eukaryota; kingdom Metazoa; phylum Chordata; class Actinopteri; order Myctophiformes; family Myctophidae; genus Protomyctophum; species Protomyctophum parallelum. Next base: position 54,078,694 of record NC_139701.1, read on the forward strand.
ACAACCTTATCTTCATTATTTTATTTTATTTTTTGCACTCACTGTATAGGACATCTTCATAATGTGCTACATTATATCATTGGATTCAAAGCCGTAATGAGGTTGTAAGGTTTTCAAGGTTTCAATGTTTAATGTTTTTACCTGTCCATGTTAGGTGTATGTAATTTGTTTTGTTTTACTGTTTACATGTACAATAATGTTGTGACATGTATCTGTGTTGGGAGCCCCTCGAAAACGAGATGGTACATCTCAAGGGGTCTTTTTCCTAATAAAGAAACTTTAATCATCATCATCTGTAAGAAACTGTTATCGGAACAAACTTTAAAGGCTCCCAAAAAAGAAATGCATTGAAAATGAATTGGGATCTGTTGGACCCCAGTAGAAGATCAATGGTTTATTTGACCTTTAGTCTCAGACAAATGCTTTTTAGTTTTCATTGAAAACGAATTGTTGTTCTTTTAAACAATTTCCAAATGAAGCAAGAATACATTAAATAGCCTACTGCGTTCCAAGAAATATACTGCCGGGTCTGTCTTCACTTCTGCACTTACAATTGCACGTACAATGGGCTATATTGTATATTAATAACGCCACTTGTACATGATTGTAGCCTATAGACCTTTTACTGTCTTTATGAATAGATTGATCATTTTATTTTCATGGTCAATGCCCAAGTTCTATGTAAGCGTACTGTAACTTCAGAATGGTATTATTATAAAACATGGATTGTCTTACTGCCTGTAACCATCAATTGGTCTCCTTTATTGCTGGGTTAGTTTGATGTGGAGACCTGGTTCATAAAAAAAAAGGAAAACTAATTACCTCATATTTGATGTGAACGCCTTGATTTTAGCATTGTATTTGTATGATACTGTCTTGCAATAGACACTTTTACAGGTCACTGTTATTGCACCATTATATCATGCAGGCGGGTCGGCATTCCACTGATTTCATTAAGTCTAATTATGATTTGGTCAAAAAGGTGTTGTGGGACATGCCTCTTAAAAAAACAAAACATTTTCAACTGTGGAAAAAAGTCCGATGCGTCACATTTTTGTGGAAAAATGTGTTCTTTTTGTTGAGTGACACGTCACATGACACCTTTTTATCCAACGCATAATTTAGCCTTAATGATATGAGTGGAATGCTTCGTCATACCGGTGTTCAGTAACTGTGACCTGTAAGTGTCCATGGCAAAGACCGTATCATAGCCACATGAAAATACAATGTGCTAAAAAATCAAGGCGTTCACACATCACTTGTCCTATTCTCTGTGATTCAAAATTGCCCCATTGTTTAAGCGGGGCATCTTAGGTTTCCTGGCTGGTTTTGTGGGACGTATCCACTTTCATGTTGACTTCCTTCTTTCTAACGCAACAGTCAGGGCTCAGGAACTAAGAGGTATGATAGCCCTTTATTCTCATGTGATAAAAGATCCCTTTCAGCCTAACATGTAGCCTACATACAGTCCACTGAGGGATTATATTTTTCTAACGAGAATTTATTTCAACTTAATTTTTTTAATAGAATAGTATAGAGAGGTCGCACACACACACACACACACACCAAGAATCAAAATTCAACAGGTTTATTTCTCTACATCAGGACAAACGTCCTCATCAGTGTCTTAACATTAAATTCTAACATGTCTCAAGTTCTTCTCCAGTTTATATGCAGTTGAAGAAGAACCCAACTTAGCAATATTGGATGGTAAGTGCATCTTATTTAGATGGAGTCCCAATTCCCAAGTCTGCATTCCTGCCTTAGGTTTCAGTGGCACCTGTCTCCTTTACTGAATCAGCCCCTCCCTTCCCTTTATCTCTTTGGTTCAGGTCATTCTCTGTGTTCCCATGTTATGGAGATATGAATAAAGTAATGAACAGAGAAGGGGCATGACTTTATACCCTACATTGTCATTTTTATATGGTGTACGACGTAGTATCAAAAAGGGAGGAGAGAGAGAGAGAGAGAGAGAGAGAGAGAGAGAGAGAGAGAGAGAGAGAGAGAGAGAGCAAAAGGATACATAGCGAGCTACTGTATTTATCATAAGGCCGTTATAGGTGTTTATGCAATACTGTATTCTGGGTTAGGTCAACAGCAACATTCTTTATTTGCGGGGCGGGGGTTGGGCTATGATTATAGGTCAGACAGGAGGTAACACTCCTTACGTAAAATGTGGCCCTAAACAAGATCGTGAGAGAATCTAGATACCGGTGAGATAGGATCAAAGTTGGTCGGACTGCTGTCATCATCTGTCATGTAAACTCATGTACAGTGTCTTGAACCAATTACACTTCAGGGGTATCATCTTCTGCTGTTCCTCTGGTTGTGTATCATCTTCTGCTGTTCCTCTGGTTGTTTAAGGTTTTCTGGTAATGTTCGCTCAAGCTCACCATTTGTTAAGAGAACTAATTATACATTGTATTGCAGTGTTTTGTTTTAATGAACCTTTTCACTATCTGACTCTAAATGGCAAGACTAACATGCTATGCCTGTGGGCATGGGTGTGAATTAATTGGTACAGTACCACTGAACTACATGGAGAAATGGGTTGTGTTTCTTCGTGTTCGAGAGTGTTCCTTGGCCTACTGTACGCCAAGGGATAATTTTGTTTAGAGTGCCATGCTCTCTAACCCATGGGTCTTCAACAGGGGGTCCCGGGACCCCTAAGGGCGACACATTGTGAGCTTGTAGATATATCATTCATCAAAGATGTTTGGTGTAGGGGGGTGGGTTGGGGGGGGGGAGTAGACCAAGTACAGAGCCAAAGGTTCAATGAATCCAACAAATAGAAAAGACGGTATCTCTGAAAGGTTTATTCTGATACAATATGAAGTGTGAGTCCCTGCTTCATCTCTCTTAGCTAAGGGTTCCCCCTCAGCCTGAAAGCCATCAAAGAACCCTGCTCTAGCCATGCAGGCTTATATTGTTTTTTTGACAACTGACTTTCAACAAAAAATATGTTTGGACAACATTATTGAAAATAAATATTTTTGTCACGTGAAAGTCTTGTGCTATGACGGAAATTATTAATGACAAATCAGCCTTAAGTTATCTTCAATCATGGTAGTACGACAAATTGGTACAACACAAAATAAACATTCTGATATAAATATCAGCTCCATCTAAAAAAAAGGAAATAAGACCACTGGTGAATCAGCCAACCAATTTAGCTACATCATAGTAAACACAATTCTAGCATGAAGTCTGAAGTGGTGGTCACATTCAATACAATATTCTGCAAAAACAATAAAACTGTCAAACCAGCTATTAGTCAATGACAAGGCACCATACTGCTTCATATTTAGGCTAGTTGTAGTTGACCAAAAACTGTGGCAATAATGCCAAATGTTACAAAATGATACACCTGGAACAATATTTGAACTACAATAACTACCCTAACATTATCGAAGAAGGCACAATAGCCATGCCACATATCAGATGATGCTAATTACGATGTTGTCACTTGAGGCAACAATGCATACAATACAATACACACTGTCCTCTGTAGTACTTTCATGGCTGAAGTTAATTATTGATGAAATCTAATTGGGGGTGATCATAACTCAACTCAACTCGAGTCAAAATGAGAAACTTTGTAGGGAGGGGGCCGGGAGAGAGGGAGGGAGCGGGAGTCCTCTCACCAGTGCCACCTCTGACGGCCTGGGGCTATTGGGGGGAGAGTCTGTCCCCATTTGGGGCCCACTGATTGGTTCCCACGCAACACTAGTACCTGTGGCATAGCTCAAAAGAATCCAGAACACCTATTGTATTTGACACTCTCTTGTACACTAAAGTAATTGTAATGAGATGAGGCAGTCACCGTCGAACATGGGATTGTTGGGAGCAATAGGTTTAGCAGCACTGGTATCTCTAACTCAGGTAAATATCAGGCTTTTCTTTTCTCACAAACAGGCTAAGTATATGGAGACCTGATGGACAATAATGACAAAATATAATACAATTTATCAGTAGAATATTGTCAGCATGTAATTTAACTATGTTCAATATTTGTTGTTTACAGATACCATACACTACAGCAGAAGGTAAGACAACAATAGTTTAGGTTAATGACTTTTAGACAAACCGTATTAAAGACAATTAAGAGTCCATGTGTGGCTAAAAATAATGTAGGAAAAAAAAAGTATTTTAAAGCAAAGTTAAGAAACATTTGAAGGTGTAGCTACTGCAACTTCCATGGAAAGTCTAGCCTACTTGTCCACCTACTAATTGCAATCAAAGTTCCCATGAAAGAGGCCAAATTAGCCAGGAAGAGAATACATTGAATATGCACCAGTTTTTTGTTTGTTTTTGTTTGTTTTTTGGGGGTGCTGCTATTTTGCTTCCCATTTAATATTCATATTGCAGGCCTATACATAAGTTTGAATAATTCATACTTGAAGCAATTAATGAAGCTGTTCACGTGTGGTTTCAGTTCAAAGTGCTGACCCCCAATCCTCTCCATCTCTTTCAGGTTGTGACATTTTGTCGATAACGTCTCCGGGACCCTCGTCGCTTCGCATAAAATGGAAAAATATCCCGAGGGCTACTAATTATTTTTTGGACCTCCGGGTGATAGACTCGACGGACATTGCACCCGTTGTGGTGACGATACCCGCGACCGACAGCGAGAAATTGGTGCGGGGTCTGAGACCCGGAGCCAATTATACTGTGACTGTGAAAGTTTTCCGGTTTTGGGACGTGATATGCAAGGATACACGAGTAGGTGCTACAGGTAAGCTGCACCGTTCGCCTTAAAGGAGGAACTCAACACTGTATATCTAATCTATCTAAACTAAGAGTGGATGTGATTATTTGGAAGAAGGGCACTTAGGGCGGCCCGGGCCAAGTCAGCGTGTCTGTAGAGTAGACGTGTAGTCATAGGGGGAAGAAGCAAGCCTTTTACGCAAATTACGCACATGTTTTGGCAGCCAAAAAGTATAGGCTCTGGTCCATAGCTCTAATGCCGTCGCATTTGCGGCAGCAATATATATAGCCATATAGCCTTATAAGGCTTCTGGCTATGGACGAGAGCTAACTGAAAAGTATTGCTGCACGGTGATGGTCCATAGGCCTTATAAGGCTTCTGGCTATGGACGAGAGCTAACTGAAAAGTAACGTAGCCTACGGTTAAAATGAATATTTGTGCACACTCACTCATTTTGGTACGGAAATCATCGATGCTGTGCGAGTCACTCCATCTTACCTGATCCCCCGGTGTCGTCTCGCTCTCGTCCCATCTCCTCCAGTCCCCGACACCTCTCAGATAACCGACTCCAGGGCACTGTCAAGTACTTCCATTGAGGTGGAATGGAGGCACGTGCCTTCCACGGAGCATTACTACCTCATAGTGGAGTCGCTGGCCACGAACACGCGCTACAACCTGTCCTACACCAACCTGAGCGCCGTGGTGTCCGGCCTGCGGCCCTCCACCACCTACGACTTCAGCGTCTACACGGCCAACGCCGCCGGCCTGGGAGGACAGAGCAGAGTGAGATATCAGGCGACCCGTGAGTTGTGTTAACGTCCATCATTTGCTCTATCTCTCTCTCTAAACTCAAAGAACCCCAAGTGTGTTTTCCAGTGCTTTCAAGTTCCCACTCGTTTAAAGCAACGGTTTGTTTTCATTAATGGGACACCTAATTATAGCCCATAGTTCATGTCAACTAATATATTATTATTATTATTATTATTATTATTATAGGCTATTAATAGTAGTAGTATAAATGTTGTAAATGCAAATTAACATTTATTTATTAACTCACATAGCCTTGGCTATTGAAATACTGTAGGCCTATAATCATGTACATCAATACATTTATTATGTTGGCTTATGTCAGGTTTCAGAATCTGACCAGGTTTTGGTCAGGGTGTAAACGTGCTATAGGCTATATCACTTATTATTATCTGTTTCACAAATCATCCCAAAATGGGAATACTGTGCTGTAGGCCTACTATAATATATGGCATATATATTTGTCTTTTGTCTTATTCTCTGGTTCAGGCTGGCTCACAGAGTGAGCTGCCTGCAGAGTCTGTTTGAAACACGTCATTAAAATACTGCATTTATCTAATGTCTACTATACTACTTTCAAGTTCTTCATGATCCTTTGACCAAGCTCTCCTGGGCCTTAAGAACAAACAGCACTGTACTATAGCGTTTCTCCTGGGCCTTAACCCTTTTTTTTTTACCTGAGATCAGATTCTAAAATTGTCTTCTACATCCTGACAGTTTACTGAAAAAGCTATGTTTCTATGTCAGTCGTTCTTCGACTTTTCAAAAATAGCAGACCTACAAGCTCTTAGCACACCACTCGGTGGCGCGCTATGAGCTTGTAGATCTGCTATTTTTCAATAGCTAAAGCACGACATGATGTTAACACCAAAAGGGGTTCCCACCCAAAATGGGTTAAGAACGAACAGCACTGTACTATATTATTATTATTGTTATTATTATTATTATTATTATTGTACTATAGCGTTTCTCCCGTGTTAATGTTTTTAGTGGTGCAGCCACCGCCAGAGGTCACGGCGGTGCAGACGACTAGGCGAACAGCTCGGGCCAACTGGACCGCCGTGGACGGCGTTTTGATCTACGGCATCACGGTCAGGGACCTGGGTGACCTCAGCAGCACGCCGTACCGGGCCAACGTCACAGACGTGCACGTGGACCTGGACAACATGCATCCGTGTTCTTCGTACCTGATATCCGTGTCCTCGGTCAACACCTTCCTGGAGCCTGGCGAATCCACAGACTACGTATACACCACCAACAGTGAGTGGACTCGATCGGCAGGGGCCAAGTCAATATCAGTAACTCTGTGAATAGTTATCTAGGTCAGCTATTATTCACCCCAGGACGCTCCTTTCAGAGATGGAGAAAATAATCCGCCGGAGTAAAGGTAAAGGTTTAGGACTGTTATACATAAACATGAATCTGAGAAAATCATACATTGATTGGGGATCTTTTCTGGCCTTCATAAATGGTAAGCCAGCCTGACAACTATTTTTTCATAAAGTGACATGCCAAGTGTACACCTCAATAAAGGATATAGGTCTAGAAGACAATGAGTTTTAAAAATAAGACCCATATCTACGTCCTCTTATATGTAATTTATCCCACTAGAATACACATCCGATCCTATCTCTTGTTTTTGAATACACCTTATCCTCTTGCCTTGAGGCAATGATACATATGGGCAAGGGTTCTAAGGTATTCACACTACAGTTTGCATGAATGTAGCTATTTGGAGAAAATCTGTGTTCATTGAATGAAAGTATAGTATGCAAGGTAGAGCAGAATCACCAGAGCCTATAAAGAATGACGACTTAAATGTCTGGTGATAAAAGCCATCAAAGTAGGAAAGTGTCAAGCCATCGGCTTCTGACTTTCTGCGCCATTTTGTGCTCCGTTTGTCTTTATCATACTGTACCACTAGAGGGATTTGATTGATTGATTGATTGAAATATTTATTAACAGTTTGCAGAATTACAGTGCATTTCAAGCACAAACTCAATACAAAGACTGTTAACTGTGAGTGGACGACCCAATCAAGCATTACACTGGTTTACAACAGGGTCCATATTGTTCAATTCATCAAAAACATTTAGAGACGTACAAATAGACACTTCTATATAGTTAAAGAACAGAACAGGAATTCATCATAAAGGAAGCAAAAAGGGAAAAGAAACATACAGTGAGGGGAAAGGGGGGGGCATTCCTTTCGAAAGGTCACACTAGAGAATCTCTAGTGGGATAAACATTTGACTGTAGCATTTTTGTTACCTCACAAACACCTCACAAACAGAGGCCATGTTCACACAGTATGTAACTTTGTACCTTGCAGTGCTGAGTGCGGTGACCTGGGTAAAGGTAGACTACAGCTGCACGACCGGCTCTGCTGTGGTGTCGTGGTCACCCGTGTTCGGGGCAGACTCCTACAGAGCGGCGGCCATCAGCGGCGACGGAATGGTGCTGGCCTGCACGAGCCAAGGAACCCAGTGCGAGATCGACGGAGTAGGCTGTGGTCAGAGCTTCGTGGTGCAGGTCACCCCCGTGTCAGAGAGCTGTGAGAGCATAGTCAACGCCACCTCCACCACCTTCGAGACCGGTGAGACGCCATAAGATACAGTGAAAGAACAAAACAAACCAAACACCTATACATCTCCTTCTCCAGCCTCTCAACTCTTCTTTACAGCACATAACAAACATTGTTGAGTTTTTATTTATCCATTATTATCCCATTAGCTAACGTGCATTGCATTACTAAGCTGTGGTGAAGTTAATATAGTTTCATAATGGAGTGTATAAACATTTGAAGCCCGCATAAAAGAAACATAGGACATCTTGCTGCAGGGAGATTCTTGGATAACATCATTTTAGATTGGTGTTTAGGTCTTTTTTTTTTCTCTCCACGATTTTGTAACCCATTTTTCACCCCTGTGTCAATTATCTAATGTGATCCTGGGCTCTACACACCCTCCACCAATCTAGTCCCCACATTTGTTTGGTTTTAAACCGGTGTGCCCTAGAGTCATTAAACATACTTGGTGCATTTGGTATAAGTTTCACACAAGAGAAGCGGTTATTTTCAGTTTGAGTTGTCTCGTATGAAAAAATAAGAACAATCTCCCCCTGGCAAATGTCTATAATTAGTCACAGCAAAGTCATTGTAAAACGTACAAGCCCTGGTTATCCGATCAGTTGATTCCCAGCCATTTTTGTTCGCATTTTCTAAAAGCCCTTTTCACACAGGACTTGACTATATCTTCAGTTCATTCTCAAACTGAGGTGTGGGACACACACTACTGAAGCTTAGATACCCTATACGTTGTGCTTACTGAATGCCAAGTTGACGATTTTGAGATAAATAACTTTAATCCCTTTTGTTACTTTTGTGGAAGGCGCCCGAGGTTAAAACCACAGGAGAATAGCTGCTGTTTATGGCCTTGCCGTTGTTGTTGTTGGGCTGCAACACTTACACGCATTGAACAATCGACCACCTCAAAGCCAGTTGCTTTAAATTGAGGGTAAATATTGCTGATAGGTCACACACAGCATTAGCCATGTGGGAATAGTGCTTTTACCTCTGGCTATTTTTCAATTTTTGTTCCAACTAGTGGATTCAGACGAGTCTCACACGAGGCTTTGAGAACTGGGTCTCCTATTGAGCTCCACTGTCTATATCATATTGTGTTGTACTTGGCCAGTTAAGAATAAGCCTGTGTTAGTGTAGAGAACCTGAGACCTCACCCGGTGAAAAGCAATGCTGAGCTGTAATCTTCAATATCAGGGCGTTTTAACCTGGAAAGGCTTCTGTGACGCTTGGGCTTTGATGTCGTTGTTTGACCTGGTTTTCTCCATTGTTTTCATTACCCTGTACCCGTTACTGTTCATCTATCTGTCTGTCTGTCTGTCTGTCTGTCTGTCTGTCTGTCTGTCTGTCTGTCTGTCTGTCTGTCTGTCTGTCTGTCTGTCTGTCTGTCTGTCTGTCTGTCTGTCTGTCTGTCTGTCTAATCTAATCTAATCTAATCTTTTCTTTATGTTCTGTCTGTGTCCTACAGTTCCCTGTCCTCCTGCTATCAGTCTACTGTACCGTGAGTGTAGCAGCAACGTCATCATCTTTGAATGGGAACACACTAACCACACAGACCACTACCTGGCCACGTCAACAGACTCTACGGTATTAGACTCGCACAAACAAACATGCAAGATTTAAAAAAAATGTTTTAAAGACCTCGAAGATGAGCCGGGAGGATAATAATGTGATAATAAGGATAATGCCAAGATATAACTGCTGAAATCCTACTGTACTGTATATGTGTATGTGTTCACAGGGAGATCTGCAAAACTGCATGACCACAGACAACTCCTGTTTCTTCACTGACACAGTGTGCGGCCGTCGCTACACCTTCAACGTGTATTCTGTCAGCGGGGCGTGTAACAGCCACGTCAGTGCAGACGTTGAGATAAACACTGGTATATAACATTTCATCGCATATTTATTTGCATATGATTTAAAACTTATAAAGACATTTATTATTCTGTGTCATGACTCATTATAGCCAAACAGTGCCTTCTAGTGGTTGGTTTTGGCATGTCTGCACATCAGAAGTGGCACCTGCTAGCAGTGTTGTTTTTGGCAGCAAATCTCTATTTTAGTTTTAGTCATAGTCTCTTGAATAGTTTTCACTTAGTTTTAGTCACATTTTAGTCACCTGGAATGTTCTAGTGTTTAGTCTAGTTTTAGTCGACTAAATGTCATGATTTTAGTCGACTAAATCTACAGTTGATTTAGTCGACTAAAATGTGTTTTGCCTTGATGTCGTTGTAATGACATATTTTACACTTTGGTTGCATGCTGAAAATAGCAGATATACAATCTATAAAATCTCTTGTGAGATTGTATATCTGCTATTTTCAGCATGCAACCCAGCATGAAACTGGATCTCTTGTCCTTCCTAACATTTTAGTCTAGTTTTTATTTGTTGACGAAATTGTCAGTATATTTAGTCTTAGTTTTAGTCATCATAGATTCGTTTTTATTTAGTTTTAGTCAGTGAAAAAAGGTAGTCGACGAACACAACACTGGTTTTAGACTCACAGCTTGTTACAGATGTTTTTGTTATGCCTATACGGCAGCTATAGTTCACAACACATGTCCTCCTCTCCTCCAGCACCGTGTATGCCTCAAAACGTGAAGACCTCCGCCGACTGTCTGTCCAACGTCCTGATCAGCACGTGGGACACGGCCGAGGGCGCCGAGTCGTACAGCGTGGACGCCTGGGGCAACACGGTGAACAGCAGCCACTACACCTGCACCTCGGTCTCCAACAGCTGTGCCATGCCCGCCGTGCCATGCGGAGAGCACCTGACCATCCACATCACGGCGTTCGATACGGAATGTGCCAGCGCTAGGACCCTGGGCCAGGTGGCAGAGACGAGTAAGACACGACATCTCTTAATAATGGAAGAATTTGTTTTACAATTGTCACAAATTTGTCACACACCAGCAATGTTCCCTCTAAAAAGAATTTGGTCTGAGCAAACACTCAAACCTCCTGAGCAGACATCAGCAACTACTGAGCAAACATACTTCACCTTGACACCAACTATCCAAACGTTAGATAATGTGAAGTGAGCGCCCCTCACTTCACACAGGTGTGATTTTTTTTCTTTTTTCCAAATGGATTTTGGTATAGGCCTACGAGTGAATCAATGAATAGTTACATAAGGTTTAAACGCAAGTTACAACATTTTTATTTTATATCAAGGTGGTAATCTAGCAATTTTAGGAATATTCAGTTAGTCTATATCAGTGGTTCTCAACCTTTTCAGGCTGTGACCTCCCAAAGTAAGCACGGGCACACTATCTATACTAATACGAAGATACCCATCCTGTCTTCGCTTTACACTAATATCCCAAAAAATAACCGATATATATACCGGTACTGTTCGAGATCACAACTTCACTGAATGTTTCGCTCCAGGAATAGGGATTCTAGAGTTCATGGTGTTAAAGGTCCACAAAATCAAAAAACACAACACATAATTACAGGATGGATGTGGGTTGGATCCTGATTTCCCCTGCTCTGTCTCCTCTCCTCCCCCACCCTTCAGAACCCTGTGTGCCCCAGAATGTCTCTGCGACCATGGACTGTGGCTCTGACTCCATCACCATGGCCTGGCAGATGGCCAAAGGCGCTCTCTTCTACATCGGCGTGGCCGTTGACGCCGACGGCGGCGAGCACACGTGTCACACCATGCGGGACCTGACCTGCCGGGTCATGGGCCTGCGCTGCAGCACCACCTACACGGCCTACGTCATCGCCTCCAACCTCCAGTGCAACAGCACCAACAGCTCCTCCGTCAGCGTGGAAACGGGTACGGCTCACTGGGTTCTCTCTCACCCTGATCGTTATGTTTTAAGACCCGGATTCATTTCTACTTGCAAAAAAGAGATTTCAACCTTACTACTACTTTGTACTACTAGGAATTAGGTTAAAAAAAGATAAAAAAAAGTTTGATGAATATTTTATGCACATTATTATAATAATTATATAATAATATAATAAATTAATAATTTACATTTAGGGGATATCTTTCACAATAATGAATAAAACATGTTCCAGATATTCTAATGATCACAAAAAACATATATTACAATTATTTTACTTACTTTTATTAGAGTTAAAGGTCAAAAGTCATAGGTTAAAAACTGTTCAAAATTGCACAGAGTCCAGACATTTTTATTTTGTGTGAATTTCAGCCTCTGTGGGGGGTATTTATATGCAAATATCATGACCCAATGGCATTGCAATGAACATCACTGATGACGTTTAGGTGAAAAAAGAACAGAAAAAAATAATAATAATTAAGTAATTAATTAAAATAGAATTGTTGCTATAAAGCAACCCTGGGTCTTAGAGGGTTAAGGGCAAATTCCTGTTTAACCAGAGTGAACAGGTTATTGGCAAGGTAAGTATTTTGCCATGTTAAAAAAACAGGCTTCCCAACACGCTTTCCTTTTATTCTCTCATCTCAGCTATATGTGTGTTTTATCCTTGCAAAAAGCTCCTGCATGATGAAGGCATTAATGAACAGTAAAAAAAAAAGAAAATATGTTGTTACATGTCATTGAGCATTATGAAATGTACGTTTAACTTTAACACTCAGCGTGGTTACAAACGGAATATTTTTGTTTTTGTTTTTTTATTGAACAGATTATAAATTGTTATAAACATGATATGAAATACACTTTTTTTTTTTATGGAACAAAATGAAAGACAAAAAAGAGAAAGAAATCCCTTAACCCTCCCACCCATACTGCTCAGTGACACTGCATACTATATAATAAGATGATAGAAAGCTCATGGAAAACATCTGAAAAGAAAATGGCGTACAGTCAACCATATCAATGGTATCCTGTCTATTAATTGTTTCTACTCAGGTAATGGACAAGGGGCAGCCAAACCTTATCAAACACAAACGGAATATTAACTGCGTTTTTCCTTTTCTTCCCCCCCCCCCTACTAGCCACATGTCCTCCGGACCAGGTGGAAGCCTCCTTGGACTGTGAGGCCAACACGGCTCTGATCTCGTGGCACGGCCGTCCGCACATGGACTCGTTCACGGCCCAGATCGAGGACGAGCAGGACCGCCTGCTCAGCTGCTCCACCGTCAACCACAACTGCACCATCAGCGCCCTGAAGTGTGGCCAGGTGTACACCGTGTCCGTCTTCTACCACGACGGCATCTGTCCCAGCATGCCCACCGCCGCCATCCACATGAACTCTGGTGAGACGGTCGTTCACCTCCTATGCACGCATAAGCCCTATTTGAACTTAGTTGCGTGCAGTGTTGTTTTTGGCAGCAAATTTTGATTTCAGTTTTAGTCATAGTCTTTTGAATAGTTTTAATTTAGTTTTAGTCACATTTTAGTCACCTGGAATGTGATAGTGTTAGTCTAGTTTTAGTCGACTAAATGTCATGAGATTCTAGTCGACTAAATCTACAGTTGATTTAGTCGACTAAAATGTATTTTGGTGGGCATTGATGCCGTCCTAAGGACTGTTTTTACACTTGCTGAAAATAGCCGATCTACAAGCTCGTAGATCGAGCTTGTAGATCTGCTATTTTCAGCATGCAACCAAGTGTAAAATTACTTTTACTGAATCTCTTGTCCACTAGTCCCTTCCTAACATTTTAGTCTAGTTTTTATTTGTCGACGAAATTGTCAGTATATTTAGTCTTATAGTTTTAGTCATCGTAGCTTAGTTTTCACGTAGTTTCCATTTAGTTTTCGTCTGTGGAAAAAGGTAGTCGACGAACATTTTTCGTCTTAGTTTTAGTCGACGAAAACAACACTGAACATCATGCATTCTCGACAGAGTATAATTCTGTCTAAAATCCTCCTGGACTGAACCCTCCTTTTTCCTCCTCTCTCTCTCTCTCTCTCTCTCTCTCTATTCCATGGTGCAGTTCTGTGCGGGCCTACCAACGTGCACGCGGACGTAGACTGTGTGTCCGGCGGAATGACCGTCACCTTCGACGAGTCCCGCGGCGCCGACCACTACCTGACCACCATCGTGGGCAGCGAGGGGGAGACGTCGTACTGTAACTCCAGTAGCTCCCAGTGTGACATGGACACGCTGGGCTGTGGAGGGGAGTACCGCGCCTCGGTGAAGAGCCACGACGGAACCTGCTTCAGTCTCCCCAGTGAGACGGTGGTTTTCAGCGAAGGTAAAAAGAACATTCGTATTATCTGCTGCTAATAACCCTATTTTGTAACAAATTACTTATGTTGGACATAAGTAATTAATTAACCCATTTTGACCTGAGATCAGATTCTAAAAAATGTCTTCTACATCTTGACAGTTTTCTGAAAAAGCTATGTTTCTATGTCAGTCGTTCTTCGATTTTTTTCAAAAATAGCAGACCTACAAGCTCGTAGCGCGCCACTCGGTGGCGTGCTACGAGCTTGTAGATCTGGTATTTTTCAATAGCTAAAGCGCGACATGATGCCAACACCAAAATGGGTTCATTAAATCACCTAGATGAGTGATGTCTTCAATGTCTTGTGTATAATGCTGTCATCATTTGCACTACACCTTTGGGATCAAATCAACTTCCTTCCTTGAGTAAAACGGATTAGACTGAGCTGGTTCTTTAATAATAATAATGAATTTTATTTATATTGCACTTTTCATTCACAAGGAATCCCAGAGTGCTACATGGTTTCCGAAACAGGAAGGTTTTCAGGCCTGTTTTAAAACATCTTTACCCCCCTCCCTCCCCACCCCAGTGCCATGTGTGCCCACCGGCGTGGTGGCAGAGAGGACCTGTGGCGAAAGCTCCGTGGAGGTGACGTGGACCGCCAGCCGCGGCGCCCAGCGCTACGCCGTGACCGCCGTGGCCATCGGCGGACATCGTGCGGCGTGCGCCAACGGGACGGCCAACGGGACGGCGTGCACCCTGACGGAGCTGATGTGCGGTCAGGTGTACAGCGTCACCATGGTGGCCGTCAACGACCACTGCTCCACGGTGGAGAGCGCCGCCGTGACACTACACACAGGTACAAATGGAATCCAATTATTATCGTTTAGCATGGGGACCACCTAGCCTCGGTCCCAGGCTTACTTATCTGCGAAAAGAAAAGCCTGGTCACAACGTAAGGCAGAGAAGCATAAAGTAAAGCCTGGTCACAACCCAAGGCAGAGAAGCATAAAGAAAAGCCTGGTCACAACGTAAGGCAGAGAAGCATAAAGAAAAGCCTGGTCACAACGTGAGGCAGAGAAGCATAAAGAAAAGCCTGGTCACAACGTAAGGCAGAGAAGCATAAAGAAAAGCCTGGTCACAACGTAAGGCAGAGAAGCATAAAGTAAAGCCTGGTCACAACCCAAGGCAGAGAAGCATAAAGTAAAGCCTGGTCACAACGTAAAGCAGAGAAGCATAAAGTAAAGCCTGGTCACAACGTAAGGCAGAGAAGCATAAAGTAAAGCCTGGTCACAACGTAAGGCAGAGAAGCATAAAGTAAAGCCTGGTCACAACGTAAGGCAGAGAAGCATAAAGAAAAGCCTGGTCACAACATAAGGCAGATAAGCTATCGGCGGTTGTATCCTCCGTAATATCCGTCAGATGTATTTCCCCCGGATACCATATTTTCCCGACCAATCACAACGCTTGTTTCATTCGCGGAGAATGTAAACTGATTTGTAAAGCATCAACGTCATTTCCTTCGGCGATACTTCCGCTAAAATCCTGCACTTCCGCTGATAGTCTTTTCAGCTTAGGTCTTGCCCAGGGTGGGGACCACCTGGAAACCCCCTCGAGGACCACCGGTTTGAAAAGCACTTTTATAAATAGTATTTGCTACACCTGTGACCTGTATGCATGTAGTGAATCACATCAATATGAGACTAGACATGCCACAAGAGAGTGCTATCAAGTCCCTAAAGCCAGAACAGGGTCTATGCAGCACACAGTACTGTACAGAGCCATGGCTGAGTGGAACAAACTGCCAGCTATGATCACAAAAGAAAAAACTAAATCAAGTTTCAAGAGACAATTGAAGAGGCATCTTGAAACCCAAAAACAGTCATGATCATGATTAGGATAATATTTTCAATTTAATTTTATTTATATATCCTGTATATGTCCTGTAATGTATGTCCTGTAATGTCATTCATGTCGAATGTCATGTTTTTATGTTCTGTGTGGACCCCAGGAAGATTAGCTGCTGCTATGCACCAGCTAATGGGGATCCTAATAAAACTCTAAACTCTAAACATCTCCTACTGTTGCGTCCTCCTCCTCCCACAGTTCCTTGTGCTCCCGTTGAGCTGAGCGCGGTAGTGGACTGCGATACTAACAGCGCAGCGCTCTCCTGGAACGCCAGCCTCAACGCAGTGTCTTACACCGCCACCGCCACAGCCCCAGATGGACACACACACAGCTGTGAGGCAGTATCGACCCCCGGGTGTCTGCTGGAATCCCTGCACTGTGGCCAGGAGTATCTCTTCACCGTGTCGGCCTCGGATGGAACATGCCAAACCTCCCAGAGCCAGGCGGTCTCTCAGTTCACTGGTGAGAAGAAAGAAACAGGGTTTCTTTGCTTCATTGTAGTCTTTTTTGTATTTTCTACGTTAATTCAAATTAAATCTCTCTTTAACTGTGTTCTATTAGTCGCCACTGTCTGGTGGAAAACCTCACTCTATATCTCTGCTGTCAGGAAGAACAACTCCAAAATGTGCATTTTTCAGGAAATGAAAAATATATATTATTTCAGGATATGAAGAAAATTGTCAATTACTTGCATGAGAGGGGCAGAGGTGGTGGAGACAGTTTGAGGGTCCATGATAGGTCCATGAGAGGGGCAGAGGTGGTGGAGGTCCATGAGAGGTCCATGAGAGGGGCAGAGGTGGTGGAGGTCCATGAGAGGGGCAGAGGTGGTGGAGGTCCATGAGAGGTCCATGAGAGGGGCAGAGGTGGTGGAGGTCCATGAGAGGTCCATGAGAGGGGCAGAGGTGGTGGAGGTCCATGAGAGGTCCATGAGAGGGGCAGAGGTGGTGGAGGTCCATGATAGGTCCATGAGAGGGGCAGAGGTGGTGGAGGTCCATGAGAGGTCCATGAGAGGGGCAGAGGTGGTGGAGGTCCATGATAGGTCCATGAGAGGGGCAGAGGTGGTGGAGGTCCATGAGAGGGGCAGAGGTGGTGGAGGTCCATGAGAGGTCCATGAGAGGGGCAGAGGTGGTGGAGGTCCATGAGAGGTCCATGAGAGGGGCAGAGGTGGTGGAGGTCCATGAGAGGTCCATGAGAGGGGCAGAGGTGGTGGAGGTCCATGATAGGTCCATGAGAGGGGCAGAGGTGGTGGAGGTCCATGATAGGTCCATGAGAGGGGCAGAGGTGGTGGAGGTCCATGAGAGGTCCATGAGAGGGGCAGAGGTACTGGAGACAGTTTGAGGGTCCAATGGAGATAAAACCTCAATCAAAAATAGAGTTACTGTAGGTGGTTTCCCCCCCGACAGGAACAATGTATCCAAAACTGTTGCTTTAGACGAGGAAATTGACAAAATAACCTGTTCCAATGGATTCAACGTAGTTATTTTTTATTATTCTGTAGTTTTATTTAATCAAACTGTTTTCTTAATTATTATTATTATTATTAAGTGTAAAACCTTAAAAGAATCATTTGAATAACCTGCATTTTGTTTCCCCTGCTGCCTGCAGCACCCTGTGCACCTCAGAGTTCCCCCAGTCCCATGGAATGTAACAGCAACAACATGACCGTCCAGTGGGTCCAGGGACAGATGGCCAGACATCGGGACGTCATAATCATCATTGGAGACGACATAGTCATAGTCATAGTCATAGCCCGGGCCACGGACGGCACCGTCCTCTCCTGCAACAGCAGCACCGGTTCTGAGTGCGAGTTGGTGGGCTTAGAGTGTGGTCAGGAGTACAGCGTCACGGTGCGAACGGTCAGCAGCACCTGCCAAGGAGCCAACAGTGAACCCTGGGTTCATCACACTGGTACGCTCATTGGCTGATTCAACACAGTCAGAAGGCCTGATTTATTGTCACTAGCCCTTACCCATTATTAATTTATAATTAGTTAAATTGGAAAAAGACCTGGTACTTAAGACACGCAAAATACAGCCCAGTATGTCACATACTCCTACACACATTCATTTATAAGGATAAATCCCCCAATCATTTGTTTTATACCCTCCTCTCTTCTTTCTCTCTCTCTCTCTCTCTCTCTCTCCCTCTGTGTCTCTCTCCGCACTCAAACACGTGCTCCCTCTCCCCCTCCCTCAGCTCCCTGCGTGCCCGCCAACGTCAGCACGGCCGTGGAGTGCTCCTCGAACACGGTGGCGGCGTCATGGGACGCCACGCCGGGGGCGCTGTCCTACAGCGGCACGCTGGTCGGACCGGGGGGCTTCTCCGCCTCCTGCCTCCCCCTGGGGGACGCCCACCCCGGGTGTTCCTTCCCCGGCCTGGCCTGCGCTCAGGACTACACCTTCAGCGTGGTCGCCCTCAACGACCAGTGCACCAGCAGCGACGCCAGCGCCAGTGCCACCGTGAGGACAGGTAAACGGGATTTTGATTCGGCTTTTTTTTCTTTCCCCTTCTTCTTTTATTTCCTTATCTTTTTTATTCTTATTTTATTTTTTTATAATAGTTTTTGTTACTTTTTGGTGCATTTAACCCATTCTGACCTGAGATCAGATTCATACGAGGTTTCCACCGGACACACACTGTGGTCTGATTAACCCATCCTGACCTGAGATCAGATTCATACGAGGTTTCCACCGGACACACACTGTGGTCTGATTAACCCATCCTGACCTGAGATCAGATTCATACGAGGTTTCCACCGGACACACACTGTGGTCTGATTAACAACTGTATTATAAATATTATTACATAAGACTATTTTTTTAATAGTAAATAGTTCATCTATATTTTCACTTTATAGTGTACATTTCGCATGGCTAAATGTACACTCCTCTCTCTCTCTCTCTCTCTCTCTCTCTCTCTCTCTCTCTCTCTCTCTCTCTCTTACTCAAATCTCAGATAGACAGAGAATTTAAATAAGATAGAATATCTAATAAGTTAAAAATCATATATACTAAAATCAATAAATCAGAATATTTTCACCTTTCATAAGAAATAATTCAAGCCTATTGCGTTGACTTATATTGACTCATTTAAGTCTCCTGTTGTTTCCCCACCCTGTTCCATTCCAGCACCCTGTGACCCTACAAGCATCTCGGCGGACTTAAACTGTGACTCTGCGGTAGTGACAGTGTCCTGGGTGGCCTCTGACGGAGCTCTGAGTTACACCGTCCTGGCCGAGGCCAGCGGGCAGAGCACGGTCACTGCCAGCACCACGGGCACGTCCTACGAGCTGGACTGGCTGCACTGTGGGGAGGTGTACACCGTGACCATACTAGCAGGCGACGGGGCCTGCAACAGCACCGCGCACGCCAGCACCACCATAGAGACAGGTAAGAAAGCAGCACAAAAACACCCCACATTTTGCATTGTGTCGTTACAAACACAGGTCATAGAAGAAGTCACCCGACCGGTAGAGTAGTTATGCTATTTTTTTTTTTAAATGACTGACGACTGATGGAGGGGAAAGGAACTGGTTGGAATAACGTGTTCCTTCCACGCGCTACGTCCAACCAGGGAAACTCCCCCCTGTCAGGTGAAAAGAAGCAGCTTGGACTCCTCATGCATAGAAGGAAGCATGAGGACAGTCCGCTGCCCCCCCCCAGGTTGGCAGAGGAAGTGTAGCGATTACATTAGATAATTGACACTGGGTGAAAAAATGGGTTACAAAATCGTGGGATGAAAAAAAAAAAAAAAAACTGAATTTTTAGAATCTGATCTCAGGTCAGAATGGGTTAACCGTTCCTCTCTGTCGTTGCCTGCAGCCCCCTGTGCTCCGCTGATCCAGGACCACTCTCTGGACTGCGCCACCAACTTTGCGTCGGTCTCCTGGGCCGAGGACGAGGATGCCGTGAGCTTCATAGTCAACGCCACCTCCAACCTGGACCGTTTGAGCACGTTCTGCAGCTCCACCGCCACCAGCTGCGTTCTGGACCAGCTGCGTTGTGGCCACGTCTACACGGCCTACGCCGTGGCCAGGGGGAACACGTGTTACAGCGCCCCCAGTGACTCCTTCCAGATCACCACAGGTGAGTTTAAAGGGATTGTGACATTAAAAAAAAGGTTTTGGAATTGTTCTTATTTTTTTTTAGGTTTTCTAATCTCAATTGCACCCAAAAAACATGAACTTTTAACATTCAGTAGATTTTCTGTGATCTGGGGTTTTCTGGCTCAAACAGGTGCTCTGATTTGCCGGCAGATTGTGATGTAAGATCCTGCAAATCCCATATAATGTCAATGGGATTAATTGAGGTCATAAAACCTAAAAAAAAAAAAAAAAAAAAAAAAAAAAAAATTAATGTGATAAAACCTTTAACGTGGAATAATAATAATAATAATATCTCAAACTTATATAGCGCTTTTCTGAGTACCCAAAGACGCTTTACATGGGGGGACTTTACAGAGGTAACAACAAATTAAAAACAACTTTTTTAGAAAAAAGGAAAAAAGCTAAAGAACATTAAAAGACAGTGAAAAGGGTTAGCTAGGGAAGGCTATTTTGAAGAGGTGGGTTTTGAGGGCGGTTTTGAAGGTTTGAAGGGTGGGGGCATCTCTGAGTGCCTTGGGGAGGGCATTCCACAGGGTTGGGGCAGCAAACAACTCATTTTAGGTACATAACTACTTTATTTGGTACTTGATTCATGGTGGTGACTTTGTCTCATTCTCATTTAGTTTCTAGGTGTGTGTGTGTGTGTGTGGGGGGGGGGGGGGGGGTATTCTCTATCAGTGTTTCTTTTGTTTTGCCTGATGAATGTTTTAGCAGGCTGGCAATGTACCATTTTTCCTGTTTCCTGCTTATTTGTACAGTATGTGTGCAGTGTTTGAATGAACACTATGTACTGTACTGTATATGTATGTATGTATGCATTTACCTTACATATATATTTTTGTGTATCCATCTGTGTGTGTGTGTGTGTGTGTGTGCGCGTGGGGTATGTGCTCCCTGCACCCTAGCGCCCTGCACTCCTGCCAACGTGGAGTCCACATACACCTGCGGGACCAGCATAGCGTCGCTGAGCTGGGACGAGAGCCTGGGCAGAGACAGCTTCTACACCGCCCTGACGTCTGGGAACCAGACCGCCATGTGGCTCAGCACCGCGGACACCCGTTGCTCCTTCACCTCGCTGCTCTGTGGCACGCTGTACGACGTCAGCGTCAACTCTGTGGCCGCGCACTGCAACAGCAGCCAGGGAGCCCAGGCACAGTTACAGACAGGTATACCGTATAGGAGGTGTTTTGTGTGTGTGTTTGCCTCTGTACTAAATGCCTTTAGCACATTTTCAAATCCTGAACATCCTTGTTGATTTATCTCAAAATGGGGCCCACGCACGGATCCATTTGGGTCCATTTACACTACACTCTTACGTGAGTTAAATTAACAGGATTTTACTGGGCATGCCGTCTCAAGACTTTGTCAAACCTGTGGGGGATACAAGGTTTGTCAGGAATGCATTACGGGTGGACCCAAAAGCAGGCAACAGGATGCAAAGCAGACTATCTTCAAAGTGTTTATTTCACTAAACCAAGATAGGGCAAAACAAAGGCACAGCAAAACATATACACTCACTTGACAGAGGTCTATCTATGGACCAACAAGGACACGCTGCAAACAAAGGGCTTAAATAGACAGGGGTAACAGGACACAGGTGAACTCAAAATACAATCAAACACAGGATAGGCTAGGGGACTAAAAGGACACAGGTGGAAACACTGACAAATAACAAGGTAGGATAGACAAGGTAACTAACAGTAACTAGGAAGACAGGAAACACTAGGAACAATACTACAAAATAAGATACACAAAACTAAGGCAACAACAGAGTAACAGAAAACCAAAACCAACGAGAAACAGTCAGGAATACATGAGCAAATACATATAGCCTATAAGACAGAAATACATATTAAAGTCCAAACTCTAAATAAGGACAGTCAAAGTTCACAGTCCGAGGAGCGGACCGTGACAAGGTTGTTTGCGGTGTCTGTACTGTACTGTACTGTACTGTACTGTACTGTACTGGAATTTGTTATAAAATATGTTATTTTAGTTTATAGATGTTTACTGATGCGCAGTACTATGCCCTTGTTTTCCCATCAGCCCCTTGCGCACCGGAGAACATCAGTGTTGCTTTGAGCTGCGACCACAACACCGGGGTGGTGCGATGGATGGCCAGCGCCGGCGCCGTGGGCTACAACGTGACGGCGCGCGGGGCGGACGGCGACCTCAAACACTGCAGCTCGTCCAACACCACCTGTGAAATACCCAACATGCACTGTGCCCAGACCTATCGGATCGTCGTCACGCCATTCTCCGAGACGTGCAAGGGCTTCGACAGCCACGAGTTGACATACATCGCAGGTACTGTACAAGTGACGGCGAGAGTAAAAGAACTGGCCATTTTTGGTTTTAATTAATTCATGTGCATTTGAGTTTTGCCCCTAATTCTGTTGACAATTATCGGAAGAAAACAGTTGTACACATTGTATTATTGGCATCTTTCTAATATGCTCAGTTTTAGTGTACATTAAAACTACACATTAAGACACATTAAGATTTGTTAAGTAGCGCACATGCAGTTATATATTTGTAATAGTATTTGTTCTCTCAGGTTCAGGTTCAGGTTTATTTGTCATGTGTATAGATACAGAGTATAAATACAATGAATTTGTTTTTGCTCAGAGCACTCTCAGTCTTACATACACAGGACATAAACAAACATCTATAGTGCAAGAAAAAGACAAAAAAAATGTGTCGATCACATATTTACATGGTTACACAGTAGCTATGATGCTCAACAACAAGACCTTTACTGGAGGGGAAAGGAACTGGTTGGAATAACGTGTTTCTTCCACGCGCTACGTCCAACCAGGGAAACTCCCCCCCTGTCAGGTGTAAAGGAGCAACTTGGACACTCCGGCATGAAGGAAGCATGAGTTCAAGTCCGTTGCTCTCCCCTTGTCGCCCATATATGGGGACCAGGTTGGTGGAGGGTGTGTAGAGCCCAGGATCACATTAGATGATTGACACAGGGGTGAAAAATGGGTTACAAAATCGTGGGGTAAAAATATATATTAAAAAGAAAAAAGACCTTTACTGAGGCACCACCGCCGCCATCTCCTAACAACTTCTCTTCTCTCTCTCTCCCTCCCTCCATTTCTCAGGTCCCTGCCCCCCTGAGGGACTGCAGGTGTCTCTGGAATGCTCCAGCAACGTGGGCACCGTGTCGTGGTTCTCTGCCTCTCTGGCGGACCTCTACGAGGCCACGCTGACCTCAGACGACGGCCACGTCCACAACTGCAGCTCCGACAGCACCCGCTGCTCCCTGAGCGACATCCACTGTGGCGAGACCTACGCCGTCACCGCCGTCACCATCGAGAGGGGCTGCCGCAGCGAGCCCAGCTCGCCCGTGCCTCTCAAAGCAGGTGAGTCGGTATACAGTGTACACTGTTAAACAAACATTTACATTGATATTCACTTAGTAAGAGACCACACCTTCGCTCAAGATTAACAGTTTATTGAAACAGAATGAGATGAATGCATGAGTGGAGTGAGGAACCCAGGGTAGGGCGAGACTACCGAGAGGGTGGGGGCGTATAGTCTCTGGAGCTGACGGTCATCTTTGCTCTATACTCGGGATGAGCGGCTGGTCGTCTCTGCTCAGTCACTGCCCCCCCCCCCCTGGATTCCTAGAGAATCGAGGCGGAAGGAGGAGGTTGGGGTGGAGGAGGATGGCGATTTTGAAGAATAGTGAAAATAGCCGATCTACAAGTGCAGTAGTCACAACCCATGTTTGGTCTGTCGTGGAGCAGAACAAACAACTTGGTTGAGAGATCGCAGGTGTATTTATACTGTGGTGATTGAACCGGGGATTGGCCAGGTGATAATGAAAGGCAGGTGAGTTTGATAAGGAGGGAGGAGTTGTTGATAATGAGGGAGGAGTGGTTAAGGTCAAGCGGAAGGAGGTCTCTTCTCCGGAAACTACTACTGCTGCTACTACTGTACTAATTATAATGATGATAATTACTCTCTCTCTCTCTCTCTTTCTCTACCTCTCTCTCCCCCATTACCTTTGTTCTTTTGCAGCTATCTGCCCACCCACTGGCATCAGCGGCGTGACAAACTGTGCGAACAACGACGTCACCGTGAGCTGGGACCCGAGTCCAGGGAGCGGAGTCACCTACACCCTGCACTCCCACGTGGAGGGCGGGGCCAACGCCACGTCTGTCACGACCAGCACGGACGCCGTGGTCTCAGGGCTGCTCTGTGGACAGACGCTCAACGCCACCGTCACGGCCCGGGACTCTGAATGCACCAGCATCCACAGCCAATCCATACAGATCAATACAGGTACTTATCATCTACGCATCCACAGCCAATCCATACAGATCAATACAGGTACGCTGGAGGAGGCCTTTCTGCACAGCACCAACATCGGTGTTGTTTTGAATGTAGAGTGTAGATATTGACCTTTAAACCACAAACCACACCAAAGGGTCGGTCGGGTTGGGACAAAAACGTTACTAAGGTACTATGTTTACCCAGGGTAACTGGACTAAGCTCAAGAACTTGTTTACAGCCTGGCCCTGCTCATAGAACATTTCATGGTAGGGGTTCAATGCCTTGTCCAAGGGCACTTCAGCGGTGGTGATTTTAACGTGCCGGTCCGGGGATACGAACTATAGCGACCTTCCGATATCAAGACCGCTCCGCAAACCGTTCGGCCACCGCTGCCCCGTAGACCACATCAATGAAACACAATGGAACTCAATGAGTTGCATTGGTGTGGATTACCTTAAAAAGTGTTTTGTCCCCAACCCGACCGACCCTTTGGTGTGGTTTGGGCTTTACAGGTCTTCACACCTGCCATTTGATTACTTAGGGCCGATTCATACTCTTATTTTAGAGCCGAATAAAAGTCGGTTCGGCTCTGTAGAGCCTACAATTTGACGTCATTTGAGGTTCGGGGGGGGGGGGGCACTCTTCAGACATTCTCCACACATTCTCCACAGACGTGTACCACCCCCACCCCGCCCATATATGGCCAGGCCCACATGATAACATCAGGGATATATATTATATATATATGGGCATAAAAGGGATACAGGCACACAGACAGATACAAAGTTCTCAATATACAGTATGGCCACAAAAGGGCCACAGACAGATGGTTAAAACGGGTGCTATGACAACCAATATAACGGGTATTGTATACTATAGGGTGGGGTATATGCATTCCCAATTGTCATTGTTCCCAACTTGCATCGTTCCCAAGTAGGCCCGGGGACAGGTCTAGTTATATATTTAAGTGCATTCTCTCGAAGAGTTCTCATGTTTCACAATTCCCCAGTGCTCACAATTTGTCCTGGTTTCCATACTTTACTGATCAGCCATCTTCCTACCTACATGACTGCCTGCCTAAATATGTCCCAAACCGCCCCCCTAAGGTCTTCTTCCACTGCTGGCCTGCTCGCTTTGCCTAAAGAAAATGGCAACAAAAAAATACGGGGAAGCAGCTTTTTGCTTCTACGGGCCGTCGGCATGGAACAAGCTCCCTCTGTACCTTCGTCAGGCAGCCTCTGTAGACATTTTTTAAAGCACAGCTCAAGACCCACTTCTACAACATTGCTTTTAATTGATCTTTTATTTTTTTTGTTATTCGTGTCCTCACTGTATTGCATTACTGCTTGTTTTTTTTGCTCTGTAAAGCACTTTGAGCTGCATTTCATGTCATGAAAGGTGCTATACAAATAAAGTTTTATTATTATTATTATTATTATTATTATTATCTATGAACCTAAAAATGGACCTAAAAAAAAAACTCATTCCACAATGTCTCTTCTCCTCCCTCGCAGCTCCGTGTGCTCCCACAAACGTCGGCGCCACGGCCGACTGTGGCACCAACAGAGGAACCCTGACCTGGACCCAGAGCGCCGGGGCCGTCAACTACACGGCCACGGTGACCGGTGACCACGGACACGTCGCCCACTGCTCCTCCGACGGCACCTCCTGCTCTATGAAGCTGGACTGTGGACACCGCTACACGGCGGTAGTGGTGGGTTCCACTACGGCGTGTGACGGCTTCCCCAGCGCCGCCCTGGAGTTTGACTCAGGTATACTATTAATCTGTGGTGCATCAGTGTGGCTCCCAATGCTTTTGGCCCCCCTGAGACCCAATAGAAATAGTATTTATTCTCGGGACCCAAACGAGTGAAAACAGCCGATCTAGAAGCTCACAAGGTGCCGCGATGTGACACCTTGCATTGCCGTGATGCAACACCTTGCATTGCAATACTTCCTGAGCATGGTGGATAAAAAATATACAGTGCATGGCTGTATGCATGCACGCACGCACACACACACACACACGTGTCTCAGTGCTTGAGTCCAAACAAGCCCTAAATGTACAGAATGTAGGCAACACACACTTATTCACAGCAAACATTCACTTCAGTCTGTCATATTACCAACACCGAAAGTAAATCATGGGTACAAAAAGCACCTTCTCCTCCAAATAGACCGACTGCCTGTAATGGAGGAGATTGAACAGTATGTTGCAAGCTGCTTTGCCTTACACTTGGACAACCCTATAATCCTCAAGCCTCTGACCACTACCCCCCCCCCACACACACACACACACACACACACACACTTGTATAGTATGCTAAATCAATCAAATAACCAGCTATATCCATTCTCTGACCACCATGCAGCTCCCTGTCTTCCCGACGAGGTGGTGGCGACCCTGGACTGCACGACCAACTCCTTCGCGGTGCAGTGGAGCACCAGTGAAATGGGCAGCGTCACGTACATGGCCATCGCCATCGGCAGCGACGGCACGCGCCAAAACTGCGAGACGCCCACCCTGTCCTGCACCATCGACACGCTGACCTGTGGCCTCAACTACAGCATCGTCGTCACCACGTCCTCCGTCGACTGCGGAACCATCGAGGGCTCCGATTACTTCATGATGTCAGGTATCAAAACTATATACGCTCGTTATTAACCCATTCTGACCTGAGATCAGATTCATACGAGGTTTCCACTGGACACACACTGGTCTGATTATCCCATTCTGACCTGAGATCAGATTTAAAAAATGTCAGTCGTTCTTCGATTTTTCAAAAAATAGCAGACCTACAAGCTCGTAGCGCGCCGCTATGAGCTTGTAGATCTGCTATTTTTCAATAGCTAAAGCATAACATAATGCTAACACCAAAAGGGGTTCCCGCGCAAAATGGGTAATTAGTACCTTCAGAATCAATACTGCAATGAAGAAATACTCCGTAGTAAGTAAGTAAAAGACAGGAATTCAAAATTGACTTGAGTAAAAGTACACACGTAGTAATTGGTATCAAAATGTGCTTAAAGTACCACAAGTAGAAAGTACTTATTATGCAGAATGTCCCATTTCACACGTTTTTAAATGTATAAACATCTTTTGAAATCGCTATTTTCAGGCAGACAGGCAGGCAGGAAAATAGCTATTTTCAAATGGCCGAAATGTATATAGTGCTGACGTGGTTAATGCATGTTTTGTAATAATAATCACAATCTACAAAGTAACTAGTAACTGAAGTTTTCAAATACGGTAGTAGTTTTTACTTTACTCCAGTAAAATTTTAAAAAAATCCCCAAGATTGTATTTAACTGCAGTACTTAGTAAATGTACTTTCTGCTCAAACTTGATTTCTTCCATCTTTGTCCTATTATAGCACCTTGTAAACCCGAGAGTCCAGTGCTCTCCCTGAACTGCAGCACTAACGTAGTGGCGGTAGGCTGGGCCAACGCCGGGCCAGACCAGGGCCATGTGGTGACCGCAGTGGACAGCGAGGGTGTCAGGACCACCTGTGAGTCCAACAGCACCTCCAACTGCACCTTCGAACCGCTGAGCTGCGGCCTCGCCTATGACTTCAGCGTGCTGGGATACACAGACCAGTGCCAGAGTCAGCCCAGCGTCACTCTCAGCCAGCTCACAGGTAGGCAACAAAACAACCCACTGCCAGGGTCAGTGGCGTGCACAGATAGACACTAGGGGGTGCTAGAGCACCCCCCTGCCCTTTTGGCAATGTGCCCTTTTGAAGAAAAGACAACACAAGGTGTTTTTTCTTCACTTGAGCACCTGCCCCTCTAAATGTCTGTGCACGCCACTGGCCAGGGTGTCCTATATTAAAAAAAAGAAAATGTATTATGTTTATTAAAAGAAAATTCCATGAATTTAAAAGAGTTTAAAAGAATGTTTTGAGACACCCGCACTGTCCTTTTGGGTCTCGAACTGACCAGTTTGGGAACGCCTGCTGTAAAAGTCCTGAAATGTTCATTTACATTTCGAGTACAAGGTGAACTGACGTCGCTGCATGCTCTCTCTCTCTCCCCCTCTCCGCCACACCACCAGCTCCTTGCATTCCCACCCACGTCATAGCGACCGTGGACTGCCAGAGTGGCATCACTGTGGTCGGGTGGGACACGGCGGTCGGCGCCACCCACTACACGGTGCACGTGTTCGGCAGCGGCGGACACGACGCCAACTGCACCACCCGCGACACCACCTGTGATTTCAGCGCCCTGGCATGTGGGCAGGACTACACCATCACAGTGGTGGCTTCCCACGACTTCTCGGACTGCGTCAGCATGGCCAGCGAGCCCATAATCGCCACCACAGGTAATAAATAACTGAGGAACTATAATAATATAACGGGATTGACTGATGAACTGCAAATTGCTGTCGAATGTTTTGGTTATTTTCCTTTATTTTTAATTTTTTCATGCCTGTTTTGTAGTTTTAGATTACAGATTACAGACAGACAGACAGACAGACAGACCGTTGTTCAGACAGACAGACCGTTTTTCAGACAGACAGACCGTTTTTTAATTAACTTGTTTCTACAAGAAACCTTCCTTTCACTGCAGCTATAGCTACTACTTTTAGTTTATTTTTCACCCACATTTTTTTACCGGTAAAACTGTGACGTGACAATAAAGCTTGATTCTGATTCTGATACATGACGTCTGAAAGTCTCAAATTCTAAATGTTTTCTTTTTTAATAATTCTTTAACCCACGATTTTGTAACCCATTTTTCACCCCTGTGTCAATCATCTAATGTGATCCTGGGCTCTACACACCCTCCACCAACCTAGTCCCCATATATGGGGGACAAGGGGAGAGCAACGGACTTGAACTCATGCTTCCTTCATGCCTGAGTGTCCAAGTTGTTCCTTTTACACCTGACAGGGGGGAGTTTCCCTGGTTGGACGTATAGCGCGTGGAAGGAACACGTTATTCCAACCAGTTCCTTTCCCCTCCATCAGGCGCCCCGGCTGGCCAGGGGGAGGCAGTTTAGAGACCAGGATTACTGCATGTTTTTGTGAGGGCACCCACCTAAATGTTGTCTCTGTCTGTCCCCGTCTCTCTCTCTCTCTCTCTCTCTCTCTCTCTCTAAAGGTCCCTGTGCTCACACCGGCCTGCAGGCGGGTCTGGACTGCAGCACCAACACCGCCCTGGTGTCCTGGACACCCGGCAGTGGCATCCTGTCCTACAACGCGTCGGCCCAGGGCTTCGACATCTTCCACCACCTCACCTGCTCCTCCAACGGCTCCGCCTGTAACATCAGCTCCCTGCGCTGCGGGGAACGGTACCGGGTCAGCGTCACGGGACAGGGACGCACCTGCCCCAGCCCCGCCCTGAGCTGGACCGCTATCGTTACGGGTGAGATAAAGACACATTCTGACCTGAGATCTGATTCATAACGAGGTTTCCACTGGACACACACTGGTCTGATTAACCCATTCTGACCTGAGATCAGATTCTAAAAATGTCAGTCGTTCTTCGATTTTTCCAAAAATAGCAGACCTACAAGCTCGTAGCGCGCCACTCGGTGGCGCGATATGAGCTTGTAGATCTGCTATTTTTAAATAGCTAAAGCATAACGTAATGCTAACACCAAAACGGGTTCCCGGCCCAGAATGGGTTTTAAAGACACATTCAAGAGCTGCCCATGCACCGTCATATTGTTAAGATTGGGTTTCAAGTTTATAATCACGCCTGAAACAACCAAAACATTTCAATGTATCAAGACACACACACACACACACACACACATTTCGATTTCTTTATTTGAGTCCACATTTATAAAATACATTATCAAGGGCACAAATATTTTCAGTTGCTTCTGATATACTACGCACTCGAAACATCACGTGTCTTGCAGTGCTTGAGTCCAAACAAGCCCCAAATGTACAGAATATAGGCATAGGCAACACATGAACTTATATTCTCAGCCAACATTGGTCACTTCAGTCACACACACACACACACACACACACACACACACACACACACACACACACACACACACACGCACACAAAACGTTCCCAACTATTTTGTCTCCTTTGTTGTTGTTTGCTGGGTTAACTGTGTGAAATGTCATTGTATATTGCACTGTATAAGTTGAGTTCCTGATCCCAACCAACCTCTGTGTTCCCCCCCCTTCTAGCTCCTTGCCCCCCCACCCAGCTGAACGTGGTGTCGTCCTGCGACTCGGACGTCATCGCGGCGTCCTGGAACGCCTCCCAGGGCTCCGACAACGGCTACATGGCCGTCGCTCAGAGCACGGCCGGCCACCGCCTGTCGTGCAACACCAGCGCCACGGCCTGCGAGCTCGCCCCCATGCTCTGCGGCCACGACTACGACGTGTACGTCGTCGGCCTGGACGACACCTGCTCCGGGGCCATGAGCAACATTCACGTGGTTCACTCTGGTGGGTGTCTGAATAACTGCTTATAACGACGTTGTAGAGGATTGGCTGATTGATATTAGTATAGAGATGATTTATTGAGTGAAACTCTTTGCTCGTCAACGCCAAATTTATTTTGGGGGTTTTCTTTACATAGACACAAGGACAACACGGCAGACTTACATACAAAACAGTTACTTACATTAAAAACAACAGTAAAGAAATAAATTGAAATAAAAGAGGGAAAGAATTAATAAATAAATAATAATTTCCAAGTGGTACATGGGTTGTGTAATGCATGTGTGCACGTTAAGGTGGGTTCCGTCCTACACAGGATCAAATGCGCTCTTCGATGTGATCCAAAAAGGGGGTCCATACCTCTACAAATACATCTGCCTTATTTTGTGTTTCATGCTTGAGTCTCTCCAGTGGTAGTAGACATTATTTGGGCCATGCGAATTCAATTTTCACCTCTCTGCTCTCTCTCTCTCCACCCATGCAGCTCCATGTGTGCCACAGGACGTCCACGGTGAGCTGGACTGCCTGTCCGGCGTCCTCAACATCACCTGGCTACAGCTCGGCGACGCCCACCACTACCACACCACCGTGCAGGGCAGCGGAGGCACCGTGGACGTGTGTGACACGCACGTGCCCGGCTGCGTGGTGCGCGGCCTGCAGTGCGCCCTGAGCTACAGCTTCGAGGTGGTCGCTCACGACGACGACCACGGCTGCAACAGCTCCCACAGCGCCATGCAGGAGGTCACCGCAGGTAAGGTGACATGATAGGTCAGAGGTCAGAGGTCACTGCAGGTTAGAGGTGACATATTATCACAGAAACCTCCATTTTTGGAGATGAATGTCCTACTTAGGGGGGCAGCGGTGGCCGAACGGTTTGCGGAGCGGTCTTGATATCGGAAAGGTCGCTAGTTCGTATCCCCGGACCGGCACGTTAAAATTACCACCGCTGAAGTGATCTTTATGGACAAGGCATTGAACCCCTACCATGAAATGTTCTATGAGCAGGGCCTGGCTGTAAACAAGTTCTTGAGCTTAGTCCAGTTACCCTGGGTAAACATAGTACCTTTCCTTACCTTAGTCCAGTTACCCTGGGTAAACATAGTACCTTTCCTTTCCTTAGTCCAGTTACCCTGGGTAAACATAGTACCTTTCCTTTCCTTTTACTTGATCATAGTACACTACAATGTGGCACACAAAAGTATCAAACATAGCAGATATGCGAGCTCGAAAACGATCTGCTATACATTTGCTGTTTTTGAACTTCAATCCTGAAAAGTATAACAGTTTTGGACAGTTTTGGAGGTTTCCTCCCGACAGAGTGTTCAATTAACTCTGCGAGTGTAACCATTTTGGTAACATTTTGACATTTGGTATAGGCTATTTGAGTAAAGATTATGTATTATTTGTTTTATGAGAAAACAAATTTAAATTCCTCTCCCCTCCTCCTCCTCCTCCTCCTCCTCCTCCCCCTCCCCCTCCCCCTCCTCCTCCTCCTCCCCCTCCCCCTCCTCCTCCTCCTCCTCCCCCTCCCCCTCCTCCCCCTCCCCCTCCTCCTCCTCCTCCTCCTCTTCCTCCTCCTCCTCCTCCTCCTCCTCCTCAGCTCCTTGTCCTCTGGTCTCCTTCAACACATCGGTGGACTGTGACACCAGCGTGGTCGCAGTCACGTGGAGCGACAGCGTGCCGGGCGTCCTGTACACCGTGTTTGCCACCGACACCTGCAGCGGCAACCGCAGCGCCAACTGCAGTGCCTCGGACTCGGGCTGTGACCTCAGCACGCTGGAGTGCGGCACGGAGTACAATGTCACCATCACCCCGTCCCGGGACGGGTGTGTGGGAGTGGACAGCCCCTCTCAACTAGTCAGCACAGGTAGAGAGGAAATCATGTATCACTGTAGTAGTACAGTTGAGTGCCAGCCATATTGTCTCAAATCCTTTTGATGCTCCTTTGGTTTTGCGAATATTGGAAATTTAGTACTGAAATCAACCACCAAAGTCATTTTTCTCTCTCTCTCTCTCTCTCTCTCTCTCTCTCTCTCTCTGTTGACGCTTTCAATTCAATTCCATTCAATTCAAAGGGCTTTATTGGCACATTTCACTGGTCTCAGATTTTTATATAGCTCTCTACTACCCCTAGTGGACATAATATATACATTGTGAAATGCGCAGACCATGCAAACCTTTCCAAAATAAATGCGTCAATATCGGTGGCACACAACTGTACCATATATTACCATGTCTGTTTTCCGCTAATCCTGCATCTATGACCAAGGGACCAATGTAGCGTTAAAGCACTGTCACTATCAGTAAAACCTGGGCCATTTGATGCCTCTGGTGTCAATCTGACATGGTACGTTATTAATGTACAAACAGAACACTGTCACTTTAAGTTAACTCTATCCCTACCGCTAGCTGTTAGCATAAACCCCAGTTCCCATGCAGCGCCTCGCTACATTCACTCGCCACACATCGGAACAAGCACACACTGTTTACCTTTCGTCACTAATTAAATCCGAAATGTGGATGGCAGAAGATCCACCAAGGACAGCGATCCTGGTGGAGTCCAACTTATGGAGGTTAACTGCGAAGAATCCTACCTAATAATAACCTTCTCCTCCTGGTTTTGCTGTCTGTAGCTCCCTGTAGGCCTAACCTCACGGTGGTGGAGATGGACTGCCTGTCGGACTCCGCCTGGGTGCTGTGGCAGGAGGCCGACGGCGCCGAGTTCTACGTCGTCGTGGCGACCAACAGCCTCGGAGAGGAGCTGAGGCACGTCTGTAACGGCTCGGACCCCGTGTGCAACGTGCCCGACATGAGGTGCAGTCAGCAGCTGGACTTCGCCCTCATCGCCAGCGACCAGCAGTGCTCCAGCGCGCCCAGCAACGTCATCGCAACTGAAACAGGTGAGTTTGGGACGGATATTAAAACATGTTTTCTGAAGTAAATGCAAATCTGTCTGCTAAACTGTGCAAAAAACACTTGAGGATGGAGTGCCATGATCCTTTCAGCTTTCAGGAAGAAACCAAAAACACACAGGGAAGACCTATTTCAATATTATAACCACAACTGGGATGCTATTAGAATAATGTTAACTCCATAGACATACAAAACAGAAAAAGTCAAAAAATAAAATCTTTAAAATAGCTTGGCTTAAACCAATAGCTTGTATTAAGTCACAGGGATCTGAGCACAAATACACATCCATGTGTCCCTTCTCTCTGTCTTCAATTTCCTGTCTCTACACTCTTCTAAAAAAGAAGACTGCAAAAAAGAACGAACTGTACTCACGTATACCGTACTGTACTTAACGACTCACGCAAAAACGTGAAATGCAATTAGGCTGAGGCTCACACTGAGAAATGGCAGTCTGAAATGGTCTGTGACACTCTGCACCCTCCCCCCCCCCTCCCCACAGCTCCCTGTCCTCCCCAGAACGTAGTGGCCGTGGCAGGCTGCGAGAACCGCACAGTGAGCGTCAGCTGGACGCCGAGCGACGGCGCGGTGACCTACACGGCCACGCTGCAGGAGACGGACGGCGAGACCACCTGCTGCACCACGGCCGACACCAGCTGTGACATCAGCGACCTGCCCTGTGGCGAGATGTACGTGCTGCTGGTCACCGCCGAGGGAAACACCTGCAACAGCTCCCAGAGCCAGGAGCTGATGGTCAGAACAGGTAGGGCATATGTGACCGGGGACAGTGGTTTAATATACAAGGGGGCCATGGTCATTTTTCGGTTCTTTACATATTATGAAACTGCACACTGTAACCTTTCATATGATGTATTGCTCATTGCAATTGGGGGGGAAATGAAGAAGATATGACCATTTGAAACTTGTTGAACTGGAAACCCCAAAGTACAGAATTTGCCCATCTAAGATTTCAGCAGTGATCTGTGACTTTAGGGGGCGCTGTTTTCCCTTCATTCCTCCATTAGTCAACCAGCAGTGTTGCCATGTCTGCTTATTATAATTAGTTGGCCTTTTTTCTAAAGAAAAATAATGCATAGGCCTACTGTACCAATTTTATAATAATTTATAACCTGTTACTAAAAATGTATTTGACAAAAATAAAGTGTAGTTGATTATTTGGGCTTGTTTTTAAAGTGTAGTTGATTATGGAGAGTTGGTAACCAAGTATTTCTATAGGCCTACTTGTGAGGACATCGATATTTGAACACGGTGATTGCAGGAAAATAGCAGATCTTACATGACATAAACCAAACCATATTTCTTGTGCTGACCAGGAAAATGGTCCTCACAACGTCTATTTCTCATGTACTATCATGCTTCTGGGGACATTTGGTCGAACCAAACCCAACACACACAAATGCTATTTACTAATTAGATAGTAACAAAACGTATTTATACCCAATAACTTCATTCAGGTTAAATCTATAACTGAACATAATTATTTTCCCTCTCCAGAACCATGCATTCCGGAGAACTTGAAGGCCAATCTCAGCTGTGTGAACAACGCAGCCACCTTGTCGTGGGATGTGACCCCAGGAGGCCAGCAGTACAGGGTCCACGCTGTGTCCACAGACGGTCACGTCGACCAGTGTGGCGACCACGAGACCGGATGCGACCTGCAAGCCTTGCATTGTGGGCAGATATACACGGCCACGGTGGTGGCTCAGCACAGTGACTGCACCAGCGCACCGAGTGACAGTGTGTCCATCAAGACGGGTACGCACGCCTCCTAATCGCTCGTCGTTTATCCTTACAGTGGCTTCAGAGCCACAACTGAACACACAGCCCCGTGTTCATTTCGTCTACTCAAACTATGACGAAACGTGTTCGTCGACTACCATTTTTCACTGGCAAAAACTATTGAGAATTTCGTCAACAAATAAAAACTTGACTGTTGAATGTTAGGGAGGGACTTTTGGGAAAAGAGATCCAGTAG
The DNA here is from genome assembly GCF_964188405.1 of Protomyctophum parallelum. NCBI lineage: Eukaryota > Metazoa > Chordata > Actinopteri > Myctophiformes > Myctophidae > Protomyctophum > Protomyctophum parallelum. Next base: position 54,114,527 of record NC_139701.1, read on the forward strand.
AAGTAAAAGACAAGTCTTTGGTTGCGCTCTGGAAATATTTTCAGCATGCAACCAAGTGTAAAATCTGGCCTTATATGACACCATCAAGGCCCGCCAAAATACATTTCAGTCGACAGAGTAAAACTTATATAATATATAAACATTTCAGATGACTAAAATGTGATGACTGAAACTGAATGAAAACTGTATGTGCTGTCAAAATCAACACAGCTGCACGTATTTGTTAACCTCAGATTTATGTAAGAGCTGATTCATTGGTTTGAAGAGTTACATAATGTATCTAATGTCTCTTCTGTCCAGTGCCATGCCCTGCTGTTAACGTATCTACTGTCTCTTCTGTCCAGTGCCATGCCCTGCTGTTAACGTCTCCACTGAGGTGGACTGTGAGACCAACAGCCTGTCGGTGTCATGGGTGGAGGCCGACGGGGCAGACTCCTACCTGGCCACGTTGCAGGACAGCTACGGAATGTCCACAGCCTGCCAGGCGATGGCGGAGGGCTCCTGCGATGTGGCCGGTCTCGCCTGTGGACAGATCTACCACGTGTCCGTGGTCTCGTCCGACGGAATCTGCGACAGCGCGCCCACCGACGCGCCCGTGGCGTACTCGGGTAGGAGTGCAAATCACATCGCGGTGTCAATCACATCGCTGTGATTGACAGCCTACACCTAAACCTAACCCTAACCTTAACCTTAACCTCAGTAAAACTATACCTAAACCTAACCCTAACCCTAACCTTAACCTCAGTAAAACTATACCTAAACCTAACCTCAGTAAAAACTAACGCAGTGGCTGGGGGGGGGGGGGGGGGGTGTTTCCAAGAACCCGAATCCGAAGACGAAACCATGCTAGCGTGGGGGAGAGAGCCTTGAGCATTCACTACAATTCAATGACAGGATGACTTTTAGTGTGTCAGCAGCAAATAGGCAAATGTTATTTTCCACATAATGGGCTCAAACACGCCATTTTGGAAAGAACTTTTAATGTTAATGTTTAACGTTAAAGGCCCTGTTCCATTCTGGTCGAACAGAGTCAGGGTGCTGCTATTGTGCATGTTGGATCACTGGAAACACTCTGCTACCCCAGTGGGTCTCAAGGTGTCCTTGAGTGGGTTCCCAATGGCCCCGGGTACGGGTGTATAATGGGTCCATTTGGTTCCATTTGTACACTCTCTTCTCAGAGTTATGGGGGGGGGTCCTTTGGAATTAAAACGTCAGAGAGAACCACTGAACACTAAATGGAGAACAGAGCCTTAATTAGTATCATCAGTAGCACCTGTGAAGTAAGGAAGTAGGGAAGCGGCGCGGAAGTAGGAAGAGTTGTTCTGTGTGCATATAATATTATTATAGCCCATCGTGAGTTGTATTAATAAATGTGTCAAACTATAGCACATGCTTATTACTGTCTGTCTGTCTATGTGTGTGTGTGTGTGTGTGTCTGTGTGTGTGCGTGTGTGTGTGTGTCTGTCTGTCTGTGTGTGTGTGTGTGTGTGTCCCTCCGTCTCTGCGCCCAACAGTCCCCTGTGAGTCGAGCTCCATCGCGGCCCTGATGGACTGCGAGTCGCGCACGGCCCTGTTGTCCTGGTCCATGACGGAAGGCGCCGTGTCCTACAGCGCCACGGCCACCACGGCCTCGGGCCACGCCGTAATCTGCGAGACCGACCACACCAACTGTGAGCTGGGCGGGCTGCTCTGCGGACAGAGCTACTCCGTCTCCGTCAGGGCCCACGGCATGGGGGGCGTCGAGTCCTGCAGCAGCCTGGCCACCATGACAGGACAGCTGGTCACTGGTGAGAAGCAGTGTTGTTTTCGTCGACTAAAACTAAGACGAAAAATGTCCGTCGACTACCTTTTCCACTGACAAAAACGAATGGAAACTAAATGAAAACTAAGCTATGATGACTAAAACTGAGACTAAATATATTGACAATTTCGTCAACAAATAAAAACTAGACTAAAATGTTAGGAAGGGACTATAGTGGACAAGAGATCCAGTATAAGTCATTTTACGCGACGCGTTTTGGGCTTGTAGTTCGGCTATTTTCAGCAAGTGTAAAAACACTCATTACGACGGCATCAAGACCCGCCAAAATACATTTTAGTCGACTAAATCAACTGTAGATTTAGTCGACTAAAATCTTATGACATTTAGTTGACTGACACAGACATTCCAGGTGACTAAAATGAGACTAAAACGAAATGAAGTTTCAGTCCAAAGACTATGACTAAACTAAAATAGAAAGGCCTATAGGGCGTCCCTACTTGGGTCAAACATTCACACAACACAATGGTTTTTAACCCATTCTGACCTGAGATCAGATTCATACGAGGTTTCCACTGGACACACACTGGTCTGATTAACCAGTGGCCCAGTGGTTTTTAACCAGTGGCCCGGGGACCACCAGTGGTCCTTGAGGGGGATCCAGCCTCCACCTGGTCCCTTATTAGATCTTTAACTCTTGAGAGCGTAAAATGAAAGCATTCATTTTTAAGCTCCCAAGAGTTAAATTATTGTTAAACATCTGCATTTGCTTAATTTACAAGAAGTCTACCCAATTAGAATAATTGTTATTTTGCCTGTTATCGCTCCTATGGTGTACCAATGTCAACACAGCATGGAATTGTGGACAAAATCTTATCCAACGGCAACAAAATATTCAAAGTTCTGGGTCTGAGAGGCTCATCTCATCTCAAAGGCCAAATAAATAATGGACCTTGATAGGACAAAGGTTGAAAAACACCGCCGTAACATAACATCACTGGATTCTGACAGTGCTTCGTTCTTCTCTCGTTAATAACCCATTCTGAACGGGAACCCATTTTGGTGTTATAGCATCATGTTATGCTTTAGCTATTGAAAAATAGCAGATCTACAAGCTCATAGTGCACCACCGAGTGGCGCGCTACGAGCTTGTAGGTCTTCTATTTTAGAAAAATCGAAGTAACGACTGACATTTTTAGAATCCGATCTCAGGTCAGAATGGGATAAACACCCTTTCTGTGAAGTGTATACGTTTCCACGACTGCATTCTAAAGCGTTCCTCTCTCTCTCTCTCTCTCTCTCAGAGCCATGCGATCCTCACCACGTCACCACCGAGTACAGCCCGAGCATCGGCCAGGTGCTGTGGGACGTGACCGCCGGCGCCCACGGCTACACCGTGGAGGCGGTGACGGCGCAGGGCGTCAACGCCACGTGCGCCACCAACGACACCTACTGTCCCATGTACAACATGGCCTGCGGCGAGGTCTACAACGTCACCGTCACGGCGCACAACGCCGTGTGCCGCGACGTGGCCATGTCCACGGAGCCGGCCTTGATTAAGACAGGTGCGTAAGGCACGGCGTGTGCGTTACTTCATGAAAGGACCACTTCACCACTTTTCAGCCTATCTTCATATAATGGGTCCTCACTGATAATCGTGAAGAAATTGCACGATTTTTTTCCTACTCGGTCTGTGTCTCATAGGAGGGCTGTGGGGCAGTTTAGAAACCGTCTTCCAGTCACATCATCATTAGGCAGATTATTTTTTAAACAAGATTATTTTACAAAAACATTTAGATTTTCATTATCGTGAGAACGATGGCTTCCATTTTCGCATTGCAACTTTTCAGGACTAGAAAGCCTGCAGTTTTTATTAGCTTGTATTCCCCATCGATGATGTCACTGGAAGACGGTTTCTGAACTGCCCACAGCCCTCCTATGAGACACAGACCGAGTAGAAAAAAATTGCACAATTTTTTTCATGATTATTAGTGAAGACCAATTATATGAAGATAGGTTGAAAAGTCGTGAAGTGGTCCTTTAAACCGCATTCCTAACTTTTCCTAACCGCCACCAACCTTTTCATAACTTGTGCTACTGTATGTCGTCACACAAACACACTCAAACCAACATTCTCTCATACTGTACATTGAGGTGGAATGAGTGAAGCATTTTATGTTGTTATTGTCCTTGCTGCATGGCTTTAATATTGTATCTATAGCAAAAACTAAAATGACACAGAAGATGTTTTTCCTGATTTAAACTTATAACAATGTATAGATAGGCTTTCCAGGTCTAAATGATGTATTTATTTGGAGCATGCATATTATTATTATTATTATTATTATTATTATGATTATATAACTATGTTATTTTGGCTTGCAGAGCCCTGCCCACCCAACAACGTCCAGGTGTCTCTGGAGTGCGACAGCGCCGTGGGCACAGTGTCCTGGGAGGTGTCTACTCACGCCGTGGGCTACGCCGTGTCCATGGTCGGGAACGACGGCCACGCTCTGTCCTGCCACAGCCTGCACACGCACTGCAGCGTGGAGGGGCTCCGCTGTGGGACCGTCTACCTCACCAGCGTCAGCGCCTTGGGAGACACGCTCAACAGCAGCTACTCCGTCGCCGTCGTTCTGAACTCGGGTATGTGGACTCGTTCTTTCCGATTTAAAACAAGTTTGCGCGAACAAGCCGCTGTGTTTCAAAACAAGCTATAGCTGTCTCTGTCCTGCACGCGTGTACACAGTACATGGTTACATTTACATGGTTTACAAATGGATGAGAAAAAAGAGAGACAAAAGAGAAAGAGTGCGTCTGTTTGGCCAGTGTAGAAATCTCCAACGAGGTGCAAAAAAAGACGAGACACAAGGCACTCTTGTAGAGAAATTAAAAGCCTTTAATTTAAAGTGGCTAATGCATTGCAAGATTAAAAAAATTAACCTACGCATTGCGACACAACTGCCTCCTTCACCAGGGTGTCTGACTAACGTTATACGGGTTCAGTTTATCCCATTACGGTGTCATTGAATGACCTTCCGCAACCCCTCCTCTCTGTAGCTCCCTGTGCGGCTGAAGACCTGTCGGTGGAAGTGGACTGTGACGACGGCGTGGCCCGGTTCTCCTGGAGCTGGAGCCACGGAGCCACGCAGAGCACCCAGAGCTACCGGGTGACCGCCACGGGGATAAGCGAGGGCGACGTGGTGTCCTGCGAGACGGCGGAGAACAGCTGCAACGTGACGGAGCTGCAGTGCGGTCGGACGTACAACGTCAGCCTCAGAGCCATCAACGACAACTGCCAGACGGACACGGACGCCGCGGTCACTTTCAGCACTCGTGAGTACAACAACAAACAATCACCTGCCGCAAATTAGATTGGATTATAGGACTGTATACAAACCCCAGGTTGTTCAAAGTGGGTGGGGGTGGGGGGTGGGGGGCGTGGAAGGGGTAATTGGAAAGGAGAGAGAGAAATGGAAGAAATATAATGATGATAATAATGACAACAATTGTATACAGCTTACATTTTGAAGAAGGGGAATCTTTGGCATGGAAAGGTTTGGGAACCTGTGGTACTAAAGTCGACATTGAATGTGTCTCAGTGTTGTTTTCGTCGACTAAAACTAAGAGGAAAATTTTTCGTCGACTACCCTTTTTCCACTGACGAAAACTAAATGAAAACTAAGCTGTGATGACTAAAACCAAGACTAAATATACTGACAATTTCGTCAACAAATAAAAACTAGACTAAAATGTTAGGAAGGGACTATAGTGGACAAGAGATCCAGTATAAGTCATCGGCTATTTTCAGCAAGTGTAAAAATCAGCCATTTTACGACGGCATCAAGGCCCGCCAAAATACATTTTAGTCGACTAAAATCAACTGTAGATTTAGTCGACTGAAATCTTATGACATTTAGTCGACTAAAACTAGACTAAAACACCTTCCAGGTGACTAAAAAATGTGACTGAAACTAACTGAAACCTTTTCAAGAGACTATACGACTAAAACTAAAATCGAAATTTTGCTGTAAAAAAACAACACTGAATGTGTTCTTCCAGGCCCGTGTGCCCCTGAGCGAGTGGGGGTGGACCTGCAGTGTGAGAACAACACCGCTCTGCTGCACTGGGAGGCCAGAGACGGCGTGGAGTCGTACGTGGCCACGGCCACCTGCTCGTGGAGCGGCGTCACGTCCTCCTGCAACTCCACCGGTCCCACGTGCCAGTTCCCGGGGCTGTACTGCGGCGGCACCTACCGCTTCTCCGTCGTCGCACACAGCAGCACGTGCCAGAGCGAGGCCAGCAGCACTGTTGAGCTACAGACAGGTAGGATACACACGCCTGTGTCTGTGACCATATTCATACGGCGGACATTTTACCCGTATGTGTCATGCGTTCACCCACCAACCACACCATATACTTACTTTTTGCTTGGTTGGTTGGTTGATTGATTGATTGATTCATTCGTTCATTCGTTCATTCATCCAGTCATTGACTGATTGGCGGCAGTGGCTCAGGTGTAGAGTAGCCGGTAGCGCAGATGAACTGCGGTTCCCGGTTCGATCCCGGACTCCCCTAGAGTCAGTGTGGGAGTGTCCTTGACTCCCCTAAACTCCTAGAGTCAGTGTCGGAGTGTCCTTGACTCCCCTAGAGTCAGTGTCAGAGTGTCCTTGACTCCCCTAGAGTCAGTGTCGGAGTGTCCTTGACTCCCCTATAGAGTCAGTGTCGGAGTGTCCTTGACTCCCCTAGAGTCAGTGTCGGAGTGTCCTTGACTCACCTAGAGTCAGTGTCGGAGTGTCCTTGACTCCCCTAGAGTCAGTGTCAGAGTGTCCTTGACTCCCCTAGAGTCAGTGTCAGAGTGTCCTTGACTCCCCTAGAGTCAGTGTCAGAGTGTCCTTGACTCCCCTATAGAGTCAGTGTTGGGGGGTGTCCTTGACTCCCCTAGAGTCAGTGTCAGAGTGTCCTTGACTCCCCTAGAGTCAGTGTCGGAGTGTCCTTGACTCCCCTATAGAGTCAGTGTCGGAGTGTCCTTGACTCCCCTAGAGTCAGTGTCGGAGGGTCCTTGACTCCCCTAGAGTCAGTGTCGGGGGGTGTCCTTGACTCCCCTAGAGTCAGTGTCAGAGTGTCCTTGACTCCCCTAGTGTCAGTGTCGGAGTGTCCTTGACTCCCCTATAGAGTCAGTGTCGGAGTGTCCTTGACTCCACTAGAGTCAGTGTCGGAGTGTCCTTGACACCCCTAGAGTCAGTGTCGGGGGGTGTCCTTGACTCCCCTAGAGTCAGTGTCGGAGTATCCTTGACTCCCCTAGAGTCAGTGTCGGGGGGTGTCCTTGACTCCCCTAGAGTCAGTGTCGGAGTATCCTTGACTCCCCTAGAGTCAGTGTCGGGAGGTGTCCTTGACTCCCCTAGAGTCAGTGTCGGAGTATCCTTGACTCCCCTAGAGTCAGTGTCGGAGTGTCCTTGACTCCCCTAGAGTCAGTGTCGGAGTGTCCTTGACTCCCCCAGAGTCAGTGTCGGAGTGTCCTTGAGCAAGACTCTGAACCCCTAATTGATCCCTAGTACGAGCAGGTTGGTGCCTTGCATGGTTTCCTCCGCCCATCGGTGTATAAATGTGTCTGTGAATGTAAAGCGCTACCATTACAGTGATTGATAGTTAGGAACCAAATGAAACCATATATGGGTCTGTGGGTCCCTTTCCAAGGGACAGCATGTGTGACACGTGTTCCTGACTCTTCCTCCTCCCTCAGCACCGTGCCAGCCACAGAACCTGACCGCCAATGGGTCCTGCGACGAGGACACCATGGAGCTGACGTGGTCGGACGGCCTGGACGGATGGGTGTATCTGGTCCGAGCCACGGGCGACCTGGGATACGTGACGCAGTTCCAGCTCAACGAGACCAGCCTGGAGGCCGAGCTGCCGTGCGGACAGACGTACACGCTCACCGTGCAGGTGCAGGGCGATGTGTGTGGCAGCCCCGTCAGCCAGCCGGCACAGTTCAGGACAGGTACGTGTATAGGGTCGCATCCAAATGGGCGCTGTTTGGACCTTTGAGACCTTGTGTTTACTTTTCATCTAATCTTTACTGTCGGGGCAGAAAAACCTCTGCATATTTTAACAATATGTCTCAAATTTAACCCATTCCGACCTGAGATCAGATTCTAAAAATGTCTGTTTGAAAATGACAGTTTTCTGAAAAAGCTATGTTTCTATGTCAGTGGTTCTTCGATTTAAAAAAAAATAGCAGACCTACAAGCTCGTAGCGCGCCACTCGGTGGGTTCGACTCCCGAGCCCGACACGGCCTTTACTGCATGTCTCCCCCCCCCATCTCTCTCCCGTTTCCTGTCAGCCTACTGTCTGTCCCTTAAAAAAACCCAATAAAAGGCGTAAGCCGGAAAAAAAAATCTAAAAAGAAATCTCAAAAAAAAACTCAAAAAAAAAACTCTCAAAATGTGGCATGATGAAGCGACGCGTTTTGAACTTTTAGATCTGCTTACTTTTACTAATTTTGTATTTGAATCCTGTGTGTGTGTGTGTGTGTGTGTGTGTGTGTGTGTGTGTGTGTGTGTGTGTGTGCGTGCGTGCGTGCGTGCGTGTGTGTGTGTGTGCGTGTCCTCAGCTCCCTGTGCGCCTCACCACCTACAGAGCTACGTAGAGTGTGAGAACAACGTGGGCTCCGTGCGGTGGGGCCACAGCGACGGGGCGGAGTCCTACACGGCCGTCGCCATGGGAACGGACGGCCACACGCACATGTGCACCACCACCCTGGACCACTGCACGTGGACGGACCTGCACTGTGGCGACCGCTACGTCGTCCACGTCATCGCCAACGACGACGACCTGTGCCACAGCGAGCCCAGCAACAGCACCACCATACAGATGGGTACGCCTTTTTAACACATTCTGACCTGAGATCAGATTCATACGAGGTTTCACACTGGACAACACACTGGTCTGATTACCCCATTCTGACCTGAGATCAGATTCTAAAAATGTCAGTCGCTCTTCGATTTAAAAAAAAATAGCAGACCTACAAGCTCGTAGCGCGCCACTCGGTGGCGCGCTATGAGCTTGTAGGTCTGCTATTTTTCAATAGCTAAATTATAACACCTATTTAATTTGACTGCAAAAGTCAAGCAATTCTTCAATTCACTTTCTGCACCAAAAAGAAAGTGCATACAGTGTCTGTAGACAGTAGCGTCTACCCTACACCCCAAAACAACCAGAACATTATTTATAACTTAAATAACTAAAATTATAACTAAATTATAACATAATGTTTAAAACACCAAAAGGGGTTCCCGCCCCAAAATGGGTTTAACCCCCCCCCCGGTCCGATTTTGAGTATCTGCCCCGATACTGATTTTGGGGCCGATCCCATATTTATATTTTTTATAGAACGCCATATCACTCACAATAGTACAATATCCCAAATCACAGACAAATATCCAGTCTAATATCGTGATACTGTATGGATATTACCAGGGATGTCCCAATTTCAACCACGTGGTCGGACCGGGACAACCCTAATTTGAACCACTTGAACCCCAGCATCCCTTTTCCCTTTAAAAAAGAAAAAAAAGAGAAGCTGATCTGATCTACAAGCTCAAATCGTGTCGGCTATCTTTGGCAAAGCCATTTGGTGTAGATCAGGGAGCACAGTGCAACACCGGTCCGTTATAGAGGGTCGAAGAGGTTAATTTACTGTATCAGAACTCCCCTTACCTACAGTATGTCTCCTGGCAAAGGTGACATTTTGGATACTCCACACAGTTGGGAAATACTCTCTGGAGTCTCCAGAACTTTGTCATAAATAAATAAACTGACCGTGTGCTGTGACATGACTCAGCTGGTAACATCTGCAGAGCCACCGATATTTCTGATTAACCAATATGTCTGTTTTCTCCTTTGGATTTCAGCACCCTGTGTGCCCGACAACTTGGATATAACCCTGGAATGCACCACCAAGGTTAATGATTTACTAATTAACATTTCTAGAATAATGTATGTAGCTTTGATACTAATCCTAAAACAAATATTTCCGCTTTGTTCTCTATATACTGCACCACAGTATGACGATGATGATACTGTATTACGTTATGTTATGTTAAAAGCTATATCTTATTCTTTTGTAATCTGAAGGTGGGCACGCTTGTCTGGGACGCCAGCGAAGCGGCAGAGATCTACGTGGTCACCGCAGAGACCAACAGCGGCCACGTGGTGCAGCTCAGCACCGGCAACACCTCGGCCTCCATCTCCGAGTTCCGCTGTGGCGAAGAGTACTTCCTGTCCGTTGCGGCGCACAGCTCCATGTGTCAGAGCGTCGCTAGCCCACCCGCACGCCTCACCACAGGTACAGCACAGCACACCTCTTGTATAGCCTGAAACACTGATTATTATTATTAATATTGGACATGGTCTGCTTTATTTCCTTGAAATGGTGATTAACCTTTGTTAGGGTTTTTTTGGGTAGTGTTACACATCAGTTAGTGTTAGTTAGTTAGTTAGTTAATTAGTGTTACACATCAGTCATCAGTCTTCACTTCTAGTGATTTAGACTAGTTGACTAGTTGACTCTAGGGCTTTCACTTCTAGTGATTTAGACTATTGGCTAGTTGCCTGTAGTTTACTAGTCGTCTTTAACTAGGCCTACCTTTTAGGTAGGCATCTAGTACCAACAAGCTCGACTAGTGGATTTACTAGTCACCTAGTTGAATAGTCGACTAGTTGCTTAAAGGTATATTCAGTGATTTCACTCAAAAAACCTTAGGTTTCCGTTTTGGCTAGGTGGCAAAGCCTTTCATCCAATCAGGATAGAGAGCCAAAAACGAAACCTAAGGTTTTTTTTGACCCCCAGGGGTTAACTGGGGACAGGGAGGAACTCCTTATATGGCAGCACACTCTATAGTAGAGAGGATTATCACAACAAAACAAAAGAATAAGTGATATTTGAATGAAGTGAAATCACTGAATACACCTAGCCCTAATTCACGCATAAATATTGTTTCCTGTCTTCCTCGCCTCCCCTCAGAGCCTTGTCCTCCCACCGGCGTGTCCAGCTCCATGGACTGCCTCTCCAGCATCGCCTTGGTAACGTGGGACGCCTCGGCGGGAGCGGAGTTCTACACCGCGACGGTGACGGACGACGACGACCAGTCGGTGGACTGCATGTCGGCCGGCCAGCAGTGTGGCATAGGTTACCTGGGCTGTGGACAGCGCTACACCGTCGCCGTCACCGCCACCAATCAGCAGTGCAGCTCTGATCCGAGCGTGGTCGGCTTCCTGCAGTCAGGTGAGCCGTGGTGACGAATGGTGATATGTGCTGTCAAACGTCAAATGTCTTTTGGGGGGTGTGGGAGGGGCGTAGAAACTAAAGTATGCATAAAGTGGATGAAAGAAATATAATATGTCACTATAGAGTGTCGCAGTCCCTCCCCCCCCCCCCTCGAGAGACCCCGGAAAAGAAATCCCCGTTCATTTTCCTCATAGACTTTTCAGAAAGTATTTATATAAAAGACGTTTACGCCGTGGACAAAGCCAATTCTTGTCGTGACAAAATCATGACAATAAACACAATGTTTTGGGCCAAACAAAGAATTAGAAAGTAGAAAATAAAACGGCAGGTTACAACACTTTTTTTGTTGTTTTTCTTCTTAGGAATTATTAGTTTGGTCCAAAATATTGTGTTTGTTGTCATGAATTGTCATGAATTGTCACGACTCGAGTTGGCTTCGTACGACACTTCAAAGGTCTTTAAATAAATACGTTTCGAAATGTCTATGGGAGAAATGCATTGGGATTCATTTCCTGGGCCACTCGTCGTTCTGAAAGGGGGAGGGACTGCGACGCTCTATCGAGGTCATATTAACGAACAGTTCCACAATCTCTTTTCTCCTTGCAGTGCCTTGTGTTCCGACCAATGTGTCAGTGACGATGGACTGCTCGGACAATACGGCTTCCGTTTCCTGGGTTGCCGCCCAGGGGGCGCTGTCCTACAGCGTGGTGGCTCAGAGCACTCAGGGAGTCAACTCTTCTTGTGAGAGCACGACGCCAGGCTGCACTCTGACCAACCTGACCTGTGGCGTTCGGTATGACGTGCAGGTGATGGCGCGGGATGAAGTATGCTCAAGCTTGCCAAGCCCACCCGTGGAGTTCCAGACAGGTGGGAGAACAAAACTAACAGAAAAACAAAATTGTGTTTCAATATTTTTATTAAGCAGACAAAGACATGGACAATACATGAACTTACGACACTTTTTTCTCTATTAAACACTTGAAGGTTCTCTGGGGGTTTAAATCAGAGTCTATAAGGCATTCATGAGATCAACCATAATCCCAAACAGTACAATAACAGGACAAAAACAGAAAGTATATGCAAATCATAAAATACATATTATGCCAAAGGGGCATAAGGACAAAAAGTATATACAAATCACCTATTACCTACTAAATAGTACCTATTTACAGTTTCACACCAAATTGAGTATATTTAGACGTCACAATATAGCTGCCACCAACATCTTTTAGATTATGTAGGACTGACCCCTATACCTCCTCATTGGTGTGTCGTCTAACTGGCCTCCTCGGTCATTCCAATACACATAACATTCAATCTAATCTGGTCTATTCTCTCCCCCAGTCCCTTGTGTCCAGTTTGTACCCTGTCAATCTAATCTGGTCTCTTCTCTCCCCCAGTCCCTTGCGTGCCAGTGATAGGGGCATTGCTTCTGGACTGCTGGACAGACTCTGCTCTGCTGGAGTGGGGCTACGCCAACGGCGCCCTGTCCTACACCGCCACCGCCCAGGACGCTAGTGGTTCCGGCCTCCGGTCCTGCTCCACTAATTACACCAACTGTGAGATCGACCTGCAGTGTGGACAGACCTATAACTTTACCATGGTGGCGTCCGACGCACAGTGTGACAGCTTCCAGAGCGCCAGTGTGCTGCTAGCATCCGGTAAGGACTCGGCACTGGTCTGCTTCTCCTCAGAAGGTCCCAAGTGGCACGTGGCAGAATTTTATATTGAGTTCTGCAAATTGTTCTGCAAAAGTGTGTCTCCACTGTTGTTGTGTTGAGGACATGCTCAAAGTCCATGAAAGGTTCGAGAACGATGTCGGGAATGCAATAAAATAGTTTTTATTATGAACTTAGTATTAAATATTATATTTACTTAATAATTAAATGATGTTTAAAAGATGTTTAACCTCTCTTGCTTATCCCTGTCCATCCTCTCTGCTTCTCTCTCCCGCAGTGCCCTGTCCACCTGAGTTCGTTGTGTCTACGGTGGACTGTTCCTCTAACTCAGCCATCGTGGAATGGGAAGCCAGCAGTGGAGCGAACTCCTACCTGGTCTACGCCATTGGCATGGAGGAACACGTCGCCGGCTGTGAGACGGACTCCACTTCCTGCGTCGTGCCAGACCTCATGTGTGGATTCACCTACAACGTCAGCGTGATCGCCATCAGCGACGAGTGCAACGTGACCGAGAGCGCCATCACACAGATGCATTCAGGTGAGGCCCGTCGAAGGGAAGTCCACCATAAACAACATGCACACTAAAAGAAAGGAGAGACACTGAAGAAGGAATCAAAGGAGTTTAAGCATCGAAAAGGATTGCATTAGACTCGCAAGTCAATCTCTAAAAACTCAACTAGAAACAGGACAACTATATCCTTGCTAAAAGTGGGTGGAAACAATTACAAAATAAAACAAAAGAACAACAGCACACACAGTCACACACACACGCACACACACACACGCACACGCACGCACGCACGCACGCACACACACGCACGCACACACACACACACACACACACACACACACACACTATTTTTGTGCAGCACTATAATTGCATTGTATATAGTCATAGCACGTCATAGTACATAATAGCATAGTAGTATAGATATATAGTTTATATGTAGAGTCTCATAATATAGATATTCCACTGTTACTTTCTTAGCTTACGCATGTTTCATGATTAATGCTTTTATGTGATGTATTCCCATGCTTTTTTGTTCCTGCTTAATGTAAGTCGCTCTGGATTAAGAGCGTCTGCTAAATGCCTAAATTGTAAATTGTAAATTGTATTTTTTTGTTTTTTGCTGTGGTGAACTACCGCTTCTAAATGAATACACTGTAGGTCTAGGAATTGTCCTAAATCATATGTCGGACATTATACAAATCTTCTCCTGTCGTGTCTCCAGCGCCCTGTGTTCCAAACAACGTGGACGTCAGCCTGGACTGCGACACCGGCCACGTGTCGGTGTCGTGGGAGCCTAGCAAAGGGGCGTCGTCCTACACGGCCATCGCCCACGGCAGCGGCGGCTACGCCGCCACGTGCAACAGCACCGCCACCACCTCGTGCATGTTCAGCGAGCTGCTGTGTGGCCACTCCTACTCCATCACCGTCAGCGCCTCGGACGACGAGTGCAGCAGTGCAGAGAGCAGCGCCGTGGCACTCAACACGGGTACGCGCAAATCCACGCAATTATTATCATTAAAGCTGAAACACTGTAAACAACATTATTTCATACTGTACGTACGCACAGCTGGCATTTGATTGGTGACTCATAGTATGATGATCTTTGATGATCTTTGATGATTCCAGTAGCGTAGATATCAGTGTTGTTTTCGTCGACTAAGAAACTAAGACGAAAAGTGTTCGTCGACTACCTTTTTCCACTGTCAAAAACGAATGGAAACTAAATGAAAACTAAGCTACGATGACTAAAACTAAGACTAAATATACTGACAATTTCGTCGACAAATAAAAACTAGACTAAAATGTTAGGAAGGGACTAGTGGACAAGAGATCCACTATAAGTCATTTTACTCTTGGTTGCATGCTGAAAATAGCTGATCTACAAGCTCACAACACGTCGCGTTGCGAGTTGCGACGCGTTGTGAGCTTGTAGATGGGCTATTTTCAGCAAGTGTAAAAACACTCATTACGACGGCATCAAGGCCCACCAAAACACATTTTAGTCGACTAAATCACCTGTAGATTTAGTCGACTAAAATCTTATGACATTTAGTCGACTAAAACACTAAGACATTTCCAGGTGACTAAACTGTGACTAAAACTAAATGAAGTTTCAGTCCAAAGACTATGACTAAACTAAAATCGAAATTTGCTGCTCAAAAACAACACTGGTTGATATTGAGCAAGGCATTCAGTTTTCCAATCTTAAGTTATCTGGCTGAAATATGATAATGTGTCTTTTGACTTCTTTCCTTTTCGTAGCGCCCTGTGTACCCCAGGGCGTCGGAGCGGGAATGGAGTGCAGCAACGACACGGGGCTGGTCTCGTGGGAACAGGGGGAAGGCGTGGCCTCCTATCTGGTGCACGCGGTTGGCCCCGACGGTCACATGGCCCAGTGTGGCAGCAGCGGCGCCGCCGCCGCCAGCTGCCAGCTGCAGCCCGTGCTGAACTGCGGCCAGCTCTACAACCTGACCGTGACCGCCCAGGACGGACAGTGTGACAACAGCCAGGCCCACCTCGCTCTGCAGTCTGGTAATTTATCACCTGTTCATACTTTCTTTTACCAGCTGCAAGCTGGTCAATATTAGCTTGTGAAAGTCCCGACAGGAGATCATTTTCTGCTGAGCCTGCTCTGTCACCAGTTGGCAACACTGGTTGCCAAGCCTGCATATTTCCAGCCTAACGTGGATTCATTCACAGTTGCTTGCCTGGTTTGGTTTTTGGAGGCTGCTTAGCTTATTTCTGTCACCACCACTGGCAACAACCCATAACATCCCATCGTCTGCACGGCATGGCTAGTCGAGCAGTTCTGATTGGCTGCCTCGTCTCCAGCCATGTTGCCTCAGAATTCTTTAGGGTCACTAATTTGAGCACAACAGCGGAGCGCAGCTAAAAAGTGGCATAACGTCAGCAGCAGACCCACAGATAATAATAACGCAGCTGGTAATTAATTGATTTAATCAATTTGGGCTCCCATGTCTTCTTCTTGCAGTGCCCTGCAGTCCCACCAACGTGCAGGCCGACCTGCGGTGCCAGTCCAACTCCGTGGCGGTGACGTGGGAGCGCGCCAGCGGCGCCGTGTCCTACAGCGCCCGCGGCGTGCTGGCGGTGGACGGGAGCCACGTGGCCGAGTGCAACAACACCGTGACCCACTGCGACCTGAGCGGCGTGCTCTGCGGGCAGACCTACAACGTGAGCGTGTTCGGCCGGGACGAGTCCTGCCACAGTGTGGAGAGCGACATGGCCTATGTACACACAGGTACAATATGGGAGTTTAGGGTTTAGGTTTATTTAGCATGTGGTACGAGAAATAGACAATGACAGGTCAAAGAACGAAAATACGATGCGAGGGAAGGGAAGAAGCCAGCTGGCTTATTTGGAATCCTTTCCTGTAGGAAGAGGTCATAGGTTTAAAAGTTCATAAAGAACAGTACATAAGAGTGGGCTGGGCCACTAAACCGCTGGCTCTATGTACACACACACACACACAGGTACAATGGGAGTGGGCTGGGCCACTAAACCGCTGGCTCTCAAACTGACTGAGCTTGTAGATGTGCTAATTTCTTTTTGCATTTTGAATAGCCAACATAATAAAATATAAAATCATACTGTAATTCAGCCGTAGCTCCTCACTGCCTGCACCAATCGCTCCCACATCGCTGCACACAGGCATTGACCATAATAATATGGAGGTCTTAACGAAGCCCTTTTTTAACAAATTATAAATGAATAATGAATTTATTAGTAAATTAAAAATGTGAAAACGCACCCAGGGAGCAGTACCCCCCTGCGGCCACAAGGGGGGGGGGGGGGGGATCTCACAAGGGGTAAGGGCTAGTACAGATAAAGTGGTTAAATTGATCGATCACTTGAGGGGCAGTGATGCTTTTATTCTGGCAATGATCACTTTTTTAAAATCTCAATATTATTTTCTTCATATTACTCTCTCTCTCTCTCTCTCTCTTTCTCCCCTTCCAGCCCCTTGCCCGCCCCAGAATGTGTCTGTCGAGGCGCAGTGTGCTGGAGGCGTCATGGCCGTCTCCTGGTCCCCGAACCCTGACGCCGAGTCCTTCGTGGTGTCTGCGGTGGGCAGCGCCGGGCCACACTTCTCCTGCAGCTCCGTCACCACAGGCTGCTCCTTGGAGAACATACCATGTGGTTACAGCTACAACGTGACAGTCACAGCCGTCAGAGATGGATGCGAGAGTGAACCCAGTGCGGTGGTACCGACTGCCTCAGGTATGCTATGAATGAACGCATTTAACCCATTCTGACCTGAGATCAGATTCATACGAGGTTTCCGCCGGACACACACTGGTCTGATGAACCCATTCTGACCTGAGATCAGATTCTAAAAATGTCAGTCGCTCTTCGATTTTTCAAAAATAGCAGACCTACAAGCTCGTATCGCGCCACTCGGTGGCGCGATGTGAGCTTGTAGATCTGCTATTTTTCAATAGCTAAAGCATAACATGATGCCGACACCAAAATGGGTGCCCGGTCAGAATGGGTTAAACTTCACACGGTCTACCAGAGATGAATGTACGTACACGAACGTAAAGCACTTTGAATTGCCTTGCGTATGAAAGGTGCTATATAAATAAAATTGCCTTGCCTTGCCTTGCCTTGCCTTGCCTTACACTTGAACCTCTGCCTCGCCAGCTCCATGTGTGCCGACCCGCCCCATGGGCAGTCTGGACTGCATCACCAACTCAGGCTGGGTGGCGTGGGACGGTTCCAAGGGGGCGGAGTCTTACACCGTGTTGGCCGTGGGGGTCGGAGGTCACAACGCATCGTGCACGTCCTCTGAAGCCTCTTGCAATGTTCCTGAACTGGAGTGTGGAACGCTGTATACCTTCTACGTCACCGCCAACAACGCACACTGCCACAGCAACCACAGCACCACCTTTGAACTGGAGACAGGTACAACTAGAACGGCACTCTTTCGAGTGCATACTTGCTTGTAGTAGGCCATAAATGGCCAACTAGTGCGCAAGCAGAGCGCGCAAGTACTTTCGACCGCTACAAACTGTCAAATCCCAGTAATGACTGCTTGTGCCTGATACAAGTCTCTGTTTAGAATAAAGCTTTATGAAAGAATAAAGCTTTATGACTTACTTTTTTTAAACTAATTCTTGATAATGCTTAAACAATGGTAATTGTTTTTATACACTTCAGAAACATAATGTTGTAATGAATACGTACGGGTGACTGGTGGATTAAAGGAAATGCCTCTATCTATATGTATATGTAATTTGTATACGTTGATTAGATTATACTGTGGTTACTTTGTGCCGTACGCACCGTCCCAGCCAACCCGCCACTCTTGATGCGTACAGTATGCACCGTCCCAGCAAATTGTGCCTGATACGGCAGTGGTGCCAGATTACATACATGTATACATACATGTAGGAGCATTACCTTTAATCCTCCCAACACTAAAACATATCGTCATTACGTCACCATCGAAAACCAATTACACTCTGGCAATGGGTCCTTTAATCCACATCTTTATTACGTCATCATTGAGAGCTAGCTATACATAATGTATATGTATATCATTTGCTGGGACGGTACGAAACTAGTACTTGCACGCTCTGCTTGCGCAAGTAACAACTAAACACTCATGGAAACACTTTCATGAAGCTATAATTGTTGATGAGTGTTGCTGCATAGGTCTTTAACATGATTTTTCTCTCTCTCTCTCTACAGGTCCTTGTGCCCTACAAAAGGTTAACACCACCCTGGGATGTGATAGCGACACGATTCTAGTCGGCTGGGAAAAAACAGACGAGTCACCCCTCTACTTGGTTTCTGCGGAGGGCCATGACCAAACCCTCCTCTCCTGTAACAGCTCGTCGGATTCCTGTGTACTGAGCGGCGTGCGCTGCGGCATGCAATACACCGTCATCGTGTCGGCCTCCTCTGATAAATGCAGCATGGTCCGGAGTCCTCCTAAGAAGATTCACACAGGTAGAGAGAGTTGTGTTGGCTTAACCCATTTTGACCTGGGAACCATTCTACAAATGCCCTCTAAATCCTGACAGTTTTCTGAAAAAGCTATGTTTCTATGTCAAGTCGTTCAAATTTTTCAAAAATAGCAGACCTACAAGCTCGTAGCGCGCCACTCGGTGGCGCGCTATGAGCTTGTAGATCTGCTATTTTTCAATAGCGAAAGCATAACATGATGCTAACACCAAAAGGGGTTCCCGCGCAAAAACACTGTTCATTTACAATGACATCACATACATGGTCTGCATTACACAGCACTATGATTACAGTATAATACTGTATCTCTGAGCGTGCTATTGGTAATAGATTATCCTTTTTTTATTTTTGGGCAACTCAGTTATTGTACTTAATTGACACTGACTTTAAACAGTTAAGACTTTTATAGTTTTCTCTTTTGACCATATTCAAATCACCCATTATTTAATTGAATGCACTATAGCAGAAAGAAATACATACGACAAACCACTACTGTTATTTTATTAAAGTCAAAATAGATCTTTCAGCTTCCAAATAAAAATAATGTTTTTTTTTTCTTCCGTTCATTCTCTGAGGTTAATTATTTTTTTGAAATACGACATTTCCCTACAGTGTGCTTCCACATTTCAATTCAGTTCAATTCAATTTTATTATAGTGTTGTCTTAAGACACTTTACAACCAACAAAGATTTAAGAACAAGCCCTCGTATATTTCCCTCGTCATCATCTAATCAATAAACTGCGTTGTGTTCTAGCACCGTGTGTCCGTCCGTCATCATCTAATCAATAAACTGCGTTGTGTTCTAGCACCGTGTGTCCGTCCGTCATCATCTAATCAATAAACTGCGTTGTGTTCTAGCACCGTGTGTCCCACACGGCGTGGAGGTGGCTGAGTCGTGTGAAGACAACGGGGCCGTGGTGTCCTGGCCGCACTCCGCCTCAGCCACGTCCTTCCTGCTGACCGCCACGGGGAGGGACGGAGACATTAAGACCTGCAACACGTCTGTGAACAACTGCACCGTGCCTGACCTGCACTGTGGTCAGCCGTACACCTTCAGCGTCGTAGCCAGCATGGGCGACTGCACTACCCGGCCTAGTGCTGAAGTCTCCATGAGAACAGGTACAAAGAATAATCCTAATGTAACACAAAGTAGTTCTGACTAGTCTATGATTGCTATGCTGATGTTACATAGACTGGTGATAGAAGTTAGTTCTGACTAGTCTATGATTGCTATGCTGATGTTACATAGACTGGGGATAGAAGTTAGTTCTGACTAGTCTATGATTGCTATGCTGATGTTACATAGACTGGGGATAGATACTCTTATGGTAAGCCTTGCCAAGTCATGAGGCCAGTAGCTGTTTCTGTAGCGTGAGGCAGCTTCATGTACAAATACACCCCCTGGACATGACGCTAGTATGTCACAGGGACTTACCCCCGATCCATCCCTTGATGCTGAGTCTTTGGTATGACCCGGCCGGGGATCAAACCCGACCTCCCAGTCTCAGGGCGGACACTCTAACCACAAGGCCACTGAGCTGATACATACTAGCTAGTAGCCATTAATTGCTAATTGTCTCCAAATATTATATTTTGCTGGGAAAACAGAGTGATTTTTGATCAATTTCTATAATAAACAAACGAGTAGGAGTAGTTCTGTTTCTTTAAATTGATAATGTGTATTTCTTGGAAAAGGTTGTCCTCACCTTTATTGTCTTTGTATTGTATTTATTACTTTTATTATAATCATAATCATTGTTTGTTTGCAGTGTAGTTAAATAAGTTGTAGGAATGGTTTCATACGGTAATTCCAATTCATACGTAACTGTAATTTCCTTCATTTTTCTTAAAAAGGAAAACAAACTAAATACGAACTAGTTAAAAAAGCCGATCTACAAGCATACAGCATGTCGTAATGTTACAGCATGTGACGTGTTGTAAGCGTGTTGTAAAGCTTGTAGAATTCACTAGTTTGGCTCCCGGGGAGACATAAAATGTCTCTTTTGAGTCTGGAGCTAAAAAAAAGGTTTGGGAACCACTGCTAGTCCGTTGTGTATGATGTGGTGACATTCCTGTCACCCGTCTCCTAGTGCCCTGTGAGCCCACCGGCCTGTCAGTGGACCTGGAGTGTGAGACCAGCTCTGCCCTGTTGTCCTGGGACGCCAGCGAGGGCTCCGTGGGGTACTTTGGCTCGGCCCAGTCTGCCGACGGCGACGTGCTCTTCTGCGACAGCGTGGACACGTCCTGCACCATCGTGGGCCTGGAGTGCGGTGGCTTCTATAACTTCTCCGTCGAAGCCTCTGGCCACACGTGTAACAGCTCTGCGCCGGAGCCTCTGCTGTCAGGAGCAGGTGAGCAGCCTCGTTACACAAACAGTTGGTGTAATACAGAACATTTGTACAATATACAAACACACACACACACACACACACACAATATGTCAATAGTAATATTGACATATTGACAAGACGACGGTCCATGGCCAAATACATATCAATTTGGGGGGGTCCTTGACACGAAAATGTTTGAGAACCACTGCGAGAGAATTGTGTACCTACCTACCTACTTAATATTAATTCACAAGGCATACCCATCCTTTTGCACCGTATGGCTTTTTAACCAGCGTTGTCCACACACACACACACACACACACACACACACACACACACACACACACACACAAAAAATCTCTTACTAAATGTAATTTCTTCCCCGCAGCTCCCTGTCCTCCAACCTCGATCACCACCCGGCTGCAGTATATAGACAACCGGCAGTGGATCAGGATCTACTGGGAACGAATCGACTGCGACGTCGAGTACCAAGTGGAGCTGAGTGGCCGCATCCAAAACGACACACAGCAACAGATAGACGTCGTGTCCTATTGGGTGGACAGGACATACTTTGAGATCCCGTTGCCTTGCAGCACGCACTACAGCGTGACACTTCGTTCCAGAAACTCAGCTGGGACAAGCGATCCATCCGTACCTATTACTGGGTATACAGGTATGTCATCTATTACTGTACCTATTGCTGGGTATACAGGTATGCCACAGCTTTGATTGATTCTTTTGATGTTGAACTGTAAACAAAAAAAGAACGTATGCTCAGAGTTAGTAGTTACTGTATGTGCCAAGCAACAAACAATCAAACACACATGCATGTTTGCTGGATGAAAACATTCTAAAGCCGGAAAGACTCTTAAAATTGAAGCCAATGCGGAAATGTCTTAAACCTGCAGTGCATTGTATTTCATGGCCAGGGGGCCAGGGGGGGGGGGACGTCACTGGTAGACAAGTCTGATTGTATGTGAGAAAACTGAAAAGTCAAGTTTTGTTGCAGCGCATCACTCTCTAGATATTAAAACAATTCATACACTTTGTTTCCCAGCTCCCTGCGCTCCACAGGGTGCGCTGTACACTGGCGGCGAGCTGTCATGGGACGCTTCCGTGTTCGCCACCCACTACACCGCCTACGACACGTCAGGGGAAAGCCGCTTCACGCTGTGCCACACCGCCGATCTCTCCTGCCACCTGGCCAGTTTAGCCACCACGACCGAACTGACAGCCAGCAACAGCATGGGAGAGAGTCTTCCTACCACAAATATTGCAGGTCAGTTGACAAACAGGATGTCCGAAAGTGCTCTTTAAAGAGCAGTTTTTTGAAGGATTCTAGGGATACACATTTCCTAATGACTGTTAGGTAGGGCGTTCCACATTTTAGTGGCATAGGAGCGAAATTAATTGAATCCCTTGTTTGAACCGAATCTGGGTTGTACGTGGTTTGTTGAACTCCCTCTGGTGTTGTGATTGAGGACTAGGTACATGGGTATCTTAGTGTGTTGTATTATCCTGGATGTTTCAGCCTTACTTAATGACTAGGTGATGAATGACTAGGTGATTAAAGAGATGAGAATTTATTTTCTTGGAAATGTCAGACAATGAAAGCTACTGTGTATTTCTTCTAACTTGACTGCTCGGAAACAATGGGTAGTGTATTTCATAATTGTCCAACAATCAATCAATTTAAAGATGATTCAAATGAGTAACTGGTGTCCTAATCACCTCCCTTCAGGTCTAAATCGCAGAAGAAGAGAATTGCCTGACGGTATGGTTGAGTTGACAGCCTCTCTCCAGAATAAGAGTAAGTCCATATTATTACACAATACACACCCAAACACTAAGTTTTGTCTCTTAAACATAACCATGTTAATACTGTGTGGTTTCTATCAGATGGAGGCAAAGATTGTGGCAAGTTGGTATTTTGGAAATGTATTTGGGGTCAATTCAGTAGTGTGTGATTTGAAAGAGATTGAAAATTAAATTAATTTTTTGTTTTACTGCCCATTATATGAAGAATTAAGACATGTATTATTTTGTAAAATGACAACCATCTGTGCTAACTTTTTCTGGTTAGAGGACTATGAAAAACTGGAATTTTGTTTTAGGAAAGGTATTTTTTGCTTTAGCAGACTAAGGCAGAATGTTTTGTTTGTGTAAAAGAAGAAAAACAAACAAAAAAAACAAACAACAAAACAAACCTGTTTCTTGTACACAATGCAATATGTGGGCCTTTGGTGCATGACACAAAAATAAAGAATATCTATCTACACGTTCATTCATTTTTTTTTGACTCGTCTCCGTTCCCAGATCTGGAGATCCCGACGGGGTTGACGTTATCCGTAACGGGTGCTTCTATCTACGTGGAGTGGTCACCCGTGGTGGGCGCCACGGACTACATCGTCATAGTTAAAAAGGAAGGCGTCCCGGGACTGTTCAAACTGGTAACAGTCGTGGGCCAAGAGTCGTGCACAGTCGGCGAGCTCGAATCATCGACCAGCTACTGTGTGAGCATCAAAGCCAAGAACGCCATCCAGGACAGCACTATTTCAACATCGACGTGTATAACCACCGATACTACTATGTGAAAGCCCCCCCCCCCCCCCCCCCACACTCACTAAAAAAATGTCTGTTTGAAAATGACAGTTTTCTGAAAAAAGCTATGTTTCTATGTCAGTCGTTGTTCGATTTTTCAAAAAATAGCAGACCTACGAGCTCGTAGCGCGCCACTCGGTGGCGCGCTATGGGCTTGTAGATCTGCTATTTTTCAACATAGTGCCAACACCAAAAGGGGTTCCTGCCCAAAATGGGTTAAAGGGACATTGTTGGACTTAGCAGGGCAACCAGTGACAATAAGCGAAATGATGTTGTCTTCTCCTCACCTGAGGGAGTATTGTTACTGGTTCATGTTAATGTTATGCATATAAAACTGTAGGAAATCTCATATATATCGGCCACTGTCAAATACTAAATGCCAGATAATATATATTTCGATGAACTTGAAACCTGTACTTTTTATGTTTGGGTTAATTATGTCTACTGTATGTCACAATAAAATTGAGATAACATACCTGAGATGTACCTAGAGATTGGAATTTTAACAATTCGTTGTAACTTTTAGAAATGGGTTGTATTGCTGAAATTGTTTGTATTTATCGTAAATTGTTTCATTTTTACACGGGCAAAAATAAGACTTTCTGTACATCTTAACATTCTATACAGCTGATTGTTTAATCAAATTATACACACAGAATAAATTAGTTGTAGTGGAAGCAAATAAAGTGGTAATTTATGTTATTATTTTTAAACCATTCAGTATATTTTCTGATGTACTATATGTCTTTTATCATTGCGTGCACACTAACAGATCTTGTTTTTTTATCAAGCCCAGAAATGAAGGAATGAATGGTCTGTGTCTGTGAAAACATTAAAATAGATTTTCCTGATGAGCACTAGTGTTGTGAAATGTCCCTTTTGTGCAGTGTTTATACATGTGCATGTGAGTAAATGTGATGTATGGCTAGGCATCAGCCTACATGGCATGGCACACGCCATCGAGTAGATATCTTCAAGGTGTTTATTTAACCATCAATCAGGGGTATTCAAAAAGGCAAAACATGTGCAATATCAGACACAAAGCTCACTCGACAAAGGTCTACGAATTACCAACAAGGGCACACTGCAAACTAGAAAAAGTGCCCTTCCGGGCACAGGTCTCCACCAGGTTATCCACAGATCCGTGCAGTTAGAGGTAAAAACACTTTTCGGCCAGTTATAGCGCCACCTTGAGGCTGAGTTGAAATTGTTCATGTGGCATTTTGTCCTCGGCCTAGTGGGAATGTGGGTGCACAATTTCACGGAATTCACGCGATGTGTTCATGATTTGCAGCATTTTGTTTGAAACTGAGCACTCCTGTGAACTTTGGAAGCCAATCTTAACCAATCAGGATGGAGTCTGATAAATCTGAAAGACCCGTTTCGTTGAATGGCTCTAGAGAGACTGTGTACCAATTTGCGTGATGTTTGGACAAAATCTGTAGGTGTACTGTGCAAAAACTTGTTTTGCACAAAGCGGCCTCCTGGTGGCGCTATAACAGGCCGTTGTGGAAAGTTTGGGGCAGAGGTTCATGGTTGGCATCCAGGGAGTGTGTGTGCAAAATATGGCATCGACCGGGTTAACGGTGGCCGAGATTAGCTGTTCACGGACACACGGACACACGGACACACGGACGGACACGCGGACGGACGGAGTGCAAAACATACTCTCCCCACATGCCTTCGGCCTGGTGGAGACAATAAAGGGCTTAAATAGACAGGGGTAACAGGACACAGGTGAACTCAAAACACAATCAAACACAGGATAAGGTAACAGGCAAACAGAACACTAGGTGACTAGGATACAATAATCAGGTAGGTAAGACAGAACAGGAAACGCCAACAAGAGGAGGCAGGAAAGGGCTCCGTCTTTTGAGCTAATTTAGAACTTCCTGTCTGAGAGCTAGCTAATTTAAGACATCCGGTTGCCTTCAGAATAAAATAAGGTTATTTAATTAATAATTATTACATTACATTATTAGTATTATTATTACATTACAGTTATTGTAAAGACACACATTATGTTTCTGTGTAAAAATATGTAATTAAATAACATCAAAAAGTTATCTAAATGGATAAATGCTATTCACTGGAGTGAATATTCTATTATATTCTAAAAACGACTTATAAATCCTAAAGCCTTGTTTATACTTCACTGTGCAACGGTCCTATGCTGGACAATAGCAGATATGCAAACTCACAGCACATCTCATTCAAGACACTGAACTTGCAGATCTGCCATTTTTGAACACACTATAAAGTTAACCATTTATCATGCTGCTCTACGTGGCACTGCATTCTGTGACATTAAACCAAATGGCATTTTCCACTCTATGACACTACTGTTCTACATTTTTGTCTAATAAAATAGGCTATTAATTTAATCAATCAAACTGCATTAACTAACAGAGATAGGCCTACTACTAACCAAGCTATCCATGTCAACATGCTCTATAGGAGTCTCAATAACAGGTATAAGTAACGTTTAATGTTTAGTAATTTTTTATGTAGCAGAAGAGGCCATTCATTGAACAGAGTTTTGCACAATTTTAACATCCCAGATCGATTGAAATATGAATCTACTGTGCTGTGCTACACCATGATATATTAAGAGTACAATAACATTCCATTGTGAATAAAAACGTATTAACCACAGTGTAATGCTAAAGGTTTCATCACAGGGCTGTCTGCTTCATGTAATATCATTAAAAGTGTTGTTGGTGACAGACTGACAGTTATATGAGTTGGAAGCATTAAGACCCATTTTAACCCCCAATGGCTTCCTTTCTGACAAATAACGTTATTGTAAAAGATTCACGCGTTCATATGTAGCTATTTTGCATTTACATTTTTATGAGAAGCGTGTGGGACCAAGGGACCCGGATGTAACGTAAGAGGACTACAATATGACTACAATCAATTCCCGGTTAAATCTCGCGGGCGTGGCCTCACACCGGAAGGAAGTGACGCCGCCCTCAAATACGGAAGAGACGGGTGGAGGTGGGTTTGGTCAGTGTTTGTTTGGAAGTTCCACGTCACCATCGGGTCGTCTTCGGAGCAAGTAAGTGATTAAATGTTATTTAATACTTAACGCTGTTGTTGTTTTTGTGTTCAAACGTCTATCACTTGAAGTTACTTGTTATGATGTTTTATATATGATGTTTGTACGAAACTGTAAAACAGTGTTTTACACCTCAGTCCTGGACGGGGAGTAGGGCGCGGGCCTCAATGTTTACTAACCGTCGACAGTACCCACTCGACTACCGAAACACGGCTTTAAAGAGTAGTATTTACATATCTAAACACAACAAGTAACTTCAAAAGTGATAACATGTTTGAGCCACGGACCACCATTTCACATTAATAGACTCTCAGAATGGTGGTCACTGGCTCAAATGGGTCTGAGAGACTAGATGGCCTCAAATGTTGGTCCGTGGCTCAAACGCTGAATAAATAATCGACTAGAGGTGAAAATAGTATTGTTTGGTAGGTAAAAGGACAAACATTCTGTGAAAATTGGCGCGAAGCAACAAACATTCTTTGAAATTGGTGGGAAACGATCCCGGGCACTAATGTTAACAAAGCTCAGTCACTAACCACTATGCTACAATCAGCATTATATAATCAAAGGATCAAAAGTAGCAATCTTCTACATTCTCTAATTGTGTAGTTTTTTGGAAATTAAGCAGAGGCTTAACAACAATTGAACTATTGAGAGTGTAAATATCTACTATTGGGTTCAATTTGGTTACCTAAATTAAATTGCTCTGTATTGTGACAGTAATCATTGCTATAGAGTGTGTGTTCAGTAACACTGGTGTTAAATAGCTCTATAGTGTGACAGTAATCATTGCTATAGTGTGTGTTGAGTAACAGTGTTAAATAGATATTGTGACAGTAATCATTGCTATAGTGTGTGTTCAGTAACAGTGTTAAATAGCTCTATATTGTGACAGTAATCATTGCTATAGTGTTTGTTCAGTAACAGAGGTCTCCCGGTCTCTCCAGCTTTTTGTTAAACACAGTCCCATAGTAACAGTACCTCCCATTCAGTCCCATTCACTCCCATTCACTTTTATTCACTCCCATTCAGTCACATAGTAACAGTACACCCCATTCAGGCCCATTCAGTCCCATTCACTCCCATAGTATCAGTCCCATAGTAACAATACCTCCCATTCACTCCCATCCACTCCCATGCACTCCCATAGTAACAGTACCTCCCTTTCACTCCCATTCACTCCCATAGTATCAGTAACTACCATTATCTTGCAACACAGCAGCCAAGTATATACAGAACACATATACACGCATTTGACATAACACAAACAACAAGACAATTTACATACATAAAGACATGAAGACAAGAGCAATATCCACCGCTTAGATTATCCTGTGGCTACTACAACTCCTGATTAAACCCTTTTCTATTTATTAAAGAGCTGGAGAGACAGGAATATTCCTGTTACTGAACACACACTATAGCAATTATTACTGTCACAATAACTTTGTAATGCTACTGATGTTTGTGTGCTGTGTGTCAAGTCACCTTAATTCAAGTGATAGATTATATACAGGGGCATGCCATGGGGTCTACCTGCACAGCCTTTGTGATCTACTGGTAGATCACGATGTACCTTTTGGGCACCCCTGCAATACAGGATTCCTGTCCAGAATTGTTTTTTATTAAATATAGAGGGTTTAAGTGTAGGGTTTGTCATGTTGGTGTTCTCTATAACTTTTCGTCCTGGGTGTAGTGTACGGCTCGAGAGGAACAAGGACGTCACTAGAAAGCGACTAAGCGAGTGGTAGGAGTTGACTGAATGTTATGCTCGATGCCTGTACTGTTTCACGTTACTTGCAGTAAAGCTTGAACTACAACACCGTCACAACTGTGTGGACATCAGCTCATTACATTGGCGACGAGAGATGCAGCTTTTCGGAGCTTAAAGAATCCACGGAGATTTTTGTATCTACAGAGACAGCCAGAGGGAGCCAGCTAACAGCTAACAGCAGCAGCTAACAACAACAAGGAGTAAAGTGAGTGAGCACATGAACGTGTTGGATGCCAGGTTACTGCTGTGTCCGCAAAGTTGGAAATTACACTGATAAGAGGCCAAATCGAAAGTGATGGGAATTAATGGAAAATAAAATAAACAAAATAAAAACGCAATTCTAGCAACCATAAAGGCACAAAGACATGGCTGCAGAACTACCCTCTTTTCCACCTTTTGACATAAATGCAGACACTGCTGCTCTAGCAATTACATGGAAAAAATGGATGAGGAGATTTACCACCTTCCTAATTGCAGCTAATGTTGACAACAAAAGAAGGAAGAGAGCTATGCTATTGTACTATGCAGGAGAGCAAGTACAGGATATATTTGAAATATTCCCTGACAAAGGTGCAGACGATGACTATGACCAAGCTGTCCAACTGCTCACAGACTATTTCCGCCCAAGCCACAATGTGGAATATGAAGTTTATGTGTTTCGCCAGTCAAAGCAGAACTCAGGTGAAACAATTGATGCCTATGCCACAAGATTGAGACAGCTTGCCCAGACATGTGAATTTGACGATGTAGACAGGGAAATAAAGTCCCAGATCATACTCTGTTGCACATCATCACGCCTAAGAAGGAGGGCACTCAGAGAGGCTGGTTTAACCCTTAAAGGCCTCCTTGACCTCGCCAGGTCATTTGAAACATCTGAATTGCAAGCTGCAAGCATTGAGAACAGAATTGACTGTGAACAAGTTGCAGCAATGTCAATTAGAGATAACAAGACATGGGCCACAGCACATCAACAACAGACAAACCGCAGAATGGAGAGAAATGATAAAACACCATGCAGGAACTGTGGAGGCACGTTTCCGCATCAAGGTGGCCAGTCAGCGTGCCCGGCAAGAGGACTCGAATGCAGGGCCTGTGGTAGGCTAAATCACTTTGCTCGTTGTTGTCTGTCAAAGCAACACACAGAACAACGTAGCCAACCAGCACAGAAAGAGCCACGTGGACGTGGACGAAGAGACAATCAACGACAGAGAGTGAGAACAATGCAGACACATGAAGATAAAACCACGCCTGTTGATCGCATGACTACAGCTGATTCAAGCACAGATGATGAATATGTCTATGTCACACAAGTTTCGAACTCATCTGAACCACCACCAACGACACAAATATGGATTGCGGGCAGACCTGTGGATATCCTGATTGACACGGGTGCCCAAGTTAATCTGCTGGATAGACCCACTTATGAACAGGCAATGCCAGATGTCACACTTGAACAATGCACCAAAAAGATTTTCCCCTATGGCATACAGACACCAATTCCCCTCCTGGGGAAGGCACAGGCGAACGTTTCTGCCAATGGAAAATCCACACCTGCTGTATTCTATGTGGTCCAAGGTGACCACGGCTCCCTGCTCGGGTACAAGACTGCATCTGAGCTAGGACTGATAAAGATTGTGTGTTCGACTAAAACTATGCAACCCACCATGTCCAAAGCAGGCCAGCTAATGCTCAAATATCCTGACATTGCTAAAGGGATTGGAAAGTTGAAGAATTTCCAGGTCAAGCTTCACATCGATCACAGTGTCGCTCCAGTCATGCAACCGCACCGCCGCATCCCTTTTCACATCAGGAAGAAGGTGGAACAGGAACTGCAGCTCTTGGAGGAGCAAGGCATTATTGAGAAAGTAGAAGGGCCTACTCCTTGGGTGTCCCCCATTGTAGCAATGCTAAAGCCCAAGACCCCAGAAAAGGTACGCATCTGTATAGACATGCGTCTGCCCAACACTGCCGTGCTCAGAGAACGGCACATCTCGCCAACGGTGGATGACATTGTGCATGACCTCAACGGTGCAACTGTGTTTTCAAAGCTAGACCTCAATGCAGGATATCACCAGCTAGAACTTGCTCCCGAGTCAAGATACATCACAACATTCTCAACACACGTCGGACTGAGAAGATACACAAGACTCATTTTTGGAATCTCATCAGCGGCTGAAGTGTTTCAACACACAATCCAGAATGTACTCCACGGTATCCCAGGAGTCCGAAACTTCAGTGATGATATCCTGGTCTATGGTGCCACAGCTGAAGAACATGATCGCTCTTTGGAAGCAGTCTTTGAGACTCTACACAAGAACAACCTGACAATCAACAAAGACAAGTGTGAGTTCAACAAAGCATCTTTGGAGTTCTATGGCTACATTTTCTCAAAAGATGGCATCTCACCTGACCCGAAGAAAATTGAGGCAATCACACACATGTCACCTCCTCAGAACCCAAGTGAAATACGCAGCCTATTAGGAATGGCAAACTACAGTGCTCGGTTCATTCCTGATTTCTCTTCAATCACCCACCCGCTGCGTGACCTCACGAAGAAGGACACAGAATGGTCCTGGGAAGCAAAGCACACCGACGCACTGAACACACTCAAGGACAAACTGGTTAACAACCCAGTGATGAGCTACTTCCATCAAAATAGGGAGACAAATGTCATTGTGGATGCCAGCCCGGTGGGCCTAGGTGCAATCCTTTCACAAACGGATAAAAAGACACAGATGACACACATTGTGGCATACGCCAGCAGAGCACTCACACCAGTTGAGCAACGATATTCTCAGACTGAAAGGGAAGCCCTCGCAATAGGAGCTGTGAGCATTTCAATCTGTATCTGTACGGTGCACCCTTCAACATGTTCACCGATCACAAACCTCTAGAACTTATCTTCAACAACCCAAAGTCTAGGCCGCCGGCGAGGATTGAGAGGTGGGCTCTCAGACTCCAGCCTTACAAGTTCAAGGTGATCCACAAAGCGGGGAAAACAAATCCAGCCGACTACATGTCCCGCCATCCACAATGTGTTCGCTCCTCAGTGCTCACAGATGATGTGGACACTGAAATGCACGTCCGTTTCGTTGCGACGCATGCAGTACCCAAAGCGATGACTCTTCAGGAAGTTAAAAAGGAAACTGCGACTGATCCACTACTGCAACACCTGATCAAAGTCCTTCATTCAGGCGACTGGGAAAGTGTGGATGTGAACTTCCCATTGGAATCTGATCGAGCAGCTCTAAAAGCATTCCACAACGTCAGAGACGAGCTCACTGCCCTTGAAGATGGCTGTCTTCTTCTTCGGGGCAACAGACTGATAATACCAAAGACATTACAGGCCAAAGCCCTCGCTCTTGCGCATGAAGGCCATCAGGGCATCGTTAAAACAAAGCAGCTGCTTCGAGAAAAGGTATGGTTCCCTGGGATAGACAGACAGGCCAAAGAACTGGTTTCCCATTGCATTCCCTGTCAGTCATCTACTCCTACGACGGTGCACCAGCCATTGCAGATGTCAGAGCTCCCACAAGGACCGTGGCAGAAAATCGCGGTGGATTTCTGTGGGCCGTTTCCATCGGGTGACTATCTCCTGGTCATTCTGGATGAATACTCCCGATTTCCTTTTGTGGAAATTACAACTTCCACCTCTGCAGGTAAAACGATTCCCCTCCTGGACAAAGTGTTCTCCATAGCAGGGATACCACTGGAGGTGAAATCTGACAATGGCCCTCCGTTCTCCAGTAAGGAGTTCGCGGACTTTGCACAATATCTTGGTTTCCATCACAGAAAGATTACTCCCTACTGGCCGCAAGGGAATGCTGAAGTTGAAAGGTTCATGCGCACCCTGACCAAAGCAGTCAACACGGCGACGGTGGAAGGTAAACCATGGAAGCAAGAATTGCACAAGTTCTTGAGGAACTACAGAGCTACTCCTCACCTCACGACCAATCGGGCCCCAGCTGACCTGCTCTACGGCCGCCCCATGTCAATCAGACTCCCCACTGCCCCGTTACCTCGGGAGGATATTATGCTTCGCTCCACAGACGGCTCCAAGAAAGAAAAGATGAAGGCATATGCTGACAAAAGGAGGAATGCATCACAACGCACACTGAGGGAAGGAGATGTGGTGCTTATACGTCAGCAGAAGAAAGGAAAACTTGTGACACCGTTTGACCCCAGGCCCTACAAAGTCATAGCGGTAAAAGGCACCATGATCACAGGCCAGAGACATGGCCATGTTGTCACACGAAACCAGTCATTCTTCAAACTCCTGAAACACCAACCTGAAATCCCACTAACACCACCCAGCGATGAAAGTGACGAAGATGATGACAACCCACAGGTTGATCCACAGCGCCCTGTTGAACCGGGACGTGTGCCCCAAGCCATGAGGAGATACCCTCAAAGGCCTGACAGACATGCGCCACAGAGACTGTTGTTGGAAGTTTAAAACACTTTGAAAACCAGTGTTAAAAAAAAAAAGTGTATCTGTATTTTGTGATTTGAAAATACAACAGTGATGGTTATTTGAATGTTCAGGAATATAACCTAGGCAGACGTTTGAAGGTCAGTCAAAAGAAGTGGGTTTTGTTTTGTTTCATTTTCTTAAAAGAAAGGAAGGGATGTAGTGTACGGCTCGAGAGGAACAAGGACGTCACTAGAAAGCGACTAAGCGAGTGGTAGGAGTTGACTGAATGTTATGCTCGATGCCTGTACTGTTTCACGTTACTTGCAGTAAAGCTTGAACTACAACACCGTCACAACTGTGTGGACATCAGCTCATTACACTGGGCATGACATTAAACTGTCCAGTGTAACTCCAAGTTACATGGGGTGGGTATGGTTTGAGAGTTTGTGATGCTCAGTTCTTTTTTTGCGTCACGGTTCCTCAGGTGGAAGCTGCATAGTTGGGTTTTTGATGGTTTGGGTTTCAGGTGGTTGTATTGTAGTAGCTTGACATTTCTTGGAGGGCACTTTCAAGGACAGACTCAATCTTCTGGAAGTCTGCTTGTTGGGTCGTAATGCAGAGGTCGTCGGCGTAGATGAAACGCTGGCATTAGGCATTGGGTAGTGGCTGGTCGTTTGTTTAGATATTGAAAAGGAGGGGGGCGAGCGCGCTACCTTGTGGGAGGCTGTTCTTTTTGGCTTTCCATTTACTCCTCTGGTCATTTAACTGAACATAGAAGCGCCTGTTGTTGAGGAGGCTTTTCCTGACCATTGTGCGGTGTTGGACAGTGTCGTAGGCAGCAGAGAGATCTCTGAATGCTGCTCCAGTTATTTGTTTCCCCTCAAACCCATCCTCAATGTGTTGGGTGAGGTTGAGCTCTGTCCAGCACAGGAGCGGCTGGGACGGAAACCAGCTTGGTCTTTAGTCAGCTTGGTGTCTGAGTGGCAACGAGGCGTTGGAGTAGCAGCTTCTGATATAGCCTTGTAGGTGATGCAGAGGGAAATGGGTCGGTAGCTCTTTGTGGATAATGGGTCTTTGCCAGGTTTAAGGATTGCAACCACTTTGGCCTTTTCCCAGACAGAAGGGATGGTTTTCTGTGCTATGCATGTGTTCAGCATCCCCACAAGCCAGGTCTTTGCGTTGGGTCCCAGGTGCTGTAACATTTCTGCCAGTAGGTCATCAATCCCTGCTGCTTTTCCGGGTTTCAACTTTCCCATTGCAGTTTCAAGTTCTTCTAGGTCGAAGGGTTTGGTTTGAGGGCTGGCTGATTGTGGTTGGTCTGATACCACTGTGCGATGGTATTCTCCTGTGGGTCGGTGGCGGTCTTGGTCACAACTGGTGGCCAACAGTTGTAACCAACACCGCCACCGACTCACATAGAATACCATCGCACAGTGGTATCAGACCAACCACAATCAGCCAGCCCTCAAACCAAACCCTTCGACTTAGAAGAACGTGAAACTGCAATGGGAAAGTTGAAACCCGGAAAAGCAGCAGGGATTGATGGCATACTGGCAGAAATGATACAGCACCTGGGACCTAACGCAAGGACCTGGCTTGTGGGGATGCTGAACACATGCATAGCACAGAAAACCATCCCTTCTGTTTGGAAAAAGGCCGAAGTGGTTGCAATCCCTAAACCTGGCAAAGACCCATTATCCCCGAAGAGCTACCGACCCATTTCCCTCCTGCATCACCTACAAGCTCTATGAGAGGCACTAAAATTTCTGAACAGACTATTTACATCAATATGTCTGAGTCCCCACCTACTCACTCAGGGTTGACGTGTCACACCTGCAGTGATGGGAGGGGCACCAAAATGTGGTATTTTGATTGTTTAATGGGGGCACTCCCTTAGTATAAAAGTGTATGTTTTGTGTACACATGACCTGATGAAGATCAAATAGATCGAAACGTTGTCAGTATTTCAATAAAGAACGTCTTTCTTATACCTGTGGTGTGCGGGCTCCATCCAATACCTACA
Source organism: Protomyctophum parallelum (assembly GCF_964188405.1). Classification (NCBI taxonomy): domain Eukaryota; kingdom Metazoa; phylum Chordata; class Actinopteri; order Myctophiformes; family Myctophidae; genus Protomyctophum; species Protomyctophum parallelum. The sequence goes on from NC_139701.1 coordinate 54,149,457, forward strand.
CCAGTTGTGATGCAACAGAGTTTGCTGTGACCGTTGTGAATTATGGGTGGTGTGGTTTTTGCCAAGACGGTGGATTGTGGCCCATGCCTTCCTGCTGTTATTTGTCATGTTGGTGTTCTCTATATCTTTTCGTCCTGGGCATGACGTTAAACTGTTCCGTTCGAGAGTACCAGCGACCCTCGAATGTAAACAGCCACGAAAGGAAATTATGTGTGTGTGAGGTGTTCTCTATGGGTTGGGTTTCAGGTGGTTGTATTGTAGTAGCTTGACATTTCTTGGAGGGCACTTTCAAGGACAGACTCAATCTTCTGGAAGTCTGCTTGTTGGGTCGTAATGCAGAGGTCGTCGGCGTAGATGAAACGCTGGCATTAGGCATTGGGTAGTGGCTGGTCGTTTGTTTAGATATTGAAAAGGAGGGGGGCGAGCGCGCTACCTTGTGGGAGGCCGTTCTTTTCGGCTTTCCATTTACTCCTCTGGTCATTTAACTGAACATAGAAGCGTCTGTTGTTGAGCAGGCTTTTCCTGACCATTGTGCGGTGTTGGACAGTGTCGTAGGCAGCAGAGAGATCTCTGAATGCTGCTCCAGTTATTTGTTTCCCCTCAAACCCATCCTCAATGTGTTGGGTGAGGTTGAGCTCTGTCCAGCACAGGAGCGGCTGGGACGGAAACCAGCTTGGTCTTTAGTCAGCTTGGTATCTGAGTGGCAACGAGGCGTTGGAGTAGCAGCTTCTCATATAGCCTTGTAGGTGATGCAGAGGGAAATGGGTCGGTAGCTCTTTGTGGATAATGGGTCTTTGCCAGGTTTAAGGATTGCAACCACTTTGGCCTTTTCCCAGACAGAAGGGATGGTTTTCTGTGCTATGCATGTGTTCAGCATCCCCACAAGCCAGGTCTTTGCGTTGGGTCCCAGGTGCTGTAACATTTCTGCCAGTAGGTCATCAATCCCTGCTGCTTTTCCGGGTTTCAACTTTCCCATTGCAGTTTCAAGTTCTTCTAGGTCGAAGGGTTTGGTTTGAGGGCTGGCTGATTGTCGTTGGTCTGATACCACTGTGCGATGGTATTCTCCTGTGGGTCGGTGGCGGTCTTGGTCACAACTGGTGGCCAACAGTTGTAACCAACACCGCCACCGACTCACATAGAATACCATCGCACAGTGGTATCAGACCAACCACAATCAGCCAGCCCTCAAACCAAACCCTTCGACTTAGAAGAACGTGAAACTGCAATGGGAAAGTTGAAACCCGGAAAAGCAGCAGGGATTGATGGCATACTGGCAGAAATGATACAGCACCCGGGACCTGACGCAAGGACCTGGCTTTTGGGGATGCTGAACACATGCATAGCACAGAAAACCATCCCTTCTGTTTGGAAAAAGGCCGAAGTGGTTGCAATCCCTAAACCTGGCAAAGACCCATTATCCCCGAAGAGCTACCGACCCATTTCCCTCCTGCATCACCTACAAGCTCTATGAGAGGCACTAAAATTTCTGAACAGACTATATTTACATCAATATGTCTGAGTCCCCACCTACTCACTCAGGGTTGACGTGTCACACCTGCAGTGATGGGAGGGGCACCAAAATGTGGTATTTTGATTGTTTAATGGGGGCACTCCCTTAGTATAAAAGTGTATGTTTTGTGTACACATGACCTGATGAAGATCAAATAGATCGAAACGTTGTCAGTATTTCAATAAAGAACGTCTTTCTTATACCTGTGGTGTGCGGACTCCATCCAATACCTACACCAGTTGTGATGCAACAGAGTTTGCTGTGACCGTTGTGAATTATGGGTGGTGTGGTCTTTGCCAAGACGGTGGATTGTGGCCCATGCCTTCCTGCTGTTATTTGTCATTTTGGTGTTCTCTATATCTTTTCGTCCTGGGCATGACGTTAAACTGTTCCGTTCGAGAGGACCGGCGACCCTCGAATGTAAACAGGTGCTGGGACAGGGACAGGTGTTGTCTTGACGCATCCTGTGATGATGTGACAGGTGTCATTTAGGGCTGTGTCGACCAATTTGGTGTGACGTGATCAGCTCCAGCTTGAGCAGGCATACTCTGCTGTAGAGAAAGACAGGGCCATGGCAGTTGCACGGATTGTTTGTGGGTCTGCACCCCACTTGGAGTTCACTAGTTTTCACAGGATGTCATTGTGGGTGTTGACCGTGGCTTTTATGTTCTCCAGGTGTTTTTTGAAGAAGAGTGTCCTGTCCAGTGTAACTCCAAGATACATGGGGTGGGTATGGTTGGAGAGTTTGTGGCCATCCCAAGTGACGCTCAGTTCTTTTTTCGCGTCTCGGTTCCTCAGGTGGAAGCTGCATAGTTGGGTTTGTGTGTGTCTTTCTTTTTCTGTCTTTCTTTCTTAGGACGGAGATAAAGGTAGACGCCGTTGGAAGGCTCAACACAAGCCGATGACCCTAGAGATCCATCCCAAAGCTTCCCTCAGGGAGCCCAGCAAGCCAGCTAGCCAGCAAGCCTGCCCAGTCAGCCAACGCAGCCAGTCAGCTCCGCCAGTCAGCCAGTGTAGAAAGTCAGGCTGCCAAGCCAGAGCATATCAGCCGTTGCAGTCAGCCATTGCAGCCATACCAGCCTTGCTCAGTCAGCTCAGCCAGGTCTCTCTCAAGGCCTGGCTCTCTGTCTGCCTTGCCCGGTCTGCCCTGCCCTGCCTTGCAGCAACAGAACCAGCCTTTCTGGCAAGCCAGCCCGCTCAGAATGCGAGCTGAGCAAGCCAGTGCAGCAACAAGCCCAGACTAGGTTACTGCAGCCTTACTGTGCAGCCACAGCCACTCAGCCCAGACCAGCAGGAGCAAGCCAGGCTCCAACCCTTGCAGCGCAGCCTTAGGCCGGATAGTCCCCCTGCCTGCACTTCGTTGCCTTCCTGGCCTGTCTGCCTGCCTAGGCGCCTCGGTCTTCCTGTCTGTCTGCCTTGGCCTGCCGGTCTGAAACTGGTTTAGACTAACTGCGTGCTTGCCAGCTGCGCTGGCTTGCTGAGCTCGTATTCTGAGCTGGCTGGCTTGCCAGCAAGGCTGGTTCTGTTGCTGCAAGGCAGGGCGGGGCAGACCGGGCCAGGCAGACAGAGAGCCAGGCCTCGAGAGAGGCCTGGCTGAGCTGACTGAGCAAGGCTGGTATGGCTACAATGGTTGACTGCAAGGGCTGATGTGCGCTGGCTTGGCAGCCTGACTTTCTACACTGGCTGACTGGCGGAGCTGGCTGGCTGCGTTGGCTGACTGGGCGGGCTTGCTGGCTAGCTGGCTTGCTGGGCTCCCTGAGGGAAGCTTTGGGATGGATCTCTAGGGGCATCGGCTTGTGTTGAGCCTTCCAACGGCGTCTACCTTGATCTTCGTCCTAAGAAAGAAAGACAGAAAAAGAAAGACACACACAAACTCAACTACGCAGCTTCCACATGAGGAAGGCAGGCAGGCACGCACGCAGGCAGGCACAAGCTGCCTGCGTGCTTGCTTCGCCCTCCAGTTGCTGCTCCAGTTATTTGTTTTCCCTCAAACCCATCCTCAATGTGTTGGGTGAGGTTGAGCTCTGTCCAGCACAGGAGCGGCCGGGACGGAAACCAGCTTGGTCTTTAGTCAGCTTGGTGTCTATGAGTGGCATGAGGCGTTGGAGTAGCAGCCTCTCTTGTAGGTGATGCAGAGGAGGGAAATGGGTCGGTAGCTCTTTGGGGATGATGGGTCTTTGCCAGGTTTAGGGATTGCAACCACTTTGGCCGTTCTCCAGACAGAAGGGATGGTTTTCTGTGCCATGCATGTATTCAGCATCCCTACGAGCCAGGTCTTTGCGTTAGGTTCCAGGTGCTGTATAATTTCTGCCAGTATGTCATCAATCCCTGCTGCTTTTCCGGGTTTCAACTTTCCCATTGCAGTTTCGAGTTCTTCTAGGTCGAAGGGTTTGGTTTGAGGGCTGGCTGATTGTGGTTGGTCTGATACCACTGTGCGATGGTATTCTCCTGTGGGTCGGTGGCGGTGTTGGTTACGACTGTTGGCCACCAGTTGTGATGCAACAGAGTTCGCTGTGACCGTTGTGAATTATGGGTGGCTCCCTGAGGTCCTTGATCCCCATGGGGTCCAACAGTGGTCATTGAAGCGTGCACAGACATGCACAAATGCACCTACACACGCACAGGCGCACATGCGTATGCACACCTGGACCTGTAAATGAACAACAACACAAAAACTAAGGCACAGGTGTCGGACTTCTGGTTTACCGGAACGGGGTTCAACTCCCTGCAGTGCCCTGCTCAATGTGTTATATTTACATGGTTCATTGGTCCATGGTCTCAGGTCATTGAGCGGCGCGCTATTGTGTGCGATTCTTCATCATTGTTGAGGATTAAAAAAAAAGGTGAAAATCAAGGAAAAGCGAAAGGCTATAGTCCATGGTCACGGACCGCATACTGGTCAAGGTAATTCATACTGGTGAAGATCATTTACTAGTCTTATGAAGGTAATTTATACTGGTCAAGGTCATTTACTAGTCTCATGAAGGTAATTTATACTGGTCAGTCATATACTGGTCACGGTCATTTATACTGGTCAAGGTCATTTGTACTTGTCAAGGTCATTTATACTGGTCAAGGTCATTTACTAGTCTTATTGAAGGTCATTTATACTGCTCAAGGTTATTGATCAATATAAATGACCTTGATGACCCCAAGGTCATTAAGTGGCATGCTATAGTGCGCGATTCTTCATCATTGTTCACGATTTGAAAAAAGGTTAAATCGCGGAAAAGCGAAAGGCTGTAGTCCATAGTCTCGGAGGGCATACAAAAATTTGTGGTGCTATACAGGCCGTTCTGGAAAATTTGGGACAGAGGTTCATCGTTGGCATCCAGGGAGTGTGTGTGCAAAATTTGGCATCGACCGGGTTAATGGTGCTGGAGATTAGCTGTTAACAAACTGACGGACACACACACACACACTCACTCAGAGTGCAAAACATACTCTCTCCCCATGGCTTTGGCCTGGTGCCATACCGTTATTAATTATTGCCTACAATGTCAATTGTGAAATTACTTTACCGTTGCAATGCAAAATTTACATTTCAACGAATGGACCTCGTAAAACAAAACAAAAACCAAGGCACTGGTTGTGGTACTTCTGGTTTACCGGAATGGGGTTCAACTCCCTGCAGTGCTCTGCTCAATTTGTTGTATTTACATGGTTCATTTTTATTTTCTGCTCATTGTGTTGCCTTTTCATAGATGATAACCCCCAGGTTCTTTAATGTGTTTGCACTCCCTACAGTTAGGTTACCAAGTCTATTTATTTATTATTTCTGTTCACTAGAACTAGAACCAATTACCAAAGTAGGCTTTCTAATGACACAACTCGCCTTTGTTTTTATGTGTAGCAAAAACGTTCTTTTTATTTACGCCAAAGAGTAGAGGCTGGTCTGCATTCATGCGAGCGGGGAAGTTTAGAGTAACATAGCTCTAAATGAAACGCATTAGAGCTATGGACCAGAGCTAGTAGTCATAGCACTTCATGGTATATGCATAGTTTATATAGTTTCATTATAGATATATTAAACAGAGAGGACTGGAGTCAATTGGGTTATATTATGTTTAACACTAATTTGAAGCTGTCAAAATCTGACAGACTTCTGGCGGCCATGGCCACGCCCACCTTTTGGTAACGCCCACTTTCGGCCAAGCCCACAAAAAGGACCCCCCCATGTCATTTGCCAGGCAGGCTCCACTCTCAGACAGATATTTGGCTCCGTCTTATGAGCTAATTTAGAACTTCCTGTCTGAGAGCTAGCTAATTTAAGACATCCGGTTACCTTCAGAATAAAATAAGGTTATTTAATTTGTTAATTAAATAATTGTCAATTCCCCAAGGCACAGCACTTTTTTGAGCGTTGACCTCAGTAGAAGGTCTGCTGCCGTGAATTTTACACCTCTCCCACTTAGCGGAGAGTGGGGTGTGGTACACGACATCTCCCCGAACGCGTGGGTATACTGCATCTACAAGTAGTACAAGATAAATTGAAACCATTGACACCTACTTCGATGGTTCAGTTGTCATCTATGCCGGGGAATTTAGCAGCTCTCATTCAAGCGTTTTTTCAAAATCCAGGTCACACATTTGATTGCAAAACAATCTGTGGTGTCACTCAACAACTAGTGAATAGCATCTTACTTGGCCTTAGGAATGCACAATGACCCATTAGATTTTATACACAAACTAGTAGTTTGGTTGAGTATGTGTGGTGTCCACACAGTTGTTCAAGCAAAACATACAGACATCTGTACATTCTGTGCCTGGACAGTTGAAAGCAATTAACAGAACAATAACGGAGGACAATTTGGAAGAAGATGATGATGATGTGGTTTTATGCAATGAAAGTCTAAATGACAATATGTGTGAAGCTATACCATTACCAATTCTAACATTTCTACAACAGACATCTGCTATCAAAAAATGTCACACACGGTTTGAAGAAGCAGCAGCGCAGGACTCAACATTTAGACGGAAACTTGAGAAATTCAATCTAGCCAACACATCAGTGTCATTAGTGTCTCAGAAATGTTCTAGGACAGAAGTATGCACCATATTAAACAGCTTTGTAGAATACACACTTCGGTCTCCTTTCCTTGGAGATGACCTGCTTTGCCTGAAAAGTCTTAGTCTGTATAGTTGTACTCAATGTGGTGACAAGGCCTTACCATCTACAAAGAACATGTCACAATTCATAGTGCAGCCACTTGACGTGTCACAAAAAGGCATCTTAGACACTATTGCACAAATATTACCTGCTCAATCTGAACAATGTGAAACATGTCAGCAGGAAAAGAGCTTATCAACATATGAAGTAATTAACAGCCCACAGACCTTACTTCTCCTGTTAAGAGCTGGCACAAAAATTCCAAAAACGTTCAATTTATCCTGTCTGTACCACCAAAATGAGTATGCTTTGACCAGTATGTGTGTATTTTTCGACAGGCCACCATATGCGTCATTGTACATCCTTAAAGATCATAAATGGCATATCTGGACAAATGAATCGAATGACACAGCTGATGCAAAGAACATCCGCTCGACAGCACACAAAGACAGTAGTCACAAGTAGTTTCTATGTCGTGTCATACGAGAAAATAAACAGTCGAGAAATAATCAAGTTTCGTCAGGACAAACAAATGCATAAATGCACAGACAGATGCAATCAACGCACACAAGTGACACCCATTTCAAAGCTAGAGGTAACTCCTTGACCTGACTTAGCTTGCGTAGAGAAAGTGATTTCATGTCAATGCCCCAAGGCACAGCACTTTTTTGAGCGTTGACCCCAGTAGAAGGTCTGCTGCTGTGAATTTTACACCTCTCTCGCTTAGCGGAGAGTGGGGTGTGGTAGAGGACATCTCCCCGAACACGTGGGTATGTCCAGATAGTTGCCTCGCGGAGGCCTCTTTGTCCAGTGTCCATTCTGGGTCCGGAAACGGTACTTTTTGTCAGCATTGACCCCAGTAGAAGGTCTGCTGCTGTGAATTTTACACCTCTCCCGCTTAGCGGAGAGTGTGGTGTGGTAGAGGACATCTCCCCGAACGCGTGGGTATGTCCAGATAGTTGCCTCGCGGAGGCCTCTTTGTCCAGTGTCCATTCTGGGTCCGGAAACGGTACTTTTTTCAGCGTTGACCACAGTAGAAGGTCTGCTGCTGTGAATTTTACACCTCTCCCGCTTAGCGGAGAGTGGGGTGTGGTACAGGACATCTCCCCGAACGCGTGGGTATGTCCAGATAGTTGCCTCGCGGAGCCGTCTTTTGTCCAGTGTCCATTCTGGGTCCGGAAACGGTACTTTTTGTCAGCCTTGACCCCAGTAGAAGGTCTGCTGCTGTGAATTTTACACCTCTTCCGCTTAGCAGAGAGTGTGGTGTGGTAGAGGACATCTCCCCGAACGTGTGGGTATGTCCAGATAGTTGCCTCGCGGAGGCCTCTTTGTCCAGTGTCCATTCTGGGTCCGGAAACGGTACTTTTTGTCAGCCTTGACCCCAGTAGAAGGTCTGCTGCTGTGAATTTTACACCTCTCCCGCTTAGCGGAGAGTGTGGTGTGGTAGAGGACATCTCCCCGAACGTGTGGGTATGTCCAGATAGTTGCCTCGCGGAGGCCTCTTTGTCCAGTGTCCATTCTGGGTCCGGAAACGGTACTTTTTGTCAGCATTGACCCCAGTAGAAGGTCTGCTGCTGTGAATTTTACACCTCTCCCGCTTAGCGGAGAGTGGGGTGTGGTACAGGACATCTCCCCGAACGCGTGGGTATGTCCAGATAGTTGCCTCGCGGAGCCGTCTTTTGTCCAGTGTCCATTCTGGGTCCGGAAACGGTACTTTTTGTCAGCCTTGACCCCAGTAGAAGGTCTGCTGCTGTGAATTTTACACCTCTCCCGCTTAGCGGAGAGTGGGGTGTGGTATAGGACATCTCCCCGAACGCGTGGGTATGTCCAGATAGTTGCCTTGCGGAGCCGTCTTTTGTCCAGTGTCCACTTTATAAAGTCCATGCACTCCAGTGAATAGCATTTATCCATTTAGATAACTTTATTATTATTATTATAAGGATTTAATTACTTATTCTTACACAGAAACATAATGTGTGTCTTATAGCATCATTTAAATGCTTAATTTGTAGTTTTAATGTGCAAATTAAACTTTTTTTCAATACTCTAGAGGGTACTCTTATTTTGAAGAGATCGTCCACCGGAAGTCTTAAATTAGCTCACTAGATTAGCTCACTAGACGCTGCCGCAGGAAAGCACAGGACAATACTACAAAACAAGGCACAACCAAAACAACAACAACAGAGTAACAGTAAACCAAAACCAAACACCACATTAAGGCCAAATACAGAACATACAGAATGAGTCCAAAACCTACTTAGGTTCCAAGTGTTCAAGGCAACACACATGACGAGCGCTTTCTTTAACATTCAAGGCATTACAGAACATGAACTAAACACAAAATGGTCATGTCATAATAAGAGTTCAGGGTTTGGGTTAGAGCCATGAGTCACGGCTCAAATACACAGGCAGAGGGGTGGGGCGTGACAGCTCTAACCCTTGCCCACTAAGCCCATTAATAACCTATATAGGACCCATACATGGGTGACCAGTGCTAACCCATGCCCACTTAGCCCATATAAACCCACAAGGGACCCATACATGGGTGACCAGTGCTAACCCGTGCCCACTTAGCCTATATATAACCCTCAAGGGACCCAGGTGTGGGTGACCTGTTCTGACCCATGCCCACTTTATAGCCCATACATAACCTATAGGACCCAGACATGCGTGCCCAGTTCTAACCCACTTAGCCCAAATATAACCTATATAGGACCCAGACATGCGTGACCAGTTCTAACCCAATCGTGGCTCAGACCGACACCAGACTGCACCCCCCTGTGGTAGGCCTATGGAATCAACTCACTATACACAAGCAAGTAAGGTAAAACAAAACAAAAATAAATAAATTCAACTGACAAATTATACTCTGGGAAAAGCCCAGGTTAAAAAAACTTGGCCCATATACTGTTGGGCGGGCCGTTCATAATAAAATCCAAGTATAAGCTGCGGGCCGAATATAAAATCGCCCCAGGGCTACATTTGGCTCGTGGGCCACACTTTGCACACACCTGAAGTAGGATGTTAAGTTAGGGAAAACACAAAGTTAAAATATGGAGATAGGAGGTTTCTGCCTGACAGCATCGAAATACTGTACGCATTCACATTATATTGTACATAATCTATCTATTTCATGCAGCGCGCCACATCTCCTGTCATGCTGTCATCTGACCACTAGAGGACGATAGATAACAAGGGCAGATGTGACTTACAGTATGGTGGAGATTTGATAGTCTGTGAGTGTTTGTTTCCTGTTTAACATTATCTTTCTTCATAATAATATGAGTCCAAGCCTCCCACCATTGCACCAACAAAGAGCTGTTGTATCATGTCTAAGCTATCTGAGGCTTGTGACTTGAATACTATACAGCTGTCTATTTTATTATTTAAGCCAAGAAATTCTGGGCTACCTCCATGGGCGCTCTGTGCGTGTAGCCTACTGTCTGTTACTGTATGCGTGAGCGCTTCATTCGCCCCAGGGAAATCCCACTTTCATCATCACTTCCTTATGAAGGTTTAAACATCTGTTCACTGGCCATGACCTAAGAGTCTTAGCAAGGATTGGGACTAAAGAGAGAGGCCTGTGCAGCCAAATACAGAGGTTGATAACGTTTTTGCGCCACTGCCAACTTTGGCATGAAAACATGGGACAGCAAACATACATTTTGCATTTTTAATGCTCAATAGGAACACACAAGGTCATTCATAAATCATAAACACATTCTGTCTGTTTTGTCTGGTTAAGTTCCGACTGAGTATAGGCTACTGCATAAATGTAAACTGAGTAGGCCTATAGGCTACTATATCAATGTAAACCAAGACTATTTATAGTCTTTACCATCATTTCAATATATAAATTATGGCAATTAAATAATCATCTGTTGATAGGTGGTGGAAATGGAGTGCTATAGGAATACTGAGGAAAGCCTGGCTAATGATACAGTGAAATATCTGCACTCCAATAACAGCATATGATCTGCTAACAGATAGTGTTATTTTACCCCGGGGCGTTGAGGGTAATAGACCGTGCAACGACACACACACACACACACACACACACACACACACACACACACACACACACACACACACACACACACACACACACACACACCTCACACACACACACACACACACACACACACACACACACACACACACACACACACACACACACACACACACACACACACACACACACACACACACACACACACACACACACACACACACACACACACAAGAATCATAAACTCAACACGGTTGATATCATTATGTGGTTTTATTTAGCTGTCAGAAAACACACACAGCCTTGAAGTGCAGTCAGCCAATCAGTCGGCCGGGGCATCCATTCAGTCAAGTCAATATGGAGTGTTGGCAACATTGTTCAGAGGCACTGCATAATGTGGTTTTCACAGAGAAAACACATTGTTCAGAGGCACTGCATAATGTGGTTTTCACAGAGAAAACACATTGTTCAGAGGCACTGCATAATGTGGTTTTCACAGAGAAAACACAGTGTTCAGAGGCACTGCATAATGTGGTTTTCACAGAGAAAACACAGTGTTCAGAGGCACTGCATAATGTGGTTTTCACAGAGAAAACACAGTGTTCAGAGGCACTGCATAATGTGGTTTTCACAGAGAAAACACAGTGTTCAGAGGCACTGCATAATGTGGTTTTCACAGAGAAAACACAGTGTTCAGAGGCACTGCATAATGTGGTTTTCACAGAGAAAACACATTGTTCAGAGGCACTGCATAATGTGGTTTTCACAGAGAAAACACAGTGTTCAGAGACACTGCATAATGTGGTTTTCACAGAGAAAACACAGTGTTCAGAGGCACTGCATAATGTGGTTTTCACAGAGAAAACACAGTGTTCAGAGGCACTGCATAATGTGGTTTTCACAGAGAAAACACAGTGTTCAGAGGCACTGCATAATGTGGTTTTCACAGAGAAAACACATTGTTCAGAGGCACTGCATAATGTGGTTTTCACAGAGAAAACACAGTGTTCAGAGACACTGCATAATGTGGTTTTCACAGAGAAAACACAGTGTTCAGAGGCACTGCATAATGTGGTTTTCACAGAGAAAACACAGTGTTCAGAGGCACTGCATAATGTGGTTTTCACAGAGAAAACACAGTGTTCAGAGACACTGCATAATGTGGTTTTCACAGAGAAAACACAGTGTTCAGAGGCACTGCATAATGTGGTTTTCACAGAGAAAACACAGGGGCACAACTAGGAATGTGGTGGCCCCTGCATGGTGATGGGGCAGCTATAGGGCTCTTTTCCCTGAAGAGGACCTCCTAGGTCGAAACGTTGGATTCTTGTCAATAAATATACAGCATCGTGGCTCATTTTTACGCGGCTATAGGGCTCTTGCCAGCAATCAATAGTGTACAGTGTAGGTACATCACATTGCGACTTCTGAGCTTGTACAATATGCTATTTCAGCTATGAATACAGTTGTGCGTTGTGATTTTGACTTTCCCATTGGTGGGCCTTAATTGGTCAAACCACTGTTCTAGATTGATGTGCAATTGAATGCAGGTGAATGTCAGATACGGTAAAGGTACATTTCATGTCATGTTGAAATGGCAGGTAAACAAATCAATCTGCTTTTTCAACAAAGGCAGATCATGTACATTACCTGCTTCCATGCTACGGTTTCTCAGCAACTGGTGCTGATGCTGCACTGCTACTGTACTGCTACTGTACTATACTACGGTGCCTCAGTGAAATCCATATATCATGCCCTGATTCCTACTGTAGGTAAATACACAGCATCGTCAGTGTGTGAGTCATATCCCCTCGCTTTCTGTAAACATTTGATAAAGGTTTGTTGAGAGGCAAATATACTGTACAATTGTAAGAAAGTTTATTTTTTGATTAAATTATATTGTAAATATATTCATTCTGAACAGCACTTTCTCTTTCGATATTCAGTGCAAAATATTATGTACCACCTTTCTCACACCCACAGTATAGACTTTAGGTTACAGTGAATAATAGCTGAATCAGGATTTTGACAACAGACCCTGTTGTCAAAATGTCTGACCACAGTTACTGTACTACAGCTGCAAAAGTGCAAACCATATTAGAATATGATATTACTGATCATGCAAAAAATAAATAAACAATGTACAGCCTGATGGACTAGACCAAATACCACCACAGTATGCTGAACACATCATCATCTTTAACAGCTTTGATAACAGTATTGGTTACTAATAGCAAACAAATTAGTAGTAGAACAACAGTAATAGTATCTGAACAAATAGACATGATTCATGGCTAGATGGAAAACAAGAGGAAAAAGGACCAGGGGCATTTAACCTTTCAAAATTTCCAGGCCGAAAAAGAAAAAGAAAACAGTGTTACATAACCATTAATGCATTCAAATCCATTTAATAAAAAACAGGCCAAACAGTGGCCCGTAATGAAATGCCAAGCCTTTAATGCCTTTGTGTAGTCATCAGCCTTGTTGGCCTGAAACCCTTTAAAATGCCTCTATACAAATTCCCTGACGATGGTGAATTTTTTGACAGCAAATATCTGGCCCATATTCCATTCACTCTTTCACATGACCAATAAGAGCAAGCGTAGAACAAGTTATATAAATATTCAGGATTATAACAAGAGTCATTTGTCACAAAAAGTCTTATTTCTATATCAGAAATATATATACAAATGCATTTCTATAAATCATCTCATGAACCCTATAGGGGAGGCCATGAGCACTAGATTGGGGAACCACAGCATGTTTAACTCTGATAAAGTACACTCCTGATATGTTGGCCATCACCGAAATGCCAGACTATAAAAAGGCTTTTTTCTAGTCAATGTTTTGATGTCGAGTCAAGCACGAGTTCTGAGATCACATTTTCAATTCAAGTTCTTCGGACCACTCCCATGGCCCTTTGTTGATCCCTTCTTTCTTCTGCAATGAATTATTCTATACGGTTGATGATGGCGTTATTCAAAGATGACCAGTATTAGATGCACACGCTCCCCTTTCAGCGTAATGCATAATAGATTACTCTGCTACCGATTGAGCTAATTCAATCCAGGCGTACGAGCGTAGACTAGTGGACAGAAGTTCTACTTTAGGGATGATAGTCGACTCCATCAACTCTGTTAGTGTGTCTACGATAATAAACTCTTCTTCTAGTACAGTAGTGTTCACCACGTACACCTTTGGTTACAGCTCTGCCTTGGTTCTTTTCTGATTAAACTGCATGGCACTGTTGGTTTATGTAACAGCCTAGCCTTTGCCCTCTCCCTGTCTCTCTCTCTCTGGTTTATATCCCACAGTTGTTCTTATCACAGTACTATTCAGTTTCACATGTGTTTGTGCTCTACTAGACGTGAAGCTGAGTTCTGAACTAGAGTTCTCAAACTCTGCTTGAATCCGACCAGGCCCAACCCGACCCAATGTTTTAGGCTAATCAGTAGGGCCGGGCTGGGCCTTCGGGTTCCATGAACAAATATATATATATATATATATATATATATATATATATTTAATTTGTTTATAATAATAAAAACAATAGTTCTGTTCTGTCTGTTTGTGAATATATCTATTATGAAGATGGTGCTGACTGGGGTTTCACTTTTACTCTGTGTAGAGTTCTCAAATTCTGCACAAACCCCCAACGCTTTAGGGCCGGGTCTATAATCTATTCTGATTAGTCGGGCCGGGCCCGATGAGAACTCTATTCTGAACAGCTCACCACAGCTAGTTAACACAACCAGAAACGGCTATGATGCCACCTTCAGTTTGCGCAACTAAAGTACTCTTCTGGAACAGTCGATCAGACTTTTTAACATTTTTATAACTTTATATATTCTTAATAATGGGGAAAAAAGTGCAGTGTTTTTCCGTACCCGCCCCCCAAGATGAAGAAAACAAAATAAATTTTTTCTGTTTATCTCATAGAATCAGCAATAAATTATTCATGTACTGTACACAGTATTTTCCTATGTGTAGTAGCAGTTGACCTTTATGTAATAGTTTAAATCAGCTTTCAACCCTAGGTTTAATAGCTTTTCTTTGAGGAAGAAACCTCATATCTCCATATTATTTCAACTTTTCTTTTTTAAATGAATGCCCTATTTCATCGTCACTCAAAAGTAGCAGAAATAGCCAAACTACGAGCTCACAACGTGTCACATCGCGACCCCCTCAAGGACCCCCTCAAGGACCCCTGGGGGTCCCCGGACCCCACTGGCTTATTCTGCACCAGTCCGAAATGCTCTGGACTGTACATTGCAACTTGCAATCTAATTTCAGGTGTAAACACTTTATGCAGCGTGGTGTATCCTTAGAAGAACATGCATGGCCCGGCCCGGCCCGCCGGCCTAGTGGTCCGGACCGCGGGCCTAGTGGGCCTAGAGGGCCTAGTGGTCCGGACCGTGGGCCTAGTGGGCCTAGTGGTGCATACTGTATATCCAGGCTCAATGTAGCCTGCCTTTGCTGCGCGTCATCCCCATCTCTCTCACCCCATTTTCTACTATCAATAGAGGCATGAATAAAAAGCCCCAAATCAAATCTTTAAATAATATATAGGGGAAAAAAAGGACATGCATATTCAGGAGACACATCTGCTAAGGTCAGGGTGGTTGTGTTTGGAGGACGACTGGATGCAAAAGATATCTATAGAATATGAGGAGGGAAAACGTTGAATGGTGTCTTTTTTTTTAATTTGTGGTCGAGTCAGCTCCTGGGTGTTGACCATACAGAGACAACACAAACATATTCATATAGGGAAGACTGATTAAAACAATCGAACAAATTACCGGCATTAATAATTACATTGTCATCTAACAAGACCCAGATATTCAATAGCATAGTGTATAGATAATACTGACTGTACTTAAATGGGTTTGAGTTCATATGCTGTAAATATGTATATGGTAGTCAACCCACCCATTCACCTGCTCTCTGTGAAAGGGCCAATAGGAACCCACCCATTAACCTGCTCTCTGTGAAAGGGCCAAATAGGGTTTTCCAGGGTTAATGTTGATAGGCTAACCGCTAGCCTATCCCCAGTGTTTACTTCTTATCCCGTATTCCCACCACAGGGCCAAATGGAACACTTTAAAGCTTCTATTTATGTCACCCCCTTTGGGTCAGGTAACTCGGTTGAGTTTGATTCTCAATGAAACATATGGTGTTTTCATCTTCATTATCTGTGTTAGACACGGTGAACATGCTGCTGGCTCTAGGCCCACTTGTGTGGCAGTGTGTGGCGAGTGGCTGTTCACTCCTTGACGTGATGCCCTTTTAACTGCAGGGCGTTAAACCAGCTGTGAACGACTGCAGCGTCTCTGCGGCAGTCGTGTGGCGTTCCGTGGTCTCTTCCCACGTCGTATCTCCACTCCATTCTATCAATACTCTCCCTTTCCTCGCCTGCCGGTCTCCCTCCCTGCATCGCTTAGCCTACCAGAGCCTATAGACGACTTAAAGTGCATTCACACACCGGACCGCAATCGAAAATAATCACGTCGCTTGAAGTGCAGGAATCGCGAGGAGTCGCGTGTATACATGACATTTGCGCTTGGAGTGGTTACTCCCAATGCCTCGTCTACAGTACAGTACATATCATATAAGTACATGCAGGTTCCACAGTCTCCTTTCTGTTGTTGTATCTGTATACTGTACTGTATGTAGGGTGGTAGCCCTATGTACTGACAGCCCACCCTCCTCTCTTCAACTTCAGTTCCCTCTTGCCTCAAATTCTCTCTGAATAATTATACCCCAGGTTGTCCACCACAGTGCAGTATTTAAATTTGAACTCTTAATACTTTGGCCTTGTGCTATTTGCTTTATGCCCCCCCCCCTCTCCCCCCCCCCCCCCCCCCAAACCCCGCTCCATCATCGTTCTCCTCCTAACTGTAGCCCAGGTTTTCCATCTCACTCCGGTATCTTAACTCGGACACTTTAGCTTTGTGCTGCTTGCTCTCCAGGTGCAGTCTGAAGTCGCTCTCCTGCTCGGCTCCACAGTTGCACATGGAGCAATAGAACTGCCCGCTAGGGGTGACGCACATGGCCAGGTCCCTGGGGATCCGCTGCCTCGGTCTGGGGTTGTAGTACGGCCCTGAGGGGAGAGGGGGAGAGAGAGAGAGAGAGAGAGAGAGAGAGAGAGAGAGAGAGAGAGAGAGAGAGAGAGAAAGAGATGAGAGTCAGCAGTACTTTTTATCCAAACCATGGAGAGCTTGGTAGATTTCGAGTTATTCAGCATTTTAGTCAGCCTGTATAGAGCTAAGTTGACATTTTGACCAGCGGGTGGCACTAGATGACTACGGTCACGGGGTCACTCAAATGGTTAGGGGTCATCCTTCAGGGAGCCCCCATGGCAATCCAGCCAGTAATTCTCTGAATAATTGGATGGGGCAGATGCAGGAGTCTAGTTTAGTTTAGAGTGCTTGAATTCTTATGCAAAAAAATAAATACCTTCCAGAATATGAAAGCAATGGAGAGAGAGCATCAGAGACGTGTGTGTTTCTGTGTGTGAGTGTGTCTGTGTGTGTGTGTGTGTGTGTGTGTGTGTGTGTGTGTGTGTGTACTGATTCTGACTGTATCCTGAGATCGACATAATGTCCTAGTTTCTTAAGGATATAAGGATACATGTTTTATTCTATTTTATGAAAAAAAGTAATTTCTTTATATATTTCAGTTATTTGTCATGTCTGCCCTCTGCAACCTATGATTACAAAGCCTAAAAGGCAAACATACATTATGTTTATATTCATATAGAGTTCCAATGTTCCATGCCAATGACTCAATTAAATCGTAAATGGCAATTATTTGTGTTAATCTTCAACGTTGTAATGGTGACAGTTCCAATAATGCTGCCAAGTATTTGACGAGACATGGCAGGCCCTCCTCGGCTTTAATTAGAAGCTGGAGAAGTGTGTTCCCCTTAGGTTGTTGTGGCGGTGATGACGGATCTGGAAGGTGCTAGCCTAGGCATTAGTCTAATGAAGTGAGAGTGAAACATTAGACTGCTAGCATTGACCATGAGCTTTTGTTTGAGTGCATCGCTAGACAAACTTCATGGAACAAGTTTGTCTGACTTCTGGGATTTACTTGTCATTACTTTATTGTCACGGCCCGCTCCTCGGACCGTGAACTTTGTCTGTCCTCATTTAGTTTTTGGACTATAATATGTATTTCTGTCACAGTGCAAGGGCAGGAGCAATTAGGACCCAATTGCAGACAGATAGGCGCAGGCAGATGAGCTTCAATGCAAGGGTTTTATTCCAAAAAACCAACACAAGGAATACAAGGAACTTGAAGTACATAGAATCAGGAATACACTAGGAGGCAAATCATGGATACATGAGGAGCTGAACACTACTGACATTAAGTGACGAACTAGCAAGGGAACTGAACAAACAGGGGAGTATAAATAGACACAGACTAACTAGGCACAGGTGAAACAAAACTCAAAATCAAGACAGGGATTGGCTGAGGGACTAAGAGGACACAGGTGATTGGCTGGGGGACTAAGAGGACACAGGTGATTGGCTGGGAGACACAGGTGGAAAACAAAGACTAATCACAATACAGGTTAGACAAGGCAGCTACAGAACTACAGGGGCAGACAGGAGGGCACAAAACAATACTACAAAATAAAAGGTACACAAGTTAAACATAACACGTCACGAACCGTGACACTTTATGCACAAATGGTTCTACAATGTGTAGGTACAGTAAGGTAACCAAGTTCTGCCATCAGAATATAACATGTTGCATCCTAGTATTGAAATTAACTACCGGGTGAAAACCATGAACACACACACACACACACACACACACACACACACACACACACACACACACACACACACACACACACACACACACGCACACACGCACAAAAGTACACACGATTTAAAAAAAAGAACAAATATATTTCGGAAGAAAGTTGCAGAGGTGTCAACATCAATGCCTTTCTCTGCCCCTTTGTTTCTGTGAGTCTCTCCCTCTCCCTCTCTCTCTCTCTCTCTCTCCTCAAGTGACTCTCTCTCTCTCTCGCTGTCTCTCATTCCCTGGGGGATGCAGAGGCGTTGAAAGAAGAGACAGCGCGCCTGTCTGCCTGTCTGCCTGCCTGCCTGCCTGCCTGCCTGTCTGCCTGCCTGCCTGCCTGCCTGTCTGCCTGTTACTGATGCCGTGCCACCATACAACAACACCATACAACAACACAACATGCCACACAGCTGCTGTCAGAGTGGTAAGCTGCAGGGTGACTGGCTGCAGGGTGACTGGCTAAACACCTGGTAACATTACCACCACCGGAGCCTGCCCGCCATGGCCGTGTGCCTGACTCACTGATTGGCTGGCCCAACAGCCTCCCACTACCACTAACTGGCATCGGTATTATCAACATTCTACGTTTGCAGTCAATACTGTAAAACGAGTCATTTCAGGATCATGTATTCCGACTTATGTTTCCGTGCAGTAAGATACAGTACAGGAGCTTTTGGAGGGATTTAAACACAATTTAATTAACTATTATTATATATTTAAGGTAATTTCTGGCAGTTTTTGCTTGGATAACCGTACAAACTGGCTGCACAGTGCACACACAGCACCTTGAGTTGAGTCGTTATTTTATTTCACTTTATCACAGCTGTAATCAATAATAATAATAATAATAATAATAATAATAATAATAAATCTTTATTTATATAGCACCTTTTGAAACGAAGTTACAAAGTGCTTCACAGAGAATAAAAACAATCCACAATGCATTAAGATACGATAAGTAAACAGTTATAAAAATGAGTTTTCAGGAGGGATTTGAAACGGTGGGTGGACTCTGATCTCCAGAGGGAGGCCATTCCAGAGGGTCGGAGGTCTGAAAGCAAAAGCCTGATTGCCTTTTTGTTTTCAGCTTGGATGTTGGGATTTGAGCGTTGCGCCTGACCTACGCTGTAAAGACAATTATTTGCTTGGGCGGAAGTTGCGGGATTTTAGCGGAAGTATCGCCCAAGGAAATTACGTTGATGCTTTACATGTCAAAATCAGTTTACATTGAATGAAACAACTAGTGTTGTGATTGGTCGGAAAAATATGGTATCCGGGGGAAATACATCTGACGGCTGTTCCGGAGGATACATCCGCCGATAGCTTCTCTGCCTTACGTTGTGACCAGGCTTTACTTTATGCTTCTCTGCCTTGGGTTGTGACCAGGCTTTACTTTATGCTTCTCTGCCTTACGTTGTGACCAGGCTTTACTTTATGCTTCTCTGCCTTACGTTGTGACCAGGCTTTACTTTATGCTTCTCTGCCTTACGTTGTGACCAGGCTTTTCTTTATGCTTCTCTGCCTTACGTTGTGACCAGGCTTTTCTTTATGCTTCTCTGCCTTACGTTGTGACCAGGCTTTTCTTTATGCTTCTCTGCC
This sequence comes from Protomyctophum parallelum, assembly GCF_964188405.1. Classification (NCBI taxonomy): domain Eukaryota; kingdom Metazoa; phylum Chordata; class Actinopteri; order Myctophiformes; family Myctophidae; genus Protomyctophum; species Protomyctophum parallelum. The sequence continues at coordinate 54,169,500 of NC_139701.1, forward strand.
TTACGTTGTGACCAGGCTTTTCTTTATGCTTCTCTGCCTTACGTTGTGACCAGGCTTTTCTTTATGCTTCTCTGCCTTACGTTGTGACCAGGCTTTACTTTATGCTTCTCTGCCTTACGTTGTGACCAGGCTTTACTTTATGCTTCTCTGCCTTACGTTGTGACCAGGCTTTACTTTATGCTTCTCTGCCTTACGTTGTGACCAGGCTTTTCTTTATGCTTCTCTGCCTTACGTTGTGACCAGGCTTTTCTTTTTGCAGATAAGTAAGCCTGGGACCGAGGCTACCCCGGGATACGATATTTATTCGACCAATCACAACACGTCCACGGAGATGTAAACAGATTTGTGAAACGTCAACGTAATTTCCTTGAGCAGTACTTCTGCCCAAATCCCGCAACTTCCGCCCAAAATAAATTATACTGTCTACAGCGTTGGTCTTGTCCAGCATGAGTACGGCGTGAAGTTCATAAGGAAATATCTCCCCTGACTAAACAGAGACACCTTATTAGTAGAGAGGAAGAACCTTATTGCTTTGAATCTCTGAGAGGACATGGAAGTTATGAACTGCACCTTTATAATGAAATGTATTTCAGTTATTGCTTACCTGGCATAGCCACAGGTATCTGTGGGCTACGGCGATTTTTCACTAGCCTGTACTCGCTACCGTCCTTCCTGTTTCTCCGCTGGTTTGTCTCGCTGCCTTCCCTGAAACACAGATATGTTCGGAACATGGAACAACAAACTAGTGTGTGACTCGTGGGAGACTGCGAGAGAAATAAACAAACTAAACATGGTGGAGGAGACAAAAGAAAGCAGCTATAGCACTTTGTTGTTCAAAGATTGTGTTTCGTTATCATTTTGAGCCCAGGTGTGGTTTTCATTTAGTCTGTAATTCATACAGAGTAAAAGTCTTGGTGTTCATTTAATTCAATTGAGTGTACAAATGGAACCAGATGGACCCATCATCACTGTTTTCAGAGTGCAGAATGGGGGGGGGGGGGGGGGGGACTGCAAATGTTGAAAATGCAAAGTAAGACTTTTGGCAGGGAGTAATAATTAAAGTAACTATATTACTTTAAAAAAAGTAATATTACTGTTTAAGAGTAACTTTGACAACACTGAGTATAACATTCTAAAGAATGAAAGTATAAGATTTGCAATTAGTGCCCCCTGAGCAGTTTTGTGACAATAAACTGTGACCATATTATTTGAGCAAATCCAGTTTTGATGTCATTATGTTCAAAGTTGTTGTGCTCGTCAAAGATCTTTTGAGTGGTGCAACCACTCCTACAAGCAGCAACGTCCGTGTGTATCATCAGCACGAGTGGTGTGCGCATGCGTGAAATTGGAACGTGAGAAGTATGTGACATGGCTGCCACCTGCTGGACGCAAATCCAACTTCTGTCTGTATGTAACCATACTAAAGCTAATCAGAGAGAGAGAGAGAGAGAGAGAGAGAGAGGAGTTGCACCACTCGGTTCACACAGGTGTGATTTTTTTTTTTACACTTTACAAATCAGCAAGTTCACAAAGTTTGTGATTGTCATTAAATGTAACAGTGAAATATTTCTCACGTATACCCTGGCCTACACACATACCCCTATTTGAGAAACACTGCCCTATTCAGCCGTTATTGTGCTATTTTTAGCCCCCCCTGAAAACAGGTTGCTTCTAATGCATTTCTGCATGAGAAGAGGTCTCTGTTGTACAAAACTGCAATTCAGCTTCTTTATACCCAAACTTACGTGTTATTATTAGTGTTGTGCTGAGCCTCGGCCAGCCGTAGCCTCTTGGCATGGTTCTTGCCCTGGTAATGGGCCTGTGCTACTGCCGGGGAACTAAAGGAGGCGTCACACAGCTTGCAGTAGTCATGCTCTGTGGCCAAAATAACTCTGGCAGCCCCTTTATAAAGTGCCTGGATAGGAAGAGAGAGAGAGACGGAGAGAGAGAGAGAGAGAGAGAGAGGTGTTAGAGAGGAGGCGATGAGAGGGAGTGTGGAGAGAGAGAAGGGGATCAAATGCAGTGAATGGGAAGAGGGATCATTCTGAGCTCCTTGAACTATAGATTATGGACCCTTTCCTCAATAGCTGATCCACCATGTCCCAGGAATTCATTACCTCTGCTTGGATGCAATGCCATCCTCCTCTTTTTGTGCCATTTCTTTGCCCCCGTAGACCATATTCACACAGAGGCCATCTTGCCATTATAACCCATTTAGGCCTGACGTCGAAATTTTAAAAATGTATTTTTAAAAATGCATTTTTTTCTGAAAAACCTCATGTATTTTACCTCACGCCTTTAACCCATTTAGGCCTGATGTCGATTTTCTTTTTTTTTCTTTTTTCTGAAAAACTTCATGTTTCTATTCTCAATATTTCATGTCAAGGACCCCCAAAAATATATGAAATTGGCCTCTGACCCCCCATCTGAAAACGTGTTGTTCCAGGGACCGCCACCTCCCAGAAGCAAAGATTTGAGTTAAAAACGTTCGCTCTGAAAGAATATATATATTATTTCAAAGCTTTGCACCACATGTTCATGATTTCTCAAAAATAGCAGACCTGTAGATCTGCTATTTTTCAATAGCTAAATCATAACATAATGTTTAAAACACCAAAAGGGGTTCCCGCCCCCAAAATGGGTTCAAGTGAATGGCACAATGCAAAACGCCAACATGGTCACTGTGTGAATAATGGTCTCTTGCGCTGAGTTTTGGGCCTCACCTGTCTGCTTGTGTCACCGTCATTAGGCCCAGCTCCACCGAGTACTGTCGTCTGGCTGACCGTCTCCATAAGGACCTCTGGGGTCCTGATGGCTGGTGGCTGCTGACTGCCTGCATAGAAATTTCTCAGCTTCTTACTGTGGTTCTTTCCCTAGAAAATGGGAGAGTGAGGAAGACGATGAGAGAGAGGAGGAGAGGAGAAGAGCAGCGAAGAGAGGGAAGGACAGGCGAGGAGACGAGGAGAAGAGAAGCGAAGAGAGGAAAGGACAGGCGAGGAGAATTAAGGTACGGGACTATAATGAAACCATGTGGAAAACCATGTGGGTCACGCGTTGGGCCACATCGGCACATGCAATGGCACAAATGCAGCCGCCCTCAATAACTCATTTTTGGAGCGACGTCGTCATCAAAATCAATCAATCAATCAAAATCAATCAATCAATCAATTTGATACAGTGTTGTGTGTTGTTGTTTTGTTTTTTTCCGCTCTCACTTGAATTTTTGCAATTTCTATTTGCTTTTATCCGAACTAATGTGTGTTGAATACTGACTTTTTAACAATTGTGAACTTTTTATCAATTGTATGAGTACTGGAATGTTTATTGTTATGTGGACCCCAGTATAAGACTAGCTGGTTGCTATGGCACCAGCTAATGGGGATCCTTAATACAAATCAAATAAAAATCAATCAATCAATCAATCAATCAATCAATCAAAAAAGTGAAGATGAAATGTGATAATTAGAGAGCACTTTCTGTATTACATATGCCCTGTTTCCTTCCATTTTAGAGGGATGTAATTTCAAAATGGAAGCATCCTCTCAATATTACCAGAATTGCTACTGTATGTACAGTATCACTGATATAAACATTTATGATGATTCATTTATGATATTCTCATAGCAGTTACAGCATGTAAATAAATATCCTGTAGTCCTTTTGACTTTAATAAGTGAATGCATTTTGCGACAACAAAAGTAAATAACAACAAATATAATAACTAGATAGTTAATCTATCGACATAATTCATGACATTCAAAGATGATTAAGTTTGCATGCTTGCGATGTGCTATAGCGCATGTGTGTGCATGCTTATGTGCGTGCGGAACTGCATGTGTGTCGCGTGTGTGCTTCATCAGACCTGGTAGTGAGCTTGGGCCTGCTGAGCAGAGTTGAGGGTAACGTTGCAGAGTTTACAGTAGAGAGGTTTACACAGTTCTTCCAGCCCCAGCAGAGAGCCTTCTTCCTGCTCCTCCATGCCCAGCGTTGAGCCCTCATCCTGGGACTGCTCGCTGGACGGTGCCGCCTGGGCTGGTGGTAGTGGACCAGCGAGAGGACCGGGAATGGGGCCAGAAATCAGGGCTTGGATGGAGGCTGGGATCGGTGGTCTCGGAGGCAGCTGTGAGAGGTCCGGGGTCGGAGGTGGTGGGGGGGAGGACAGGGAGAACCGTCCGGTTCCAGGGGCCAATACGGCTGGGGGCCCCAACGCTTGTGTGGGGTTCAGGGGTGGAGCTCCCAATGGTTGTGCAAGGTCCATGGATGGGGGTCCTCCTAATGCCTGCATGGGGTCTATAAGTGGAGGCCCCAAGGCGTGTGCCATTGGCGGAGGTCCTAGAGGCTGTGCAGGGGCCATCAGTGGTGGGGGCCCTAAGCTATGTGCAGGGTTAATGGTCGAGGGCCCTAAATGGTGTGCTGGGTTACTGTTTGGAGGCCCTAAGCTATGTGCTAGGCTAATGGGTGGAGGCCCTACTACACTATGTGCAGGGTTAATGGTTGGGGGCCCTAAATGATGTGCTGGGTTAATGCTTCGTGGCCCTAAGCTAGGAGCTCGGTTAATGGTTGGGGTCCCTAAAGCGTGTGAGGCAGGGATGGGAGGTGGCCCCAGAGATTGTGTTGGAGCCAGCTGGGTCGGGGGTCCAATTGCCTGAGCAGGTGCCATCGCCGGGGGGCCGAGGGGCTGCGCAGGGGCCATGGACAAGGGTCCCATTGCTGGGGGGCAGAGGGGCTGTGCAGGGGCCATGGACAAGGGTCCCATTGCTGGGGGGCAGAGGGGCTGCGCAGGGGCCATGGACAAGGGTCCCATTGCTGGGGGGCAGAGGGGCTGTGCAGGGGCCATGGACAAGGGTCCCATTGCTGGGGGGCAGAGGGGCGTGGCAGGGGCCATGGACAAGGGTCCCATGTGGTGGAAGTGCTGCTGAGGGTGAGTGAACAAAGTGAAGGTGGGCTTCAACATGGCCTCTGGACCTGGGGAGAGGAGGGGGCACCGGTCAGGGCAAGAAACAATGCATATACACAACATTCAAACATTGAACTATACTAATAAAGTGTTATAAACACATCTTGGACCACATTCATACACGTTTAATCGACCTTTCAATGGCACCCGATTTGAATGTTATATCAACCGACAATCACCAGTACTGTATGTTCATTTTGACCTGAGATCAGATTCTAAAAATGTCTTCTACATCCTGACAGTTTTCTGAAAAAGCTGTTTCTATATGTCAGTCGTTCTTTGATTTTTCAAAAATATCAGACCTACAAGCTCATAGCGCGCCACCGAGTGGCGCACTATGAGCTTGTAGATCTGATATTTTTCAATAGCTAAAGCATAACATAATGCTAACACCAAAAGGGGTTCCCGTCCAAAATGGGTTAACTGGACCATGCAATGCAGGTAATATATGGTCCACATACTGGCACCGTCGAGTAGGTAACTAGGAAATGTGGATGTGAAATGACTGCCACCGAAGCGAAAACGTGGCCGGTTAAGACTGAGGTTATTGTTGGGGTTAGAGTTAGGGTTACGGTTAGTATAGTATTTCGTATTATAGTCATAATAGATAACGTGACCAACGCCTCGTCGGACAAATGAGACATTGGCTGACAACGTCAATATGTAGGAAATGTCCATACTGCTTTCATTGCATGGCGTTGATAAGGGCTGATATCCATCTATCCATCCATCCATCCATCCATCCATCCATATGAGCGTCCCTGTGTACACTCTTATCATCCCATACAACGCATTCATGGTCTAAACCTCAGGTCAAATGCTTGGCTACGGTGTGTAGTGTGTAGTGTGTAGTACCAGCATTCAAATCCGAGGGGGGTAAAAATGTCTTTGGCCCCCTGGTCGTGGGGAAACTGCCCATAGATCCGAAGTCCCGTTAGTCCGAACATGCACTGCTCCCGTGCTTGCGGTTAGGTTTAGGTTAGGGTTAGAGATAGGGATAGTAATTTCGGAAAACAATGAACCATCTGACTAATGACCCGGCACCGGTCGTGGAACGATCTACAGTCCAGACTAAAATTGGCATTGAAAGTTCCTTTGAGAAGTTTCAAAAGGATCATCTTAGATGTACAGTCCAACACCTGCACGTGTTTGGATATAGTACTATAGCCTTTGTTCATATATTTATATGTTTATATTTTGCACATTGTGTATTTGCCCTGCCACTAAAAGATTAGCACTTTGGTGATTTGTGTATCATGGATGTTTTATTTGCTGTTCTATAATGTTCGATGTAGCATTGAAGTGTCATTTTATTTCTGCCACTTGGCCAGTTTCCCACTAAAAAATACAAAATAAAAATGTGTTTACTGGTTAAATAAAGGTTACATATAAAAAAAGAAATCCAGGCAAGTGCCCTCTGGACCTTCATGTCCTGTTCCGTCAAGGCATTCAACATATTTAAAGTCCTACCTCGAGCACCATCCAGCTGGCACCTAGCTTAGCTGTAGCAATGGTTCTGCCCTAGGGTTAGGGCAGAACCAACTTCAGATTTTTCTTTTGCCTTTGAGCCAATCTTACTGCACTCAATTTCTACTGCCACCTGCTTCCTTTCTCTGCTGGGTACTAGGGCAATGTCATCTGCATTCTGCATAGTTCGGTTCGGTGATCACGGTGAGATGTACTCATTTAGTTTGCCTTGGGACCAGCGTGAAGTGTCTCCTTTTTGCCTCTGATAGCGGGTCTCAGCTGGACATGTGGGGCCAGGGTATATATCGCCCCAACCCTATCCTGCGAGAATCTAGCAGTCTCACCATCGTGGTCTCTCAACCTTGTCTCGAGTCTGACTATAGAGCTTGCTGCTATAGTATCTGCACCATCTTGAAGTCGATTACGGTGATCACTGATGCCAGTTTCCACTGTTTGACACGTTGGCAGTTATAATTGTCTCGTTGATTTGTACACATGCTTTAAGAAAATACCAATACAAAAATACTAAGGGTTATAACCCAATAACGTGAAAATATGTGGCCTGAATGAATCACTTTTGTATTGTGCTTTATATACGTAAACTCTCTTGACAGGAACCTTCATTATTCTGAAATGAACGAGTGAAAGAAATAAACAAAGATGCGCAAACAACGGTGCTATAGCAGAAACCGCACCATTAAGGGCCTGAGGCTGGAGAGGACGGACGACTGGAACACATCCAGAGACGTGTAGAACTACACACTCCAATAGACATCTGAACGATTAGGACAGACAAGCCTGCAGTCATGCATACGGAGCACCACGTAACACACACACACACACACACACACACACACACACACACACTCACACACACACGCACGCACACACACGCACACACGCACGCACACACGCACACGCACGCGCACGCACACACACACACACACACACACACACACACACACACACACACACACACACACACACACACACTCTATGGCTGTGATAAACAGAGCTTCGCTGATCAGAACGGATCGCTTTATGAAGTCCGTCCGCTTGGCTTGGCTTTTACACATTGTGTGTGTGTGTGTGTGTGTGTGTGTGCATGCGATGCCGTGCATGTGTGTGACAGAGAGAGAGAGAGAGAGAGAGAGAGAGAGAGAGAGAGAGGGGGGGGGGGGGGAGTAATGGCCCTATTTTCATCAGTGCTAAACCCCTTATCCCTAAACTTCTTTGCCTTTTTTACTATTTTGAAAACCATTTTTGAATAGTTCAAATAGCCAATCTACAAGCTCACAATGTGTTTATGTAGATCGGCCAGTTGAACAATTTGAATATGTTTTTCAAAATAGTAAAAAAAAGGCAAAGTTTAGTTTAGGGAAAAGGGGTTTATAGCACTGACAAAAATAGGGCCCTAAATGATCAAAGAATTGTTGCAAGAAGAACATTGGGTAAAATAGATTTCTCCAACAAAAGGTATATCACCGTACAGTAGAGTAGGTGTTTGTTGTCTGTGCACATGAGAGAGCATTACTTCATTACATACTGTACTATATATTCTTCAGCCAGGACTAGCAGTGCAGCAGCTGTGCTGAACTCACTGTGCCGGAAGCCTCCATCGGGCATCTAATTGGACACCTCTGCTGTAATGATTCATGGAACTAAAATAACACCCTGTGTGTCTGACTGCTGTCTGCTGTCAGTCAGTCTTACAGTATATGCCTGCCTACCTGTGTTGTCTATCTGACTATCTATCTATCTATCCTACTATCCTACCATCCTACCATTGTCTGTCTGTCTGTCTGTCCGTCCGTCCACATGCTTGTCTGTTTTCCCCGCTGTCCTTCTGTCTGTCTTTTCATCACCCGGTCTGACTTTAGAACAGTGGTTATGAGCGTACATGACATCAAAAGGTTCGTGAAACACTAATGTAGAATATAAGTAGTATGCCGATTGCTGAAGTTATGCATTTGCCACACACGCTGCAGAGTGCAGACAACGCGAGGCAGTGTAGTCTAGTGCACACCAAGTGCACAGCGTCGAGTCTGTCGGATAAAGTCCAGAAAATGCTCTGTCCATATTATGGCCCAGAAAAGCCAATTAACCCATTCTGACCTGAGATCAGATTCTAAAAATGTCTTCTACATCCTGACGGTTTTCTGAAAAAGCTATATTCAAAAATAGCAGACCTACAAGCTCGTATCGCGCCACCCGGTGGCGCTATATGAGCTTGTAGATCTGCTATTTTTAAATAGCTAAAGCATGACATGATGCCAACACCAAAACGGGTTCCCGTTCAGAATGGGTTGATAGCCATGAAAACTCCAGCCTAAGCTAGATTTGGTCAATTCCACACACCTGCCATTTGATTACTTTAGTCAGTCCACTTTTCACAGCAGTGCATGGGGCCGCAAAGCTAACCGATCGTTCATTTTATGATAGAAGCGCCAAACTCTTTAGGCAATTATCATGAACGTTGAGTGGCCCAGGAAATAATTCCCCATTCATTTCTATAGGCCTTTAAAAGGTATTTATTTAAAGACGTTTACGCCGCGGACAAAGCCAACTCCAGTTGTGACAAATCATGACAATAAACACAATGTTTTGGGGCCGATCAAATAATTAGTAAGAAGAAAAACTAAACAAAAAGTGTTGTACCCTCAGACATTCTCCACAGACGTTTACACAAGGACAATGGTGCAGTAGCATCAAAACGCCCGTATTGTATACTTTGCACCTTATTAAAAGAGGCTTAAATTGGCACAGAGGGCATGGGGTCATCTCCTAGCTGATTTCTGTGCCTGGGTGGTAACATAATGAATCTAGTAATAATAATAATGAATAAATAATAATAATAAAAACATTAATACGTCATTAATACAATAAGTATATTGTATTTCTCTGTGTACTGTAGTGTAAAGCACCTATTTACTTACATCCTGTAAGGAAGCCGGCGTCGGTTTCCAGTGCTAGTTACAGACATTTGTGTGTGTGTGTGTGTGTGTGTGTGTGTGTGTGTGTGTGTGTGTGGACTCTGGGGAGGAAGGAATCAATTTGAATAACGACTACATTGGGGAGAAAAAAGGGTCAAAAGATAATTGGCTACTGTTTTTTTTAAGTTCACACACACACACACACACACACACACACACACACACACACACACACACACACACACACACACACACACACACACACACACACACACACACACACACACACACAAAACATATAATGGAAACCACTAATACGATGTAGATAGGACAAGGTCAGCTCCTTGTCTCCTCGGCCACCTAAAACAGAGCGTTCTCCTCAGAGACCATGGCTTGCTCCTCGGACTGGAGAGAGAGAGTTTACACAAATTGCTCCTCATATAATAATAGAGGAGCATTAGAGATCTCTGGGGATCCAATCCAATTTCAAACTACAAAGTCAGGCTTATTCTGTGCTGCTCAGATGTACAATGCTCCTATAGTTATCATTTAAAAATGTATTCACAGTATTTACATGTTCTAAAATAAATGCTCTAAGCACACGTCTTTCCAAATGTTTGAAAACCGCTGGTGCTGGAATGAAAGCTATAGAGACATTACGTGCATTACTATGAGAAACTATAGCCTGATTTATGTACGACTTTGTTGAGAGTCACTGATTTCAGCTTGAAGATCTGTTGTGTGATGGGGTGTAAATTAAGCTCATCTCATACAGTAGCATCAACATCACTTCACTAGTTTTGAGGGGCTTTCTGAAATCATGTCATGTGGCAGCCAAGTCTATGGACTTTTAATGTTTGTTTAGAGTCTAATTAAAAATAACCGGTTGCCAGCCAAGTCTACGGACTTTAATGTTTGTTTAAGGCAGTAAATGACAACGTATAAGACATCATTTGGCTGATATTATACTGACCTCGTTGCGATCCTCACTTCACACGAGTGTGATTTTCTTCCTAATGCCTCAATATTTTGGACTGAGGTCGATAAAAAAAAAGGCTTCTAAATCCTAATTTTTTTCCTTAAAAACCCATGTTTCTATGTCAGTGGTCCTCAACCTTTTTCATGTCAAGGACCCCCAGAATTATCTCTATTGGGCCACGGACCCCCATCTCAAAATATGTAGTTTCAGGGACCCCGCCCACAAGCCAATATTTTTGTTAAAAATGTTCACTCTGAAATATATATTCAAAGATTTGTAGCACATTTTCACGACTTTTCAAAAATAGCAGACCTACAAGCTCGTAGCGCGCCACTCGGTGGCGCGCTATGAGCTTGTAGATCTGCTATTTTTCAATCGCTAAAGTATAACGTAATGCTTGAAACACCAAAAGGGGTTCCCGCCCAGAATGGATTAAATCAGGCTTTAGTCCTGAGTCAGGACTCCTGACAGCCCTACTGGTCTATAGAACTAAGAGTTAATCCTGAGTCAGGACTCCTGACTGCCCTACTGGTCTATAGAACTAAGAGTTAATCCTGAGTCAGGACTCCTGACTCCTGACTGCCCTGCTGGTCTATAGAACTAAGAGTTAATCCTGAGTCAGGACTCCTGACTGCCCCACTGGTCTATAGAACTAAGAGTTAATCCTGAGTCAGGACTCCTGACTGCCCTACTGGTCTATAGAACTAAGAGTTAATCCTGAGTCAGGACTCCTGACTGCCCTACTGGTGTATAGAACTAAGAGTTAATCCTGAGTCAGGACTCCTGACTGCCCCACTGGTCTATAGAACTAAGAGTTAATCCTGAGTCAGGACTCCTGACTGCCCTACTGGTCTATAGAACTAAGAGTTAATCCTGAGTCAGGACTCCTGACTGCGCTACTGGTCTATAGAACTAAGAGTTCTATAGGGCCGAGAACACAAGAAGAAGCTGCCGTTCCGGTCCGGACATGAATCTGTGTGATTATTAGACTGCTCCCACTGAGAGGCCTCTGCTTTTATTCAGTAAATAGGCCAAGTGTTCCTTTTCTCCAGAGTTTCTCTTGGTGCACTATGTTGTGTCACATCAATTATAGAGTGATGAGAAGCCTATGCCCCGTCGTCCACCTACTGTACTGTAGTCCATCTGCTCCACTGGGCATCGGATGAAGATGGCCAAGACCACCGCTTCATTTAACATTCTGGAACATCAGGGGTTGATGTTTTAGCTCTTCCCGTGTTGGACTTACTTTGGACTTTGGTATAGCTAAGTCCAGGGGTGTATAGTACAGACTATTATCCTATACTGAAAACGTTGAAAAACATTTTCCCGGTTTTATTTGACCTTGATTATGTTGTCCTTATTGCTTGTGTAGTACTCTTTGTATAGAATGTATCATTACACTGTCCTGTTTTAATGTTGATTGATTTTATTATGTTCGCTGTACAGCACGTCTTTGTAACCTTGTTAAGAAAGGTGCTTTATAAATAAAATGTACTTACTTACTACTCACTTATACTATAAAAGAAAGGCTATAGGCCTAAAGAATATCATTTTAAGGCCACACAGGCCGAAACGCGTTCGTTATCGACGTCAGAGGTAAATAAATTCATATGAAAAGGACATACAATGATTGCTGGCATTTTCTTCATTGCAACCTGTATATTCGAGCCTTGCACCGTAAGGACTTTATCCCATTCTGACCGGGCACCCATTTTGGTGTTGGCATCATGTCATGCTTTAGCTATTGAAAAATAGCAGATCTACAAGCTCATATTGCGCCACCGAGTGGCGCGATACGAGCTTGTAGGTCTGCTATTTAAAAAAAATCGAAGACACTTTTAGAATCTGATCTCAGGTCAGAATGGGTTAATAATGAAACTGTCAGGATGTAATAGACATTTTTAGAATATGATCTCAGAATGGGTTATTCTAACCTGGAGTGTTGCGGGTAATTGTCTGCTTCGGCAGTACTTTCTTGCTATTGCTCAAGAATATCATGAATTGTGTTATGATTTTGTACATTTCACGGTAAAGGCAGATGAGTACGGCTGGGACCGAGGCTACGGTAAAGGTATTAATAGGTAGCTATTTCTGTATCTTATCCATTTGTCCCCATGAATAGTCAATGGGTACAGTGGACCTGGTAGCTATAGTGAACATGTTTTACTAAAACAATCATGGACCAAACTCATACATTTGTGTCATCATCAAACATCAAAGTCTATTGGAAGAGCACTATTGACTTATTTTAATGGGGGTTTCCACACACGCTCGTGCATGCATGCACACACACACACACACACACACACACACACACACACACACACACACACACACACACACACACACACACACACACACACACACACACACACACACTGTTATCAGTTAATAGCATATAAAGATACATGCATGGCAACTTAATTGGTCCCCAAAAACCAAAATCACCACTACATAATATCAGTGCAGGTGTACAGAAGACCCTATACTGATTATATTGCATGTCATGGATCAGCTGTGAGGACAGCACAGAATCATGCAAACCAGATCACAATGGAGCAGATTAAAGTAATTTGTGTTATTATTTTTTCTTGTTTTGTTTTTTAATATCTTCTTCTATATATATTTCATCATAAATCTAATTCATACATTTTTACAAAATCACCCCCACGTACGCCTCGAGCACTGCCATGCCCATGCATGCCTATCAACACACAGAGAGAGAACCGTAGCTTGATCGATTATCGATAAGAACCTCTGCATTTTGCTTCTGAGCATATACATGCTCGGATATACTCTCACCTGTAAATAATAATAAGCTATTATGTGGCGAATGCACCTCTCTAGGTGTCATTTATGACGATGACAGCACAGCAGAAACAAGGCGTCCTGTCTGAACAGCCAGCTATATCCGTGAGTATAATCAGCATATTTCACTGGTTAGAGTTGTCTCCATCCCTCCCTCCACATCAGCGAGCAGGACCGCTGACAATCGGACAATATAAAGCATCCCCGACAAGCATCTTCTTACCTGGCAACCGGGCGAGATAATGGCTGCTGTCATTGTAGCTGACAGGCGGAGAAGTGTAATTTCTGCAGTATTGTGCACTTTGGTAGTACGCTCCATCGCCAACAACGTTCTTCATCTGCAACGCCATCATCGCAGTCGCTATCCCTTCGCCAACTTCTCTCTCTCCGATCTCTCTGTCTCCCTCTCTCTCTCCAAAAAAAAATCAAGCGGCCAAAGCAGCAGTAGGCTCAGGCTAGCCTAAACCATTAACCGCAGATTCAAAGGGTTTTCACCGCACAGCGGGAGGGAGGGGGGGGGGGTTCCCAAAAATAGGAGAGTCCGAAATAATAAACAAACTCTACATTCTCCTCCCAGGCGGAACTTATAAAGCTAACACCATTGTGCTTACTGGACCAATAACGTTGCCACATATCCGTCCCCATGCGAGGTTGAAAAATGTAAATTCTTGTGAAGTTCAGTATAAAAAAAAGGCTCTAGAGACTGTAGACGCTCTCCTTCGATGTTATGTTGGTACAGTCCAGTTTCGACAGCGCTGCCTGCCGCTTGCATGCATTCGCATTGGCGGTATTAATATGCACATACATGTAATTCTGTTACACCTCAGAGATGAGAGATCCTGCCCATAGGCTATTTATAATGATATTGACCTTTATTATGCATATATGTCTGAAAAAATGAGAATTGAATTAATGTGCATGCAGGAAAATAGGGTAGCCTACCATATAGCCTACCTGGCATTTTCAAAAGGGTAATACACGTATTACATTTGCCAAAATGTGACAGCAATATTAGACACTTACATCAGAAACTATACACTTGCACAGAAAACTATGGATCAATAAATCATTATTTGATTGACATATGATATGGAATACTGATATGGATCAAAATCTCCCAGACAGCTTGCGATCACTGGCGTGCGTGCAAGGAGGGGGGGGGGGGGTTATTGGTCTATTACCTATAGTAATAGCTACGATCAAAATTCAAAACATTGCAATTTGACAGTCAATTCTAGTTGGTATACTATACACACTACAGAATCTCCCCTGTACTGTAGTGTAGTGTACGTGGTGGTGTGTCTGTCTGCGCGCTGCGCGCCCGAAGCGCGCAGACAGCGTGGCTGCTGCACTGTCGCAAGAGGAGGACAAGTTGTCCAGTCTAGCTGCGCCCTGAGCAGCGCAGCGCCACAGACAGCACACACAGACGGGCGGCCCCGAGGCGAGCGAGCCCCCCGCCCGCTAAAATGGCTCGAGCCTCCAGTCCGTAGAACCTGACTGACCGTCATTGACCGACCGTGCAGCACGGGGCAGGAGGAGGGAGGAGGGACCGCCGGCGCCATGGAGTAACGCCCGCCGGCTACTGCCACGGATATATTATCTATCTATCTGTCTGTCCGGTCCGCCGAGGGAGAGTTGCAGCAGGCGGCAGGCGGCAGGGGAGACGGAGCCGGGCGGCTTGGCTGGCTGGCTGGCTGGCTGGCTGACCGGCGCCGGTGAACACCACCACCAGCAGCCCCCCAACCCAACCCAACCGGCCGTACAGACAGTGTATCAGTGCTCACTGCGTTCGCAATTAACCGTGCTAGCTGACTCTAAAACCAACGGTGTTTTCGTTTCAGAACCACACCAACATCATCTTTTGAGCCGTTTCACGCTGTGGAGGAGTGGAACAGAGTGGATGTGCCACGCCAGACTAGAAAGGTCAGTCTCTCGAGTGTTGGAAATGATGGTCGTTCTTATTCTAGCGATGGACTTGTTTGTTTTGTGAGGGGAATGTCACTGTGATGATATCCTTTAATAAGAGGATGCCAAGGTATAGCTGTTAGCTGTTGAGCTATGTGTAGCAAGCTAGCCCCATACTGTTCCATCCTAACCGTTGTCTAAATAATATTAAAGACTTTGAACATGTCGAATTGTAATAGCCTATGTCAAAGGCAGTTTGGGTTTCTTTATCTGTCACTTAAGTTCTGGAACCAAACCAGCTAGCTTTGCTGTCTAGTGTGAATATTGAATAACTATAGAGATGTGTGTGTGTTTGTGTTATAATTATTTCTCTTCTTTCTTTCAACATACAGTCATTGTCGCAGTGACTGCGTGAAGAGAAGATATGACTGAGACATGAAGGGTGGAACTGTCACACCATCAAAGTAGGAGGTAATAATCACATGCACAGTTCCACTAACCACCATGCACTTTTCCTCTCCCCATCACACAAACAAAACATTGAGTGTTGCCTGCCTCTGCCTGGCCTGCAAAAGTACTTTAAAAAAAGAAGAAGAAGCTCTTTATGGAAAACAAACATCGAACCAATTTCACTGACCACGTAAAAATAATTGTTTCTCATTTTGTTTAGACGGATAGTTTTGACATTGTTGAGTGTGAAACAACTGCACCACCTAATATTATTTGTTTTACTTAGCTGAGCCTTGGCTTCCTTTTTGACGTGACAACCGACAACCTGCCAGTGCTCGCCTATCGTTGCATTTCAGCATTGAAAGTGGACTTGTGTCTACTCTCTAGGCCAGTGTTTCCTCAACCCCATATCCTGTGTTGTGGGGAAAGCTTCCTCCTCGGCCCCCCTCGGGGTTTGCTGCATCCTGATCAGGGTCACGGCTCAGTGGGTGATTTGTTGTTTGTAGCTTTTTATTTAGTTTATGTTCTAAAATAAAAATACACATTTGATCCCATTCTCCTGCTTATAAGTTACCCCTTATTATTATGTCCTCACGTTTCCATCCTGCTCACAACCTCGCAATATATATAGGCCTATATATATATATATATATTTTTTTTTTGCGGCTTACGCCTTTTATTGATTTTTGAAGGGACAGACAGTAGGCTGACAGGAAACGGGAGAGAGATGGGGGGATGACATGCAGTAAAGGCCGTGTCGGGTCCGGGAGTCGAACCCGCGGCACACTGCGACTGGATTACCAGTCCGGTGCCCAGACCGTTACGCTACGGCCTGGGCCAACCTCGCAATATTAACCCATTTAAAAACCGGGAAAGCATGCTGTGTCATTTCATTTTTGCCTCGGCTGTTCAAAAAATTGCAGATATACAAGCTCACACAGCGTGTGTGTGTGTGTGAGAACTACTGATTTAGAATTACGGCATTTTGTGGAACCGGCCTCATGAGTTAAATACATGTGAATGGGCGTGAGGAATAAACGTGATGTTAGTGTTAGAGTCGTAGATGGCCTATGCTCCACTGGGAGCAATGGGCCTAAGGGCCGATTCTACTCCTATTCTACCGCTGTAGTGCCGAAATTATTTTGGCTCGTCAGAAATTTTTAGTAGCACCACCGAAGAGCCGACTTTAGGACGGTACCCACCCCCCGAACCTCAAATGATGTCACATTGTAGGCTCTACAGGGCCGAACCGACTTGTGTTTTCTGTGCTGGACAACACATTTCAGCACTTGTATTACCAAATAGATACACCCCCCCCCATTTCCTCTGCTTGTACTAAAACTGTACAGCAGCCTTTCCTAATAGACTGTGAACCTTAATTCATAATTTGTGTTAAGGTTCAGGTTGACTGTTTTGCCAGGCCTAATTATTTTTACTGCGTTTCTCACCACACCGTTTGTTTCCTCGTTGTTTGAATGCAAGACAGCCATGGCGTCCACACAATGAGCTTCTGTATAACAAGGCAGCTGTCGTCATTATGACACAAGGCATCCCTTCGAAGAACAGTTGGGAAGGGACCGGCTAAACACAGGTGTGTAAATAAATGCTGTCCTCTAAATGTCCATGAAGGTTACACTGTCAGTCTCAAGAAGGCTATATTCAACCTTCGAGTCACTACTCATCAGCTAGATAATTCCCTTCCCTTCCTTTATCGAGACTGCCGTACATGGGGGTTTACTCAATTTCAAATACCGGGCACAAGACGAGAGCTCCACGTAAATCATTGAGAGAATGACTTCTCATTCCTGTGTTATTCCTCTGAATATTACGACATCCGTGAGCATTGTTTATGGCTGAGGTTCAAGTCAAAACATTGCAACGTTGTATAATGTTCTGAGTCAGTCCACAACACACTTTGTTCCCATCGTGTCACAATCGGCCATGGAGTCACTTTGGTGTCGTTGTGGCCATATGACCACAACAATCAGTGATGACTGATGAGTCCGAGCTGTGTATCTAAAAGAGTTGAACCACTGATGTCCCCAGACACCCAGATAAAGACTTGAACCACTGATGTCCCCAGACGCCCAGATAAAGAGTTGAACCACTGATGTCCCCAGAGACACCCAGATAAAGAGTTGAACCACTGATGTCCCCGGACACCCAGATATTTCCTAGTGCCTGGCAGAAAGTTCAGTGACCTGTCGACCAAAAGCAGTGGTAGCATGTTTTTTGTTTTTCCAGGCAGTATTTTTGGCCAGTGTTGCTTCACAATGATGAACTTCAGCTCCGGGAACAAGCATACTGTGTTTCTGAAGGTGTAGACATATTCTATCTCATACAATATTGCAATTCATAGAGCTAGAAGGGGTGGATATTTTTGGGTCCTAGTGTGATGTGATGTTGTGTAGTTAACTTGCTACAGTAGGTCCTCTTGAGCAATTGTTTTCTTTGTAATTTGTTTGTGTAAAACCAATATTGGAAACCACTATTTCCGCTTTAATATATGTTATATTACGTTTGTACTTTGTACATACATTGGAGATTGGAGAACCAGCTCAGTGGCTTTGTGGTTAGAGTGAGGGGCAACATGATGATGTGGCTGCACGGTGTGCCCTGCACATACTGTAGCTCGCAAGGAAATGTCTTTGACGCAGTTGTACAGTACTGTACGTTTCATCTAATATCAGCGTATGCAGGGTAACCAGAACCTATAGCCTGGTCCCTGGGTTTACCAGGCTACCCAGAACCTTGTGACATACGTCGTATATTTTAAAATGAGGTTTTACGGAAACATTAAGCAGGGCCACTGTTGCAAGGTTTGGGGAAAATAAAGCAGTGTGTTATGGCTGACTGATTCTACATTGTAACACAAAAACCTAAATTCATGGAGTGGAATGCTTTCTTTTACACTGAACCACGGTTCCTGCTTATAGTTCTTGCTTCAATTTGAAGCACAAGGACACATAAGATATGCACTAGATATTTGTGAGGGAACCATGTGTCCATCAATATAATACCTGATATAGATTTCTCTGTCTAATACATACAGCCTACAGGTATAAGTTCATTATGTACTTACAGTATTTACAGACCCCTTAGTTTTCACTGTGAACCTCAACACACAGATGCAATGACAGTGTGTCTCTTCTTCTGGGGCAGCGGTGGCCGAACGGTTTGCGGAGCGGTCTTGATATCGGAAGGTCGCTATAGTCCGTAATCCGTATCCCTGGACCGGCACGTTAAAATTACCACCGCTGAAGTGCCCTTGAGCAAGGCATTGAACCTCTACCATGAAATGTTCTATGAGCAGGGCCTGGCTGTAAACAAGTTATTGAGCTTTGTCCAGTTACCCTGGGTAAACATAGTACCTTTCCTTTCCTTTCTTGTCTATTCAGGTTCTGCTCTGTGTGTGTGAGCTGAGGGACAGACAAAGATGTCTCTGTGTGTGTGAGCTGAGGGACAGACAAAGATGCCTCCCCGGCCGTCCTCAGGGGAGTTGTGGGGCATCCACCTGATGCCTCCCAGGTACAGTACCTCAGTACAGTACAGTATCTCACTACTTTGGTGGTGTCCTATTGCCATGTTGTACCTACCTACCATGCATTTGATTAACCCATTTTGGACTGAGGTCGATTAAAAAACCTTTTTCTGAAAAACCCATGTTTCTATGTCAGTGGTGCTCAACCTTTTTCATGTCAAGGACCCCCAGAATTATCTCTATTGGGCCACGGACCCCCATCTCAAAATGTGTAGTTCCAGGGACCCCCCCAGAAGCAAATATTTTAGTTAAAAAGGTTCTCTCTGAAATATATATTCAATGATTTGTGCCACATTTGAATGATTTTTCAAAAAACTAAAAGCTTGAATTATCCTCTTTCTATCTGCAAAGTTTTGGTTTCATGAAAATCCACCACAGAAACGTTATGAGCTACTTTCTGTCAAGAAATGCCCTGCAAGTGTCTTGCCCTGCAAGAGTTTGGAAGTGCTTGTGCTTTCTTCTAACAACGATAATAGTGATGACCGAGAATGAGAAAATAAGATTGCTGTCGTCGTTCGTCCCCGGTAGTTCGACGTTCTGGCCAGCCATTAAAGTCGCTTTCCGCTATATAATGTCGCTTCCCTGCGGAATGCACTTCCCGTTGCAATCAGAACTGCAGCATCACTCCCAATCTTCCGCCGTAGTCTGAAAACCCACCTTTTCAGACTCCATCATGGCCCATAGCACTTACCCTATACCCCCTTAGATAGCATTTCTGTAGACTTAGATAGCATTTGATACAGACTTATAGCATGTTATGTAGACAGCACTATAATTGCATTTTATGTAGTCATACTAGCACTTCATAGTACATATGTATAGCATAATATAGTATATACAGTATGTATAGTTTATATGTATAGTTTCATTATATAGATATTCCACTGTTACGTTCTTAGCTTATGCATGTTTCATGATAAATACTTTTTATATAATGTGATGTATTGCCATGCTTTTTGTTCTTGCTTAATGTAAGTCGCTCTGGATTAAGAGCGTCTGCTAAATGCCTAAATTGTAAATTGTTCCCTGCAGGATTCTGGTTGACTGCCTGCTTCCCAACGGCATGATTCTGACCCTGGAATGTCTCCGCGAGGCCACGCTCATAACCATCAAACACGACCTGTTCAAGGAGGCTAGGAAATACCCCCTCCACCACCTCCTGCAGGAGGAGGCCACCTACATCTTTGTCAGTGTTACACAGGTAGGAAATACCCTCTCCCACAGGTAGGAAATACCCCCTACACAGGTAGAAATACCCCCTACACAGGTAGAAATACCCCCTCACAGGTAGAAATACCCCCTCACAGGTAGAAATACCCCCTCACAGGTAGAAATACCCCCTCACAGGTAGGAAATACCCCCTCACAGGTAGAAATACCCCCTCACAGGTAGGAAATACCCTCTCCCACAGGTAGGAAATACCCCCTACACAGGTAGAAATACCCCCTACACAGGTAGGAAATACCCCCTACACAGGTAGAAATACCCCCTACACAGGTAGGAAATACCCCCTACACAGGTAGGAAATACCCCCTACACAGGTAGGAAATACCCCCTCACAGGTACTAGGAAATACCCCCTACACAGGTAGGAAATACCCCCTACACAGGTAGAAATACCCCCTACACAGGTAGAAATACCCCCTACACAGGTAGGAAATACCCCCTCACAGGTACTAGGAAATACCCCCTACACAGGTAGAAATACCCCCTCACAGGTACTAGGAAATACCCCCTACACAGGTAGGAAATACCCCCTCACAGGTACTAGGAAATACCCCCTACACAGGTAGGAAATACCCCCTACTGTCACGGTGAGACATGTGATGGACCAAATGCAGAACCAAGAGCAGGCAGGCAGATAGTAGAATGATGATTTATTCACAACTAGACAGGACATACAACGGCAGGACACTGTGACAACAAACTATAATCTGACAAGGGAACACTGAACACTGGGAGGTATAAATAGACACAAGACTAACTAGACACAGGTGCAACATAACTACAATCAACACATGATTGGCTGACACTAAACAGGTTACAGGACACAGGTGAATTACAATGCAGACTGGTGAGACAAGGCAGGTATCAACAAATGGAGCAGACAGGAAACACTAGGAAAACAACTACACAATAAGAGTACACAACAGACAGATAATGTGACAGTACCTCCCCCCCAAGGGATGGGTTCCAAACATCCCAAAAAAATAATAATAATAATAATCCCCGAATACTGAGTAGGGTGGGTGGAGGGGAGGTGGAAGGAGGGAAACAGGGGCACAAAACTAACATAGGACTGGCAGGACAAAAACACTAAAAAGACAGATCTACAAGCTCAAAACAAGTTGTAACAAAACACAGGACTGGCTCTTGGCAGGGCAAAACGAGGAGTCATACAGAAATGCAGGTGGGAAGACACACAGACAAGCACACAGACAAACAGACAGACACAAACTGAGACAAACCCAAAGACAAGCAAATAAACTGACAAACAGACAGACAGGCAGACAAACATGCGGTCTGACACAACAGGTGGGAAAACAGATTAGGGGGACTAAAACACTGGGGAGCAGACAAACGCACAAGCATGCTGGCAGACATACACGCAGACATACAAACCGGGACACAGGTAGACAGAACGACAGGTAGAGTGGCAAAAAGGCTATCCGGCGGACCAAAATAACCACTCACAGGATTACATTGTTCAGAGCGGGTTCGAGGGGGCTGGGGACCCAAAGCTGCTGAAGCCCCTGGCAGGAAGTTAACAGGGGGCAGCGGCGGAGCCTCAGTGGAGGCGAACTGCAACGGCGGGGCCTCAGTGGAGGCGAACTGCAGCGGCGGGGCCTCAGTGGAGGCGAACTGCAGCGGCGGAGCCTCAGTGGAGGCGAGCTGCAGCGGGGCCTCAGTGGAGGCGAGCTGCAGCGGGGCCTCAGTGGAGGCGAACTGCAACGGCGGGGCCTCAGTGGAGGCGAGCTGCAGCGGGGCCTCAGTGGAGGCGAGCTGCAGCGGGGCCTCAGTGGAGGCGAGCTGCAGCGGGGCCTCAGTGGAGGCGAAATGCAGCGGGTCCTCAGTGGAGGCGAGCTGCAGCGGGGCCTCAGTGGAGGCGAGCTGCAGCGGGGCCTCAGTGGAGGCGAACTGCAGCGGGGCCTCAGTGGAGGCGAACTGCAGCGGGGCCTCAGTGGAGGCGAACTGCAGCGGGGCCTCAGTGGAGGCGAACTGCAGCGGGGCCTCAGTGGAGGCGAGCTGCAGCGGGGCCTCAGTGGAGGCGAACTGCAGCGGGGCCTCAGTGGAGGCGAACTGCAGCGGGGCCTCAGTGGAGGCGAACTGCAGCGGGGCCTCAGTGGAGACGAACTGCAGCGGGGCCTCAGTGGAGACGAACTGCAGCGGGGCCTCAGTGGAGGCGAGCTGCAGCGGCGGTGGCTCTGTGGCGCTGAGCTCTGGCAGTGTGTCGCTGTGTGCCAGCGACGGCATCTGGGGCGGCGGTGGCCGCGACTGGGCGTCGCTGGGCGGCGGTGGCCGCGTCTCGGCGACACTGGGCGGCGGTGGCCGCGTCTCGGCGACACTGGGCGGCGGTGGCCGCGTCTCGGCGGCACTGGGCGGTGAGGAGTGTTGACGTCGTCAAGAGCCATGGCGACCACGCCCCCTCACCCGGTTCCCCCTGAAGATGGCCAAGCGAGTCCCAATGAATGGATCCAAAGCTGAAGCTGTCTCAGCATCGGCTGGCTCAGGGAACACAGGGTCAACAGGGGCAGGTTCAGGACAGACAGGCTGGAGGCCTACAGACCCCAGCCTGATTGACTGGATTGCAGGCTGGTAAGCAGGTAGGGAAGCAGACTGAGGAGCAGGCTGATGAGCAGGCTGGTGAGCAGGTTTGGATGCAGGGCAAGCTGGAGTGACAGGCTTGTTGGATAGCAAAGATGCCAATAAAGTTCTTATTTGCCTGGCTGTTCCATCCACCAGATGAGCCAATTGTGGATTATTTTTCATGAACTGAAAAGTCTCTTTCAAGGCCAACCTGAGAGCCATCTCTTGCTGCTTAACACAAGTCGTTGCTTTAATTGCATTTACATAGCTGTCAATGACTTGCAGATCCTCATCAATTCCCTGGAGTTCTGCTGGGTCCATGTTGGTCAGATTATACTGTCACGGTGAGACATGTGATGGACCAAATGCAGAACCAAGAGCAGGCAGGCAGATAGTAGAATGATGATTTATTCACAACTAGACAGGACATACAACGGCAGGACACTGTGACAACAAACTATAATCTGACAAGGGAACACTGAACACTGGGAGGTATAAATAGACACAAGACTAACTAGACACAGGTGCAACATAACTACAATCAACACATGATTGGCTGACACTAAACAGGTTACAGGACACAGGTGAATTACAATGCAGACTGGTGAGACAAGGCAGGTATCAACAAATGGAGCAGACAGGAAACACTAGGAAAACAACTACACAATAAGAGTACACAACAGACAGATAATGTGACACCTACACAGGTAGAAATATCCCCTACACAGGTAGGAAATACCCCCTACACAGGTAGGAAATACCCCCTCCACCACCTGCTGCAGGAGGAGGCCACCTACATCTTTCTCAGTGTTACACCAGTAGGGAAGTTTCATTCAATTAATAACGATCGTGGGACACTTTACACAGCTGGTTGTTACTTCCGGTTCACGGCCCGGTAATGGTACGCCTTCAAAATAAGAGTATGCACTGAAAGGATTATGCCACTGGCGAAGGATTAGTGAATTAACTGTGGCACTCATAGAGTTAAGAGTGTTAAGTTCAGATGTCGCAGCAGCTGGCTCTGGGTATATGCACATGTTTTGGCATTAAGGCCCTCATTTATCAATCGAGTGTAAAATCTGCCACAGATTCGAGTGCAGGTTTCGTAGTACACACACGTCGCCACGGCATTTATAAAGTGATCGCAAACAGCTGATCCTTCCTTAATGTCGTTCCGACGTTAATAAATGTGACGGCTGAAATCTATCTGGCACGCCCTATTAAATCAAGCCTCGCCCTTGTTTTTGCGACATGAACGTTCTGCCATACGATCCTGAAACCATGGTTACTTCCTTGCTGCCCCCTTTCTCATACACACACACAGACGCACGCACGCACACGCAACTTGCAACTTGTTGTATCTTAAATAAATAAACCTGCATGAATTAAATAACCCCCCCCCCCCCCCCCCCGCACGCACGCACGCACATATCGCAATTTGCAAGCAACTTTAACTGTGTGTTGTTAGTGTTATTAAATTATTAAAGTCTTTTAAATTGAATATACAACATATATTAGTGAACGAAAACCTGAACCTGTGAACCATGAATTAGAAATAGGCACACACACGCTGTTTTGCATATTGCTCCTCCTGTCCTGTCTGTCTGTCTTTCTCTATCACTGTGGTCCGTCCGTGACCAACTGACCATGCACGTTCGACAGTCTATTTAGATTGCCTCGCAGTCGCCGATCGCTGCAGTGGCTGGGCTGTCAACTGTCATTATATGAATGTGCTGCCGTATAGCCTCATATGTGGCTGGCACGGGGGTGGTGGGCTGGCTGGGTAGCCTACCTATCTCCGATGCGGTTCCCATTTGCGCTGGCACGGTACATTTGGCATTCGAGCGACGCGTCGGGTTTATTAAACGAGGAGGAGATTGCACATACCGTAACTCCAGAAAGACATCGGCCTGCTGTAGATTAGGCTACAGTAGGCTACCCACGTTGGGACTCTCCACAACTGCAGCACTGCATATACTCTCCAACGTCCCGTCATGGAAATATTTCAGCACAGACAGCCCAAATCCTCGCATGTATGTGCTCATGCAAAACACTGTTTAAATGGCTTAAATCTAACTTGCAACATTGTTTTTAATTGCGCGATTTTAACTCCTACTAATTTCATATGACACAAAGACACATCATTGATGTATTCCTTTACTTTTTATTTTTTACATGTAGCCCATATACATACCTATACAGTTTTATATAAACATTTTAGGAGTGAATACATTATGTTTAGATGCCTGTGACAGCCTCTCAGCTGGTCAAACAATGCTGCTCCGCTGTTCTACGACAGAAAAACTGGTGAGGACAAAGCGTACGACAGCTCCCGACCAGACGTGACTTTTTGTCCTACTCAAGTTCAATTTCAAGCTTTGCCGGAAATGGTAAATGCCGAAAATGTCGGTAATTTCGGCGTGCACCCATATTTTGGCGTACGCACGGTTGATAATGTGATCTGGGAAGTATTTCTTTTTTGGCTTCAGTGAAAATATTGAATGTGAAGAAAGTGTTTGTCGTTTGCTGCAGGAAGCAGAACGAGAGGAGTTCTATGACGAGACCAGAAGGCTGTGCGACCTTCGACTCTTCCAGCCCTTTCTCAAGGTCATCGAACCCGTTGGCAACCGAGAGGAGAAGATCCTCAACAGAGAGATTGGTAAAGAAAGACACGCTTCTGGTCTCATCGCACAAAGAATAGACACGCTTCTGGTCTCATCGCACAAAGAATAGACACCTTCAATAGCTAGAGGAGAAGATCCTCAACAGAGAGATTGGTAAAGACACGCTTCTGGTCTCATCCAGGGCTCGAAATTAACTTTTTTACTTGGTAGCACTGGTGCTCCCAAATTCAGAATGAAGGAGCACCAGAATTTTCTTTGGAGCGTGTGTGTGTGTGTGTGTGTGTGTGTGTGTGTGTGTGTGTTGCCTCCACACATTCCATTCAATTGAGCCCTTTTGTTGTCTCTCACAGCTGAGGACCTTAGGTCTGATCACCCAGCTGATGTTAATCACCCACTTAATGTCCACGGACTGACGGGAGGTTAGAGGGAGAGCAGAACAAGCCAAGGAGATATTCCTTTAAAAAATCATAACTCTGGACAGGAATGGACTAGAAACTTTTTTATTTTGACATGCTCAGATATTTATGCTCTACAAGTTTAAATCATCACGGCCCGCGGCACTTTCGGTCGCGATCGTTTTGGTCGCACTACAGCAATTATATGCAGTGGCACTGGTGCTCCCAGTTATATTTTTTAGATCGCACAGATTAAAATTCAGGCGCATTTGCGACCAAAATTGTCGCAATTTCTAGCCCTGCCATCGCACATGGAATCCACTTCAAAGAATAGACACCCGCACGCCATCTCCACTAGCTCGATACAGAAGAAGATTTCATTTGAAAACGCAGAGTTTCAGTACAAAGGCTTTTCCTCAGCTATTTGCATGTTTAAATGAAAGTTTCTTCTCATAATTTGAGCATGTGAAGATGGTGTGCACGGGTCTGCTCTTTTTTTAACCAACAAACATCGCAGTAGCCTGGTTAATAAACCAGACTAATATCGCACGGATCCGCGGGATATTAGTCTGGGGAGGCTCAGCTTGGATTTCATTTCCAGGGAAACATTTTCTCTTTGACGCAATTGGTCAGAGCTACTGTCAGTCAAAGGTCTCAAGCATTGAACGTCACTGTACCAAAGCCCGCCCATATTGCATACCGTGTCCCTATTGGGCGCACACGTTCTCGTGTGTAGAAAATGGGCGTACAATTGAGCCTCTCCAGACCGAAATCCGCCGGTAGGCAATTTTTTTTTGCCAACGGCTGATTCGGTCTGGTTTATTAACCAGGCTAACATCGCAGCACACCACACCACACCACACCACACACTCGCATCCCCAAATATATGAAATACGAACACCATATGCACACATTCGCTGTAATCATAACAGAGATTTTGTTGAGTGGTGCGTAAGACTTTTGATAACCTGTCACATGGAATATGGGTACCATGTGACCTGGTAGAGGACCATGTGGACTTGGTAGAGGATGACAGACCATGTGGATGACAGAAAGTCTGACCTGGAACCCTTTTTTGTAACTATACCTTTCAGGGCGGGAAACCCTTTTGGGGTAGTTGTTGCTATGTACATACAGTATATACCAGCTGTAATTTGTCATTTTTTTGGTAAATATTTGAAGCTTTTCAGAACACTTAGGTCAGGACTTAGAAGGTGTTGAATCGGCCTCAGACTGTCCTAAATTTAAGTTCAAGTTGTTTATTCTCTCATGCACATTCAATACAACACAACACAACACAACACAACACAACACAACACAACACAACACAACACAACACAATACAGCCAGTATAACAACACTGACGTAAAATTATATTACTCCATTCTCATAGCTTCTCAACAGTATGAACTCCCTAGTTGTAATGTGGCCTCAGATTCACTTCCAACTAGCCCTGGAGCAGAGCTACAACCACAGTTATATTTAGTATCTGGCTCCTGGCTGGCATAACAGCTTAACGATGATATTGACATCGTAACGCGGTGTAATCCTAATGGCTTCTAAAGTAGGGAGGATTTTCTTGTGCAGCTGAACTGGAAAAAAATGCCATAGGTAAAGAGATTTCACATTTTGCAGTGTTTTATAAATGCTTCCAAAAACAATGTGAAGCACAGAAGAAAACACATTTTTGACCATATTGAGTAATAAGGCCTGAATGTAAGATCAATATATGTTCTTAAGAGTGCTTCTCTTGTGCTTTTTTGTGTTGACTTTGTCGTTTAGTAGTGTGATTGCTGTACACACCTTTAAAACTCTATCAATGTATTTAGTTAAATAATTTAGTTCTACTTCAGAACCCCTTTTGGTGCTTTAAACATTATGTTGTAATTTAGCTATTGAACAATAGCAGATCTACAAGCTCATAGCGCGCCACCGAGTGGCTCGCTAAGAGCTTGTAGGTCTGCTATTGTTTTTTAATCGTGAAAATATTTATTTCAGAAAACTGGAGGATTTCGAAGATTCTTTTTTAACCCATTCTGACCGGGCACCCATTTTGGTGTTGGCATCATGTTATGCTTTAGCTATTGAAAAATAGCAGATCTACAAGCTCATATCGCGCCACCGAGTGGCGCGATACGAGCTTGTAGGTCTGCTATTTTTGAAAAATCGAAGACACTTTTAGAATCTGATCTCAGGTCAGAATGGGTTAATAATGAAACTGTCAGGATGTAATAGACATTTTTTTAATCTGATCTCAGGTCAGAATGGGTTAAATGTCGACGTCAGTCCTAAATAGGTTAAACCCACCCTGACGTGTACTGTGCTGCTGTGTGTCGTGTATAGGTTATTAAACCCACCCTGACGTGTACTGTGCTGCTGTGTGTCGTGAATAGGTTAAACCCACCCTGACGTGTACTGTGCTGCTGTGTGTCGTGTATAGGTTATTAAACCCACCCTGACGTGTACTGTGCTGCTGTGTGTCGTGTATAGGTTATTAAACCCACCCTGACGTGTACTGTGCTGCTGTGTGTCGTGTATAGGTTATTAAACCCACCCTGACGTGTACTGTGCTGCTGTGTGTCGTGTATAGGTTATTAAACCCACCCTGACGTGTACTGTGCTGCTGTGTGTCGTGTATAGGTTATTAAACCCACCCTGACGTGTACTGTGCTGCTGTGTGTCGTGTATAGGTTATTAAACCCACCCTGACGTGTACTGTGCTGCTGTGTGTCGTGAATAGGTTAAACCCACCCTGACGTGTACTGTGCTGCTGTGTGTCGTGAATAGGTTATTAAACCCACCCTGACGTGTACTGTGCCGCTGTGTGTCTTGTATAGGTTTCGCTATTGGAATGCCGGTGTGTGAGTTTGACCTGGTGAAGGACCCTGAGGTCCAGGACTTCAGGAGAAACATCCTCAGCGTGTGCAAGGACTCGGTGGAGCTGAGAGACGCCAACGGGCCCCACAGCAGAGCTATGTACGTCTACCCGCCCAACATAGAGTCAGGCCAGGATCTGCCCAAACACTTCTACAGCAAGCTGGACAAAGGTTAGACCACAGCCTTCCAGCGGGACATTCCTCTACTAAAACTATGGCGGAAAATGTTTGTCGACTATGTCAGGAACACCTCAGTATTTGGACCCGTATGCAGAATAATCCAGGCAACAACGACTTGCACTCAAGCACTTTTATTATAACTTAGAAAACCCTCCCAGGGCATACATAACATAAGGTCCCACTTTGGAAACACAGTGTTATAATCGAGCAACCTAACCAATAACACAGAGTCCCTAATATACCACCATGCTCATTAACCAAAGTCTCTTCAGCTTAGAAGCGCAGGTGGACACAGTCTCACAATCAGCCAGGGGAAGGGAGGTAACAGAGGGGCAAAGGTAGGGACGGCGGTCCAGGCGCGGTACGTCCTAGGACAGGACGTGACAAAAATGATGATAAATGATTAAATCGATGATAAAAAAATTGACTAAAATGTTAGGGAGGGCCCAGGCGGTGGCGTAACCGTCTGGGCACCCGACTGGTAATCTAGTCGCAGTGTGCCGCGGGTTCGACTCCCGAGCCCGACACGGCCTTTACTGCATGTCTTCCCCCCATCTCTCTCCCGTTTCCTGTCAGCCTACTGTCTGTCCCTTCAAAAAAACAATAAAAGGCGTAAGCCGCAAAAAAATAAAAATAAAATAAAATAAAATGTTAGGGAGGGACTAGTGGAGAAGAGATCCAGTGTAAATAAACGACAAGTCATTTGATGTTTGGTTGAGTTCGGGTGGTACACTGCTAAAAAATAGCAGATCTACAGGCTCACAACGCGTTGCAGAGCTTATAGATTGGCCTTTTTCAGCATGCAACTCAGTGTAAAATCAGCCATTACGACGCCCTCAATGCCTGCCAAAATACATTTTTGTCAACAAAATCAACTGAAGATTTGTCGACTAAATCTCTGCTCTTACTCAATATAGACGCGGACCTGCAAACGTTTCTACCTTTCATGAACCTTGATTGTTACTTAGACCAAAGACAAAGACAGCAGAAGGAATGTAAATATGCAGCAGGCACCGGAGCCAACTAGCCTCCCGAACAGTTAATCAATGTATTGATCCATGTTTTATTGTATAATCAATCGTAAGACAATACTTTCAGAAGTAGCATAGAGTCATCATTATTACAGTCACAGTCACGAGATATAGATTTTCATTTGTTTGGCTATCAACACAATGTAGTTTTATTGATTTATTTTTCTCCTTGGCTTTCTCAAAATGGCAGAGAAATTGACGAGCAAACACATTGTTTTGTTTCCTCCATCTTTATACCACAGCAGGTTTATCAATTTATGCCGTTTTGTGAAATGTGCCGAGTCGTGATCCTTAATGAGCTGCGGGTGGATATAGCTGTTTGTTTGTTTCTTTGTATTTTACAACTTGAAGCTGATTTGAGAAAAGTGCTAGGCTAGTATTAATATAATTATTTCTCATCTCCTACGTGTCTGTGTCTGCAGGTCAGATCATAGTAGTGATCTGGGTGATTGTTTCTCCAAACAACGACAAACAGAAGTACACTCTGAAGATCAACCATGACTGTGTGCCTGAACAGGTCTGGTAGAATTAATACTGATAATAAGTTTAACATGTTTCTGTCGTGTCCACAAGGTTCATGTTTTAGGTTGTTATGAGAGAAAGTAAAAGATGAGGAGGGGATTTTAGCTGTTTTTGACAGGGGGGCGGGGGCATTCGAGCATGGGGCTAAATATGTATTTCTTTACACAATGTTATAGCGATTTATTTTTTTATTATTTACTATAGTCCTACTAGACCCCAAGAAATGACATCTGGCCACAGAAGATCACGGGATCTACTGAATGTGAAGTTAGCCTACTGGGGGGGAAGCCAAACTGTGTGTCATATAGGCTCAATATGCCAGTTTGACACATTCAGTAGATCCCGTGATCTTCTGTGGCCAAATGTAATTTCTTGGGGTCTAGTAGGACTAGTAAAGAATAAAAAAATAAATCGCTTTAACATTTTGTAAAAAGAATACATATTTAGCCCTGTGCTCGAATGCCCCCGCCCCCCTGTCAAAAACAGCTAAAATCCCTAAAACGAAAGAAAGAAATTACACTCACCTTTTACTTTATCTAATAACAACCTAAAACATGAACCTTGGTTGGAAAAAACTGCATTTTCAGGGCATGTTAATTATAATGAACAATCGATCGATTGTGTTCTGGCTTCAGTCAGTGAAACTAACAGTATTCCTTAAGTTCCTATTTACTCTTATCACAATGGAAACAAATGGTACATGAAACATATACCATGACTTTGATTATGCATTATTAAAAAATCACACCCGTGTGAACTGAGTGGTGCAATTCCCCCCACCTCTATCTCTCTCTCTCTCATTAGCAGGCTGCAGCACTATCCCTCTCTATTTATGGCACAACAGCGCCCCTGCTGGTAGTCAGAGTCATATACTCGTGCTCATTAACCAACACATAGACACATGAACCAACACATAGGTGAACCAACACATAGGTAGGTGAACACGGACATTGCTGTTCCTTGGTGTGGTTGCACCACTAAAAAATATATATAAACGTTATAAACGTTAGTAAAATCATGTGCTACGTATACTGTTGTAGGTGATCGCCTCCTGTCCTATACTGTTGTAGGTGATCGCCTCCTGTCCTATACTGTTGTAGGTGATCGCCTCCTGTCCTATACTGTTGTAGGTGATCGCCTCCTGTGCTATAACTGTTGTAGGTGATCGCCTCCTGTCCTATACTGTTGTAGGTGATCGCCTCCTGTGCTATAACTGTTGTAGGTGATCGCCTCCTGTGCTATAACTGTTGTAGGTGATCGCCTCCTGTGCTATAACTGTTGTAGGTGATCGCCTCCTGTGCTATAACTGTTGTAGGTGATCGCCTCCTGTGCTATAACTGTTGTAGGTGATCGCCTCCTGTGCTATAACTGTTGTAGGTGATCGCCTCCTGTGCTATAACTGTTGTAGGTGATCGCCTCCTGTGCTATAACTGTTGTAGGTGATCGCCTCCTGTGCTATAACTGTTGTAGGTGATCGCCTCCTGTCCTATACTGTTGTAGGTGATCGCCTCCTGTGCTATACTGTTGTAGGTGATCGCCTCCTGTCCTATACTGTTGTAGGTGATCGCCTCCTGTGCTATAACTGTTGTAGGTGATCGCCTCCTGTGCTATAACTGTTGTAGGTGATCGCCTCCTGTGCTATAACTGTTGTAGGTGATCGCCTCCTGTGCTATAACTGTTGTAGGTGATCGCCTCCTGTCCTATACTGTTGTAGGTGATCGCCTCCTGTCCTATACAGTTGTAGGTGATCGCCTCCTGTCCTATACTGTTGTAGGTGATCGCCTCCTGTCCTATACTGTTGTAGGTGATCGCCTCCTGTCCTATACTGTTGTAGGTGATCGCCTCCTGTGCTATAACTGTTGTAGGTGATCGCCTCCTGTCCTATACTGTTGTAGGTGATCGCCTCCTGTCCTATACTGTTGTAGGTGATCGCCTCCTGTCCTATACTGTTGTAGGTGATCGCCTCCTGTGCTATAACTGTTGTAGGTGATCGCAGAGGCCATCCGTAAGAAGACGCGCAGCATGTTGCTCTCTCCGGAACAGCTGAAGATGTGTGTCCAGGAGTACCAGGGCAAATACATCCTCAAAGTCTGTGGCTGCGACGAGTACCTGCTGGAGAAATACCCCTTCAGCCAGTACAAGGTACCTGCTGGAGAAATACCCCTTCAGCCAGTACAAGGTACTATAGGGAGGTGAAATACCCCTTCCGCCAGTACAAGGTACTAGGGAGGAGAAATACCCCTTCAGCCAGTACAAGGTACTATAGGGAGGTGAAATACCCCTTCAGCCAGTACAAGGTACTATAGGGAGGTGAAATACCCCTTCAGCCAGTACAAGGTACTATAGGGAGGTGAAATACCCCTTCAGCCAGTACAAGGTACTATAGGGAGGTGAAATACCCCTTCAGCCAGTACAAGGTACTATAGGGAGGTGAAATACCCCTTCAGCCAGTACAAGGTACTATAGGGAGGTGAAATACCCCTTCAGCCAGTACAAGGTACTATAGGGAGGTGAAATACCCCTTCAGCCAGTACAAGGTACTATAGGGAGGTGAAATACCCCTTCAGCCAGTACAAGGTACTATAGGGAGGTGAAATACCCCTTCAGCCAGTACAAGGTACTATCAGTTTGTGTACCGCAGCCTCTGCCTCAGCTCATGGCTTCACGTTACAGAGTATGGGCTATTATGTCGTTCAGACTATGGGTTGTATGGGTAAGTCTCCCATTGGCCTAGAGGCAGTCTAGAGACAGCCAACGATGAAAAGGTTTTCACTAGATCGCTACTACGGTTGCTAGTAGACGTAGGTGAACATGTGGTCCAGCATCTTTTCAAGCAGCTGTAAAAACACCACTCACTCCCTAAATGTGGAGTGCTAGCAGACAGTTCACTCCATGGTAAAGATACACACACAGTATCACTGTTTCCTCATGTCTCATTCCCGCATTCACTTCAGTCAGCAGTGGAGACCCCCTCGGACCCCTCCCCATCCATTGTCAGATTGCATTACACGCACACACGCATGCACGCGCGCACACACACACACACACACACACACACACACACACACACACACACACACACACACACACACACACACACACACACACTCTCTGACACGAACATCGGCACATACACACAGTGCATGCAAAGCTCCAGTATCGCTGATGGACCATTTATTTCCTCACACCTTCTTGTCTGTGTGATGATACCTCTTTCCCTGGATGTGTCTCTTACTCCAGCATAGCTGTAGTAGTTGCATCACATCACAGCACAGCACACCACACACACACACACTTGCATCCCCAAATATATGAAATAGGGCCGGGACTAATTGCGATTAATTTAGATTAAATAACTACAGAAAAATTTATCGCGATTAACTACAGATAAATTAATCGCACCTTTTTTTTCACCGCGGAACGTTTCTCACTGGGCGCTTTTCTATAGTACTGAAAACTGGAAATAAAAAATAGTCACCCCATTTTGTGTTGCCTAGAACTGGAGGTCTGACAAAAAAACAGTAACAATATGAAGTAAGTACAGCTTTGTGATGTCACTGAGATGTACTTGTTACTGTTACTACATTTCTTTCAGACCTCCAGTTCTAGGCAACACAGAATGGGGTGACTTTTATTATTATTTCCACAACAGGTATATTAATGACAGTAAAATGTTGAAAATGAGTGGTATCCTGTAGTCACTATTCATTGATTCACTGGGATACCAAAAAACATTTAAAAAAAAGGTTTCTCGCTGTTCTCGGGTTGAATATTGATATGCGATTAAAATGCGATTAATCTAGATTAATTAATCGCAAAGCCTCTGATTAATTAGATAAATTTTTTTAATCGAGTCCCAGCTCTAATATGAAATACAAACAACATATGCACACGTTCGCTGTAATCATAAAGTCAATGACTGCACAGTGTGCACAGTGTGATCCTCTGTTGACCTCCCTATTCTTGGCATGTCATACATTAAAGAAACATAGTAAATCTGCAAAAGTAGCAGTGGCAGAAATAGCATCCGGGATCCCAGTTCATGAAGAATTTAGGATTTAAGTGGTTAATTTATGCATGTGTAACTCAAAAACTAGTAGAATTTCTCAGATTTAAATTACGCACGCACGCACACACGCACACACACACTGAGGACCCCCTCTAAAATG
The DNA here is from genome assembly GCF_964188405.1 of Protomyctophum parallelum. Classification (NCBI taxonomy): domain Eukaryota; kingdom Metazoa; phylum Chordata; class Actinopteri; order Myctophiformes; family Myctophidae; genus Protomyctophum; species Protomyctophum parallelum. The sequence goes on from NC_139701.1 coordinate 54,204,143, forward strand.
AGATGTGATATCTCAAGGGGCTTATCCTTTCAATAAAGGTATATAATAATAATAATAATACACACACACACTGCTTTTTCCAAAACATTTTTTAAACTGTCCGTTTCGTACCGCGCTTCCTTGAATCGCTTAAAATATCTCTCTCTCTCTCTCTCTCTCTCTCTCTCTCTCTCTCTCTCTCTCTCTCTCTCTCTCTCTCTCTCTCTCTCTCTCTCTCTCTCTCTCTCTCTCTCTCTCTCTCTCCCTCCCTCCCTCCCTCTCTCTCCCCCTCTCTCTCTATCTCTCTCTCTCTCTCCCCAGTACATCCGTAGTTGCATCATGCTGGGCAGGATGCCCAACCTGATGCTGATGGCGAAGGACAGCCTGTACGCCCAGCTGCCCATGGACACGTTCGTCATGCCGTCGTACTCCCGCCGCATCTCCACGGCGGCGGCCTACATGAACGGCGAGGTCAGCGCCAAGTCGCTGTGGACCATCAACGGCACGCTGCGGATACGAGTGCTCTGTGCCACGTATGTCAACGTCAACATACGGGACATAGACAAGGTGACCGCTAGAGCTGCAACATGAGCAATATTACACGAGAGGGTGTAATAAGCGTACTAAGCGATTTTCTTCGTTTTAAGAAAGTGATGCTTGCGGAACTCGACCTCGTCTCGTTCCCCTATCGCATCAGTGTCGTGGCAAATAATCACGTTAAACAACACCCTCTCGTGTAATATTGCAATTCTACAACAGTTACCCTTAAAACTAAGAAAATCGCTGAAAAAAAATATATTTTTAATGACAGATGTAGTCACTACGACCACAAATGTCCAAAGAAACTAGCTAGCCTAGCCACCGAGTTTGCTAGCGCTCTGGGAAAACAGAGCGGCTGAATTCTTTGTTTTGATTAGGTGGTGAACAGTGCTGGTTTGATCAACGGCTAGAAACCGTTTTAACCAATCAGATTGCTTCCTCTTAACGACCTGTTGTAGAATGTCCAATAACATACGGGACATGGACAAGGTGACCGCTAGCGCTGCAACTGTCCAATAACATACGGGACATAGACAAGGTGACCGCTAGCGCTGCAACTGTCCAATAACATACGGGACAAGGTGACCGCTAGGGCTGCAACTGTCCAATAACATACGGGACAACGTGACCGCTAGGGCTGCAACTGTCCAATAACATACGGGACATAGACAAGGTGACCGCTAGCGCTGCAACTGTCCAATAACATACGGGACAAGGTGACCGCTAGGGCTGCAACTGTCCCATAACATACGGGACATGGACAAGGTGACAGCTAGCACTGCAACTATCCATTAACATACTGGACATGGACAAGGTGACCGCTAGGGCTGCAACTGTCCAATAACATACGGGACATAGACAAGGTGACCGCTAGCGCTGCAACTGTCCAATAACATACGGGACATAGACAAGGTGACCGCTAGGGCTGCAACTGTCCAATAACATACTGGCCATGGACAAGGTGACCGCTAGCGCTGCAACTGTCCAATAACATACGGGACATAGACAAGGTGACCGCTAGCGCTGCAACTGTCCAATAACAAAGCATTTATACCAGGGGTGGGCAACTTTGACGATGGAGAGGGCCACTATATTTCCACACTCACTCCCTAGGGCCAATGATTACTGCCGTAGCAAAAATAGCCGATCACCTGTACGAGCTCAAAACGTATTGTGGGGAGGCATTTTGTCCGGTTCTTATTCGGTCCGAGTTTGTCAAATTGGACCCGTGAAGACCTTTTCATCGCCTCTATTCTCTGCCCATAGATCTACGTGAGGACGGGAATCTACCACGGAGGAGAGCAGATGTGTGACAACGTCAACACCCAGCGAGTGCCGTGCTCCAACCCCAGGTAATCCTTCACAACGTCAACACCCAGCGAGTGCCTTGCTCCAACCCCAGGTAATCCTTCAGCACAACGGCCATAGTAGTCAACGCCATGTCCCGTTGATCCACTTAAAGGAGAATTCCATGCTAGAAGGCTTTCTTACCTTTCTTTGTAGTCGTTACGTCCAGGTGTTTTTTTGTGCAAAAACTCCTTATTGGCTATTTCCCCTACCATGAGCCCTCAATGAATTGCATTGAATTGAATGGGAATTGAATGGGGCTATGGGGGTGTTGTGCTAATTCACTTATTTCCATCGAAATAAGTAGTAAAGTGTGCCTCTTGGGATATTATTTACATTATGAAGAGAGGATATATACAAAACAATACAAATTTTGAGCGATGGAAATAAGTGAATTAGCACAACACCCCATAGCCCCATTCAATTTCCATTCAATTCAATGCAATTAATGTAGGGCTTATGGTATAGGGAAATAGCCAATAAGGAGCGTTTGCACAAAATAACCCCTGGACCTCTTTGGTGGGGACGTAACGACTATAAACAAAGGTAAGAAAGCCTTTTAGTATAGAATTCTCCTTTAAGCCCCACACACACTGCATGAGATCCCCCAGGGCTTTTCCCTGTACACCTCATGTCTTCACTCATTGTGAGCTTGTTGACCTTATAGTGATTAGATAGTAGAGCTATTTTTGGCTACATGTTCGCACCAGGACAGGGACACTATAGGGTTCATGTGGTTAATTTTAGAAACGCTGATCTAAACAATGGTTTCACCTCATGCCTGTCTCTCCCTCTCTCTCTCTCTATGTGTGTGTGTGTGTGTGTGTGTGTGTGTGTGTGTGTGTGTGTGTATGTGCGCAGGTGGAATGAGTGGCTGACATATGACATGTACATCCCAGACATCCCGCGCGCTGCCAGACTCTGTCTCTCCATCTGCTCTGTCAAGGGCAGGAAGGGGGCTAAGGAGGTAAGGAGGGGGCTAATACCAATGGATCTCAAGGTCTCCTTAACTTTGACAGTATACAAATTGAACCATTTTGTATACTGTCAGAGTTACAGACTTGTAACCTGTAAATTGTTTGAGTGCTTTTGCCACAAAAAGTACAGGTAAAGAGTTTTCTTCTGTGTGGTTCTTAGATTTTCACTAGCTTTTGCCACAAACTGTACAACCAAATGGTCTCTTAGCTGTAAGCTTCGTACCCTATGTTAGGAAACGGCTTGCCAGGTTGTGTCATGTGACACAAAGTTTACTCTAACGCGTTTAGATCCTCGCTTTAGAACTGCATAGCAACATTGTAATGACGTAAACAGGTGGTGATTAAAATACTAGTGAATGTAATAGGCTACAGTCTGGATAACAATGCAAGAACAGTAACTGAGGTTATTCCCCTATTTTAAGTAGTGTGTTTGCCTATCACTCACACTCACAAAGGAAAAGCTTTTAAGCACCGTGTTCAGGTCCAACTCATCAATCAACTGTCTTAGGTCACATTCTCACCAGAGAGCTTTGCTGCGATTAAAACTAATCCTGCTGCACATTTTCAGAAAGTGCGCTTCGTTTGGCAGGTGTGAAGGCTCATTCGAATCCTAATGCGCAGCAAAGAACCGCATTTTACTCCGCCCAAAAACGGGGGTTTCGCTTCCAATCGCACATGACTACGATTCGGTGCAGGTGTGAATGCAATCCGCAGTAAATAAAGGAAATGAAGCAAACAATGTGGCGGGTGAGGAGCTGAACACAGTTGGAGACGGAGAAAGCATTTTTACGCAGCGCAAAGATGTCCCGTTACCGTGTATAGACGTGGTCGAATGAGGAGACTGAAGCCCTGATCGAAATGAGGACGTGTACATTAATCAATTGCTTAAGAAAACACATAAAAACACTGCAGTGTAGCCTATTATAGGCTACAGAATATTCTGTCTGTCTGTCTGTGCGTGCCGTAAACATGGAGTGCTGTCACTGTGTGGGGACTGTCTGGGGAGTTATTAGCCATGGTTCATGACTCTCGTATTCATACGAGAGTCATGAAGAAACTTCACCCTGTTTTGTGAGCTCGCTGCATTTACAAGATTTCCGTATATATAAACATTCAGATTTCAAATATAAAGTACTCACAATTTGTCCCACGGGTGTTAGTTAGTTGCAGCTCCAGCGATTAGAATTTCTGCATCCCGCGTTGTTTAATAAAAAGCATTTTTATCCGAGGTGTTATTTTGCCATTGGCTTTCAACTACGCGCCCCTATCGGTCGGGAGGAGGGTGGCACTCAGTGTGTTCGATATAGGTACGCTGACCGCCCTGCCAATACAGACTAATAGGCGAGTGCGCTCCCGGTGTGCAACTGTGGATTTCCCAAACGAACCCCGTTTGAAAAAAGTAGCCGGGGAGCTCGGACAAAAATGCTTTTTATTAAACAACGCGGGACGCAGCAATTCTAATCGCTGGCGCTGCTACTAACTAACACCCGTGGGACACTTTGTGAGTACTCTATATTTGAAATCTGAATGTTTATATATACGGAAATCTTGTAAATGCAGCGAGCGCAAAAAACAGGGCAAAGTTTCTGCATGACTGTCATGATAATCATCATGGCAGTCATGTTCCAGGGCTAGGGAGTTATATCAGTGCGCTCATAGCGCTGTGCCTCCATGCCCAAAAGAACAGTGTGTGGCGGCTGCGTGCGTAGAGAGAGAGAGAAAGAGAGAGAGGGGGGGGGGGTCCCAGACGGCACGACACATGCACGTTATGAGTGTAATTTTATCACCATAGATTTCACTGTGTAGGCTAGTTTATGAATGGAACACCGAACACATTGATAAAGGTCCCCCCTGCTGCGTTTCCAATTGCTGCGAATGACAGTGTGAAGGCAAACCGCAGCCAATTAAATATGCAAGAATCCCAAATTCCCCGCCCATACGCATCCGAGTCTACCGAAGTATTAGTTGAGAATGTGACCTTATATAACTCCCTGTGCAGGTTTGTATAGAGATGTCCATATGATCACTGCTTCATGTACAACTTGCTCAACTGGCATTTACATTGGTCTCTCTTCATTTATAAAAGTATTTATTTCAAGTGTCCTCCTTACCTGAAGAAGTACTTGGCCCAGTCTACTTCATCTTATCCACTTAGACATCTACAATGCCCTTACTTTAAAATAACACAAATCTCTAACGAGGTTGGACGGAGGTCTTTAATACCCATTTGATAATAATAATAATCTTCCTCTATCTCTTAGATCGATTTCATCCTTCAGTTGCTTTAGTACTTCCCTTCATTTACATCTTGACTCACCTTGTTTATGTTTTTAAAGTACCAGTTATAGCACATTCACCGATATAATTTGCACTTTCATTCCTCTGTTACTTAACAGCTGCTGATGATGTGGTGGTTGGTGGGGTGGGTGGGAGAGGTGTGTGTGTGTGTGTGTGTGTGTGTGTGTGTGTGTGTGTGTGTGTATGTATGTATGTATGTATGTGTATATTGTCTTTATCTGTGTACTGAGATGCTGCATCTCTTTTTTTTTTTTTTTTATATATTCTTTGTCCCACAATTTTGTAACCCATTTTTCACCCCTGTGTCAATCATCCTGTGATGTGATCCTGGGCTCTACACACCCTCCGCCAACCTAGGGAGAGCAACGGACTTAACTCATGCTTCCTTCATGCTTGAGTGTCCGAGTTGCTCCTTTACACCTGACAGGGGGGAGTTTCCCTGGTTGGACGTAGCGTGTGGAAGGAGCACGTTATTCCAACCAGTTCCTTTCCCCTCCATCAGGCGTCCCGGCTGGCCAGGGGGAGGCAGTTTAGAGACCAGGATTACTGAGATGCTGCATCTCAAGGGGCTATCTCTTCAATACAATCTTTACAACCATGGTTGTACAAGAAAAGCATGTACGGCCCCTTACTGGTGAATTTAGGTTGAAGCCATCCCCCAGCGGCTTCTAATTGGTGAATTTAGATTGAAACCATCCCCATAGAAGTTTCTAATTGGTGAATTTAGGTTGAAGCCATCCCCATAGCAGTTTCTAATTGGTGAATTTAGGTTGAAACCATCCCCCAGCGGCTTCTAATTGGTGAATTTAGGTTGAAGCCATCCCCCCAGCGGCTTCTAATTGGTGAATTTAGATTGAAACCATCCCCATAGAAGTTTCTAATTGGTGAATTTAGGTTGAAGCCATCCCCATAGCAGTTTCTAATTGGTGAATTTAGGTTGAAACCATCCCCCAGCGGCTTCTAATTGGTGAATTTAGGTTGAAACCATCCCCATAGCAGTTTCTAATTGGTGAATTTAGGTTGAAGCCACCCCCCAGCGGCTTCTAATTGGTGAATTTAGGTTGAAGCCATCCCCCCAGCGGCTTCTAATTGGTGAATTTAGGTTGAAACCATTCCCATAGCAGTTTCTAATTGGTGAATTTAGGTTGAAGCCATCCCCCCAGCGGCTTCTAATTGGTGAATTTAGGTTGAAACCATCCCCATAGCAGTTTCTAATTGGTGAATTTAGGTTGAAACCATCCCCATAGCAGTTTCTAATTGGTGAATTTAGGTTGAAACCATCCCCATAGCAGTTTCTAATTGGTGAATTTAGGTTGAAGACATCCACCCAGAGGCTTCCAATTGGTGAATTTAGGTTGAAACCATCCCCATAGCAGTTTCTAATTGGTGAATTTAGGTTGAGGCCATCCCCCAGCGGCTTCTAATTGGTGAATTTAGGTTGAAGGCATCCCCCCAGCGGCTTCTAATTGGTGAATTTAGGTTGAAACCATCCCCATAGCGGTTTCTAATTGGTGAATTTAGGTTGAAGCCACCCACCTGGAAGTTTCTAATTGGTGAATTTAGGTTGAGGCAGTCCCTCAGCAGTTTCTAATTGGTGAATTTAGGTTGAAGCCACCCACCTGGAAGTTTCTAATTGGTGAATTTATGTTGAAGGGCCCAGCGGTTTCCAGGCTGCCAACAGGCCACCTTGACAGACAGTGAGTAATGACAGTCAAGCCTCTTCCAGTGTCAGTTTACTTTTCACCACTGAGTCTGTTACTAAGGATGCAGGATATTTAGGCTTCTCACATGACAGACAGACAAACGGTTGGTATCGTGCGGTTTAAAGTGGTAGTAATTTAAGTAAACCAAGACAGCCGCAAGTCACCTCATAGCTAGATCACGTTCACGATGTTATTTTTAACCCATTTCGGGCGGGAGAACCCCTTTTTGGTGTTTCAAGCATTATGTTATACTTTAGCTATTCAAAAATAGCAGATCTACAAGCTCATAGCGCGGCACCGAGTGCCGCGCTATGAACTTGTAGGTCTGCTATTTTTGAAAAATCGTAAAAATGTGGCGCAAATCTGTGAATGTTTTTAACTCGGGTCTAAATGGATTAATTCAACACTGACACGTCGCTAACCCATCCACTGTGTGTGTGTGTGTGTGTGTGTGTGTGTGTGCGTGTGTGTGCGTGTGTCCTTTTTGAATGGTTGCCAGACGGTATCATCTTTGGTTCTGTTTAATTACTAATCGGTCAGGGGCACTGGTGTCAGACGGCCTAGAAACACAATCGACAGAGAGGATTTCTTTTTCCATTCAAAGTGCGAAGGAACTAAATCCCTTTAACCTCTATAATATAACGCTGTTGTCGGGGCAGAAACCTCCTTATCTCTATAACTTAACCTCTCGTGTTTTACTACCGTTGCATTAACGCCCTACTGATTGATCATACTACGGCGTGACACACACAAAAGTATAGCAGATCCACGAGCTCCAATAAGCGACGCGTTTTGAGCCTGTTGATCTGCTACTTTAGCTATTTATTTATTTATTTTTGAATCCTGAAAGGTTTTGGACATACTAACGTATTCACCCGACAGAGATGAAAAGTGAAATGGTACCAGAGCCATATGACAGTGTGTCTATTGGTCTCTATACTATAGTAGGTCTTAATATCTAGCTTTGCACCATCACATCTAGAACAAACAACAGTCTGAAAACATTTAAAACTTGCTGATAAAGTGCAATAACCACATTTTTAAAAACGTTATTTTAACCAAACTGCACGGTGAAGTTTAGACGGATATTAGGTCATTTCTGAGCTTGTTTATGATCCTTGATGACTATTTCTTTTTGTTTTGTTTTTGGGCTTTATTGATAGTTATTAGTGAAGACAGACAGGACAGTGGGAGGGAGAGAATGGCCCGGGAGAGACACGCAGCAAAGGTTGTCATGAACGGGAATCGCATACACGCAACGCGCTGTTCAAGGTTCAAGGTTGTCTTTATTTGTCTCCCTTGGGAGAAATGTGTCTTGGAGACATAGTCACAGCTGCATACAAATAACAGACACGTTCACATAGGAAAAGGAAAAACACCATGAAACACCCACATACACAAAACAGAGATATTGCACAAAACAGTCAGGCCAGAGCCTATTATGTGGCATTGCGCCTGGACCGCTTGGGCCAGCGGGCGCCTCCTTGATGACTATTTCGTTGTGTTTGATGTATATTACCTTGTTCTTGCTTACTTCTTTACAAATTATAAAGTATGTCAATGCAACTACTACTACTATAACTAGTACTGTGCATCGGTGCTCCTCCCTTCTGTTTCATGGAGACATTTAGACCCTGGCGTCAGGCAGGACACCTACTGGTTGACAAGTAGTACTGCCTGGAGCTCATAGCGGTGCGATACCGTCCTCTCGCTGAGCGCTGATTCCATCTTGTCTGAGCGGTAGCTGGTGTATGGTGGACCGGCCCGGGTTTCAATCTCGGGTCAAACATGAAACTTTAATGCAATACATTTCTGAATAAATGAGAAAATCTCTATAATTTCTTCCTTTATATATTCACATTGCATAGACGCAACATTCACAACATCGCACACATTGTCTTGCAAAGACTTTACAATAAAGACTCATCTCTGAAGAACACCTTGCACATTCCAGGAGGAACCGAGAGACAACTCAATAACAACGAGCTTAGTCACACCGTTTTACACAATTATGCTCCTCGACTTAACAGTTAAAGGAAAGCTTTTAGTTTTCTGTCTACTCACTTATTCTGTGTATGTGAGATGTATTTGATTGTGTTTGATTGATTGATTAGATAGATAGATAGATAGATAGATAGATAGATAGATAGATAGATAGATAGATAGATAGATAGATAGATAGATAGATAGATAGATAGATAGATAGATAGATAGATACTTTATTTGTCCTTTCGGAAATTTGTTTTGTGCACAGCAGTCATCAGGATATACATAAAACATGCAAACAAACAGATCACACAGTACATAGACAATAAAGAAACAATGCCAACAGAAGGCCACCAGTCATAGTTCCAAGAGGCTGCTTGTTCATAAGTCCTATACTTATGGGAACAAACGATCTTGAGGCCCTAGCCTGCAGAGATGGTACCATGTACCGTCGCCCTGATGTTAAAAGATGGTATTGGCTGTGTAACGGGTGTGTGTTGTCCCTAGTAATAGCTTTCCCCTTCCTGAGTACCCAATGGGTCTCATACATTGAGGTCATACTCTCAAATCGTACCCCAGCTATTTTGCTCGACACGCTGATGATTTTATGGAGTTTGTTCTTATTGTCTCCACCAGGCTAAAGGCATGGGGAGAGAGTATGTTTTGCACTCCGTCCGTCCGTGTGTCCGTGTGTCCGTGAACAGCTAATCTCGGCCACCGTTAACCCGGTCGATGCCATATTTTGCACACACACTCCCTGGATGCCAACCATGAACCTCTGCCCCAAACTTTCCAGAACGGCCTGTTATAGCGCCACCAGGAGGCCGCTTTGTGCAAAACAAGTTTTTCAATGCCATATTTTGCACACACACTCCCTGGATGCCAACCATGAACCTCTGCCCCAAACTTTCCAGAACGGCCTGTTATAGCGCCACCAGGAGGCCGCTTTGTGCAAAACACGTTTTTGCACAGTACACCTACAGATTTTGTCCAAACATCACGCAAATTGCTACACAGTCTCTCTAGAGCCATTCAACGAAACGGGTCTTTCAGATTTATCAGACTCCATCCTGATTGGTTAAGATTGGCTTCCAAAGTTCACAGGAGTGCTCAGTTTCAAACAAAATGCTGCAAATCATGAACACATCGCGTGATTTCCATGAAATTGTGCACCCACATTCCCACTAGGCCGAGGACGAAATGCCACATGAACAATTTCAACTCAGCCTCAAGGTGGCGCTATAACTGGCCAAAAAGTGTTTTTACCTCTAACTGCACGGATCTGTGGATAACCTGGTGGAGACCTGTGCCCGGAAGGGCACTTTTTCTAGTTAACCAATGATAATGAGCCATGCCAGGAAACAAAACAAAATGTCAATGCACTCTCAACAACGGATCGGTGGAAAAGTGCCATGATATTTTTTTCAACGTTATACTGTCTCAGTCTGCGCCAGGGGGGCAGTCAGCCAGATATTTCGTGAAGCCTCATTTGAAATCGGTAGTTCATATAATGGCCTGTTGTGGCGCTGGACCGGACCCAAAAAGCCCCATAGCTCCATAGAGGCCCATGTATTTTGGCCCAACTTCACCTAGACTGTATTACCTTAATAAACATGGTCATGAATACTTTCTTCTTCCAGTCACTAGTTTAAAGTCTCATTTCTAATGTCATAATATTCTTTTTGGAAAATTATGGTCCCATTAATTAAAAAAATGACCATAAAGAAAAAAAACCATCGCGTATGTTCTGAGGGGCGTGGCTACCATTACAGTCTATGATCGGGATTCCCCTCCCACTCGAGTCAAAATAAAAACCAACGGAGAAGAAGGGGGGAAGTCCCGCCTCGTTGTCTGGGCAGCCAATGACCAGCTGGTATACAAAACGGAGCCAGCCAATGGCCAGCTGGTACCAAAGATGGCGACTTACATCAGGAATTAGCATATTATTACAGGCTTCATTTTACGTTCATGTTAGACCCGGGGAACGCTTTGTCCATATTTTTTACAGTCTATGGTCTGCGCATAAAATGCAGCCTCTGCTGACCTTTCTTGTAGATGGAATGAGTGTTGGAATTCCATGTCAGCTTGGAATCAATCGTTGTACCCAAGTACTTATATTCGTCCACAATCACTACCCCATCCCCACCAATGACTATTGATTTATTTAGTTTGCAGAATTACAGTACATTTCAAGCACAAACTCAATACAAAGACTGTTAACTGTGAGTGGACGACCCAATTAAGCATTACACTCGTTTATAAGAGGGTCCACCGTGTTCAATTCATCAACACATTAAGAGACGTACAAATAGACACTTCCATAATATAGTCAAAGAACAGGAATTCATCATAAAGGAAGCAAAAAGGGAAAAGAAACATATACAGTGAGGGGGAGAAGGGGATAACGTGTGTGTGTGTGTGCGTGTGCGTGTGCGTGCGCGTGCGTGTGCGTGTGCGTGTGCGTGTGTCTGCATGTGGGTCTCTGTGTCTATGGGGCCTTAGTTAGCAGACACCCTGGCTGATTGATCGGACGGATCGATCAGCCTCCTCTTTGGCAGGGAAAACCTATACAGCCAGAGAAGTGTGTGTGTGTGTGTGTGTGTGTGTGTGTGTTTCATCCGTCTGCGCTGGGCATGGATACTGTAACTGACACCACAGTCATGGCTGTTCTCACCTGGTTTGACCCGCGGCCGCGATGAGCTCGGGGTAGCGGATGCTCTTTCATGCCTCACCATAAATTAAAGATAAACACTTCCACGCTAGCCTCTCGGTTCCAGTGCCTGCAATAAGTAGGTGCTTTTTGACCAGCTGTCGTCATGTTACTCTGTCTCATGTCTCTGTGTGTCAATGATTTACTTACACGGCTGCCTCTTAGCCTAAAGATTAAGATGTTATCGCGGAACGTAAAAGAATAGGGCGTGTTGTTCAGTCTGTCAACTTCTACTGTAGGGAACTGGGTTTCATTGACGGGGTTGGTTTCCTCATTGAGTTTTGTGAGCGGAAGGCGTTTTACCGGAAGTCTAATCCAGCAATTAAGCGCCAATGACGTACATGTGGGTATATTCAGTGGTTTGTGATAGAGCGCGCTCTTCACCAACGTACCGTATGCATGCTTCTAGGTTGCAAAGCAACAGATTGAGTTTTTGGTCAAAACAAGCCTCCTTGAATGGCCCATGATAACTAAAGAACAGAACCTATATCCGGTTCACGTCTTGGGGCTCGGGTGGACCTTCAAAATAAGGGTTTCGCTGGAAAAACACTGCTGGTTTTGGAATAATTAATTAACGAGTACCTGGCAGTATTTGTGTTATTAGGAGAATCTTCACGTAACACAGCAGCTCCTCCATACCCCTCTCTCATCCTCTCCTCTCCCCAGGAGCACTGTCCCCTGGCCTGGGGGGAACGTCAACCTGTTTGACCCCTCTCCCATCCTCTCCTCCCCACACAGGAGCACCGTCCCCTGGCCTGGGGGAACGTCAACCTGTTTGACCCCTCTCCCATCCTCTCCTCTCCCCAGGAGCACTGTCCCCTATGGCCTGGGGGAATGTCAACCTGTTTGACCCCTCTCCCATCCTCTCCTCTCCCCAGGAGCACTGTCCCCTATGGCCTGGGGGAATGTCAACCTGTTTGACCCCTCTCCCATCCTCTCCTCTCCCCAGGAGCACTGTCCCCTGGCCTGGGGGGAATGTCAACCTGTTTGACCCCTCTCCCATCCTCTCCTCTCCCCAGGAGCACTGTCCCCTGGCCTGGGGGAATGTCAACCTGTTTGACTACACCCACACCCTGGTTGCACACAAGATGGCCCTCAATTTATGGCCGGTTCCCCACGGCCTTGAAGACCTGCTCAATGCCATCGGCGTCACAGGATCAAACCCCAATAAGGTACTACGCGCTCACAAGTTCATGTACCATGTTGTCTTAGAACATAGTAAGTTTAAATATTCACAGAGTTCAGTTATAATAAACTGATGGTTGTCTCTTCTAAGCACATTATTATATTATATTATTTTAGATTAGATTATCCTTGGATAAAAACAAACAGACATTTTGAAGAGCTAAACAAACAGAGACATCAGCAAAATAATAAAGTGAGACTCTTTGCCATTTGTTATCTCCATGTTTTTTGTTGTTGTAGGAAACCCCGTGTTTGGAGTTGGAGTTTGACCACTTCAGCAGCCCAGTGAAATACCCAGACATGACCACCGTCGAGGACCACGCTAACTGGACCATCTCTAGGGAGCTGGGATTCAACTTCAACCTCTCTGGACAGGTAAACAACCACTTCTGTAGCCTGCTGAGGAATCTTCTAAATCCTAACAGTTTTCAGAAAAACCAGTGGTTCTCAAACCTTTCCATGTCAAGGAGCGCCACCCAGAACGATATGTAATTGGCCGCCGACCCCCATCTGAAAGTATCTTGTTCCAGGATCCTCCAGAAGCAAAGATTTGAGTAAAAACATTTGCCCTGAAAGAATATAATATATCCTTTGAATATATTCTATTCAAAGATTTGCACACATTTTCACGATTTTTCAAAAATAGATCATCATAGATCTAGATCAAGATCATAGTGCGACAGTCGGTGCCGCACACTATGAGCTTGTATATCTACTATTTTTCAATAGCTAAAGTTTAAAATAAGTTGACCCAGATGCGTTCCAGGTCTTAATGGGTCAACTCAGTCGCTCACTCATCCCATTACGCCAGGCTGGCGCATAGGGCAGCAACACAGTCCCTCCCCTCTCTTTCTGTCTGTCTGGCCATCTTCTCTACCATGCTCTGATGGCGGTGTTGAGAGTTCCTTTTTGACCGCGTTCTTGACCGCTGGGCAAGGTGGCGAAACAGAGCGCGCTAACTGGGTCAGCTCCGGGGAACTGATCCTCAGCCAGCAGAGTCTCTTGTCAGGTGACCAGGTGCCACCAAATCAGTTTACTTACAGGCAAAGTGACAGACCCTATATGGATTACGTTAGGTAATGAACTGGTAAAATGCTCTCTAAGTGCTCTCTGCGGTCTCAATTACCATTTCAAGAGGCCTGGCTTCAAGCTCCCCCCTTTTGGACCAAGGCCCCAGAGATGCTGTCCAACGTTGAGGCGCTCGGCCCTAGTGGTAAGAGGAGGGACTGCAGGCGGAACCGTGGAGTTCCGCCTGAAAAGGAGCCTCATTAGGTCCACTGGCAGAGCCTGGCCCAGTTGGCCCATTTGAAAGGAGTTGGCCTCATTAGGCCCTGCACTGGCAGAGCCTGACCAGAGCCTTTTGTGGTGGTTCTGGAGAACTGTGGGTCCGACCGACTCTATACCGGGCACTGCACTCCCTGCGGGGATGTGGATCGCTTGTGTCGAATGTGAAGTCGGTGGGTCAAGCGGTTCTCGAGTTACGCGCATTACACACACGTACACACGCACGCAGACAGAGACAGAGGCATTTATAGTTATAAGATGCACCAGGGAGTTCATTTATAGTTCATTTATAGTTAGAAGATGCACCAGGGAGTTCATTTATAGTTCATTTATAGTTAGAAGATGCACCAGGGAGTTCATTTATAGTTAGAAGATGCACCAGGGAGTTCATTTATAGTTCATTTATAGTTAGAAGATGCACCAGGGAGTTCATTTATAGTTCATTTATAGTTAGAAGATGCACCAGGGAGTTCATTTATAGTTAATTTATAGTTAGAAGATGCACCAGGGAGTTCCACAAGAAACTAAATAGCTGACTACTGCACTGGTGGTATTGGCCGGAGGTTTTTGTATTAAACAAAAATAACTATCAGCCTGATATAATGCAATATAAACGAGGCAATAATAATAAATAATACCTCAGTGTAGTGCAATGTTGATTTATTTTCATCACCTATTCACCCTCAATCCTCATGTTGTTTATCATAAACACAATCCAACATTGTGGTATATCGATGATTGACTTTTATGCCTATTGTCTAGCAACTGACACCACTTCCTTCATTTCACACACAGCTGTTGGTTGCTTGGTTGGTACCCTGGACTTTACTGTTATATCAACGACCATGAGGTTGATCCAAACAATTTCGGGTGGCAGTTCTTCCTAGGCCTGCTGGAGTTTCGCGACAATCGGACGATGCGTTCACAATTTGGCATTTGTGCAAAACATGCACCCCCACAAATGTTGAAAGCCGATCGCAATGGAAAATCTGACGGATACATCTTGATCACGTGGCGAAGAATGTTGTCAGACAGAAATGGGCATGGCCTTTTTATGGGAAGTTGCATCATGTCCATATCCAGGGGGTGTCTCATTCCTTGGCCTACTGGGCGAGTGCGTGCAACGTTTCACAGTTCACACCAATCAGTACAATGGTTCGGTGCCAGAGATAAGCTGCTCACAGGCACACAGACACACACACAGACACACACACACAGACACACACACAGACAAACACACAGACACACACACAGACACACACACACACACAGACAGACAGGAGCAGAAACATAGCCTTAGGCCACCCAGCCTTCGGCTGTCCGTCCGTCCGTCCTGGCGGAGACAAGTACATTTCTGATGTCCGGTAGCTGACTATTTCAAAACCTAGACAACTTCTTACTGGGCTTAGATCTGCTTGTTCAGATCAGCCAACACAGGGAAGCTGGCAGAACCTTCAGTAAAACAGCCGGGACAACGCTCCATATGTCCCAGACTCTTCTCCCTTCTGCAGTGGCGTGCACAGACATTTAGAGGGGCAGGTGCTCAAGTGAAAAAAGGGCAGCTTGTGCAGCGTGTGGAACCGGCCGGTTGCCTTAATAGTGTGAGATTTATAGATTTTGGGGCCTAAATAATATATTAGAAGCGTTTTATCAAGAATTAACCAATGTCACCATGGGCCACATACTGTAAAAAAACCTCTAGCACCCCTTAGTGTCTATCTGTGCATGCCACTGCCCTTCTGGCTGCAAAACTATGGAATGAACTTCCCATTGCAACTGCAGACTCACTCCCGATCTTTCGCCGTAGTCTGAAAACTCCATCTTAGCCCGTAGCACTTGCCGTTGCACTTGCACTGGGCTCAACGACCTTGCAGGCGTATGCAAAGACTGAACTTGTGTAATTTAGATATCATATTATGTAGACATTAGTACTCTATATTGAATACTCATAGTTTCATTGTACAGATTGTACTGTTAGACAGTTCTTAGTTTTAGAAAAAGTCTGTGTGCTTTTCGCCTATTTTAACTGCGCATTTGTTGTTAGTGTACATTGATTTTATGATGTCATAGGTTTTCCCCCCAATGCCACTTTCCAAGTTTCAGACCCTCATGCCAAATCGAATCGAATGCTTTTTTGAAGTCGACAAAGCAGGAGAATAATTTGCTTTTGTTTATTTGGTTGTCAATTAGGGTGGTGAGAGTGTAAATGTGGTCTGTTTGGTAGAAAGCCAATTTGTAATTTGCTCAGGATATTGCTTTCTGTGAGGAAATTTAGAATTCTGTGGTTGAGGATCATGCAGAGGATCTTTCCGAGGTTGCTGTTTACACAAATTCCACTCCACTTTTGTGGAGTGGCATTATCAGCCCTTGATTCCATGTGCTGGGGAAAATCCCAGAGCTGAGCACGATATGTAGGAGTTTTAATATGGCCAGTTGGAATTTGAGGTCGGTGAATTTTATCCTTTCATTTAGAATTCCGTCTGCCCCACAGGCCTTCTTTGTTTTAAGTGTTTTTATTTTGTCTTGTAGTTATTTTAGGTTGATTTGGGAATCTAGTGGATTCTGGTAGTCTTTTATGGCTGACTCTAGGTTTTGTAGTTTATCTTTTAATTGTTTTTGCTCTTTGTTCTTCTCGATTGGGCCAAAGAGGCTAGAACAGGGGTACTCAACTGGCGGACCGCGGTCCACGACCGGACCGCGGACCACGACCGGACCGCGGACCACCTCTCTGCGGACCCTAGGCTTTTTTTTTTGCATCGGGTCAGGCCAGCAAAAAAAGATCTCTCCTAAGCTCAGGCCAGGCCAGCCACAGTCAATTTCAATTCAATTCAGGCAGTGTTGCTGCAGCACAACTACATTGTGCGTCTTACGTTAATGGAGGGAAGAAGTTAATAATATAAATAACATCAGATGGTTCATTTCTCATGTGAAATTGCTGCAAAGGCCCCCAAAATGTCCCCCAAGGGCCCCCAAAATTCTGGCGCGTGCTATGCGCGCGAGCAGTGTGATTTGGATTTGGAGTTCCACTCCGGGCCTGCACTCTGCACCCCATTATTGGTTGGTTGGAAGGGGATCTGATTTGTATAAGCTTGGCTTGACCATACTAAACGGGCATAGAGCCCCGCTCTCCGATGGACGCCGCGCATGGGACCGGACCTCGGTCTTATTCAAAAAAATATTTGTGGACCTTCATCATTTCTAGTTGAGGACCCCTGGGCTAGAAAAATGGTTCACCCATATATCTCCATTTTGGATGGGTAATTCGTCCTGTTTTAGCTTATTAAGTCTGTTCCAGTTTTCCCAGTAGCGGTTTGTCTGTATGGAATCCTCAATATCTTGCAATACAAACTGACTGTAAACATATCCTTAATAATAGAGAAAATCATAACTGAATACTGAAATCAGATATAATAATTTCTTTTTTTTTCCAAAATGGGTTAATAGCACAGGCAGACTCTTCACATATAGAGCATGTCTGAAATAAGTGTCAGAGCTGAAATTGTAAATAAAAATGTAAATATGAAATAAATGCTTAAACATGTAGCTATAGGTGTAATGTTAGAGACCACAGAAGTGAACATTTCAAGCCTGTTTTCTCAACTCGCTTTTTTCTGCAAGACATTACTCTATAAGCCATATCTCCAAAACCGGTGGGTCAAACTGAACAACCAATATGTCAATTTGAAGCTATGATTCCCTCCTTTCATAGGACATGAAAAAAACGAAAATTAAAAAAAAACCCAATGGCAGTCCCTCAGTCAAATTTGGTCACATATAATAATTTGGGTACCCCCCAAAATAATACGGCGACCCCCCCCCCCCCCCCCCCCCCGAGGGATCGCGACCCACGGGTTGAGAACCCCTGGGTTAGGGGTTAAATCTCTTCCTCAGGGACACTTGGACACAGACTGCAGTAGACAGTATTTCATTATGGATGGGCCTTCACTACTTCACTAATTGGACAGCATCTCATTGTGAATGAACTTTCACTACTCCACTAATTAGGAAAAAGAGCTTGAGCCATCTCCCCGGCCCCTTTGCAACGTTGGTGCCACTGGTGCGTCTTTATAGAGTTTTATAATGTCAAGGGATCGATGTTTTGATACGGCTTTAGGCCGCGGATGCACGTTTAATACCGTTTTGACCTGAGATCAGATTCTAAAATTGTCTTCTAAATCCTGACAGTTTTCTGAAAAAGCTATGTTTCTATGTCAGTCGTTCTTCGATTTAAAAAAAATAGCGGACCTACAAGCTCGTAGCGCGCCACTCGGAGGCGCACTATGAGCTTGTAGATCTGCTATTTTTCAATAGCTAAAGCATAACGTAATGTTAACGCCAAAAGGGGTTCCCGCCCCAAAATTTGATTAATACCGTTTCACTGTACACAGCGTTTAACCACTTTAACCATTATTTTAAACTTTAGCTGTTGGAAAAACAGCAGATATACAAGCTCAGCACGACTGACACTGGAAGTGATAGCCTCTAGGCTGTGTACCTGGGTACAGTCTATGGTACTAACGTGCGGACGACTAATTTCCTTAGCGTGAGCACAGATTAATGTTTTATAAGGTCCCAAACATGGTACTTCATCCCATTTTGAGCAGAAAAAACACTACTAATCCTGTGCGGTCAGTCACGTGTACCGCGGATTATCATGTAGGCTGTTCCTACAATGGGAGGCCTGTGGAGGCTAGCAAAGGAAGCTAACAGAAGCTAACGGAAGGCCTGTGGAGGCTATAGCAACAGAATGGAAGTGGAAAAAAGGAACCAATAATATATATTTTTAATCAAATCTCGTGTTTCTCGTGGATGGACCAGATGGTAATAATATAGCTTTCCTCGAGATATCTTGTGGGTGGCTTGGATTGGGCCAATGTAGGTTTTTCAGAAAACCGTATTTAGAAGACATTAGAATCTTGTCTCAGGTCTCAATGGGTTCATTGAGGTTCAATTGAGGTTCATTGGGTTCAACTCACCTATGCTTTCTATGGCATAGGCAGCTCCCGGCAGGATCCGCCAGGGAGAAACTGTGCCCAGCTGCTGGACATGAGACTAATTAATTAGAGCGACAGAGAGAGAGAGAGAGGAGTGTGTGTGTGTGTGTGTGTGTGTGTGTGTGTGTGTGTGTGTGTGTGTGTGTGTGTGTGTGTGTGTGTGTGTGTACGGGTGTGCGTCAATTTAACAAAGGTGCAGACAATCCGAAATCAGCAGAGAGTGATCGACGTTTGCGCTACTCTATGCCGTATTGAAGTGGACTCGGACCCAGACTTTTTTTTCCTCCCTGGAAATAAAAACGTCTGTGTTTCCGAGGCTATTTAACTCTGCGACGGAAATGTTTGTACACTGACATGTTGAAGTTACAGACCAGTTCTCCATTTGATCCTGATTACTTACTGTCCATCATTTAGCTGGGGAACCCCCTCAAGGACACCCCCTAGCTGGGGAACCCCCTCTTTGACATCTGTTCTCATGAAATGCCTGGAGAAAATGGTTATCTCTTATATCAAGAGCATAATTCCTGCTAGTATTGATCCTTTACAGTTTGCTTACTGTGCAAATAGATCTGTGGATGATGCAATCTCTCTTGCTTTACACACTGCCCTGGTACATCTAGAAAAGAAAAGCTCTTATGTCAGACTACTGTTCATAGACTATCGTTCCGCATTTAACACTATTGTACCATCTAAATTAGTGTTGAAACTCAGTGGCCGTGGTGTGGGCAGCTCCATCTGTAACTGGCTATTTGATTTTCTGACGGGTAGGCCCCAGTGTGTTCGCATAGGAGAGAGAAGCTCATCCACAATTCTCACCAGAACCGGTGCGCCCCAAGGCTGCTGCCTCAGTCCTCTGCTGTACAGCTTGTTTACGTTTGATTGTGTCGTCAGATACGAGAATAACATCATAATTAAATTTGCGGATGATACCACAGTGATCGGACTAATAACCGACGGTGATGAGAGGGCCTATAGGAGGGAGATAGAGTAACTAGACTCTATGGTGCGATAACAACAACCTCTCACTTAACACCAATAAGACCAAAGAAATCATTGTAGACTTTAGGAAGTCCAAAGGCATCCACACCCCCATTTCCATCAAAGGGTCATCCCCTCAACCCCCTCAAGGACACCCCCGGGGGTCCCCCTAGCTGGGGAACCCCTTCAAGGACTCCCCCGGGGGTCCCCACGTTGATAATCAATGGAATAGAGCAGTGGGGTCCAGACACCCCTAGGGGTCCTTGAGAGAGTTCATGGGGGCCCCCCAGCTAAGGAAAGGAAAGGAAAGGTACTATGTTTACCCAGGGTAACTGGACTAAGCTCAAGAACTTGTTTACAGCCAGGCCCTGCTCATAGAACATTTCATGGTAGAGGTTCAATGCCTTGCTCAAGGGCACTTCAGCGGTGGTCATTTTAACGTGCCGGTCCGGGGATACGAACTAGCGACCTTCCGATATCAAGACCCAGTTAAATCAACAGTGATTTATAATATACATTGGGGGTCCCAGAGATATAAATGCCATTAAATGGGGTCCGTAGTACTCAGTAGCTTAATGCAGGTCAAACTGGCGGTCCTTGAAATGAAAATGGTTGAAAATCACTGCACTCCTTGGCGTATATTTTCTAAATGGGGGGTCCGCGGGCTAATGAGTGTCAATCTGGGGGTCCTTGACATGAAAAGGTTTGAGAACCACTGCGGGATAGAGAATGAACTGGTTGAACTGAGACCATACCGTGTAAAAACCACCGGTTGAGACCAATCCCATCAAATATTGATGCTTTTTTTTTTTTTTTTTTCAATCGGTGTGTGGTTACATCGACATCGTGTAATGAAGGAAAATGTGGTGGCACCGGCTGGCAGCGGGACAATGGCCGACACAATATCCGATTTATGTTGTTTCAGCGTGGCACGCGGTCGGATATCTATCAGACACGGGTGTGATCATGATGATGGTGATGATGTTGACGGGGGTGACACGACTGACAACTGTCCCACGCAGCGTTTATTTATTTACGACGTTAACTCAATACAGTGTATTAAGTTATACCATTTTCTGTAACTCGAGGACCCGGGCTGGTAACAGGAGCGCTAACAGTAAATGGTGCTTAATGGATCGCGAGTGTTGCCCTAAAGCCGTGATTCTTAACCTTTTCAAGGACACGGCGGACCCAGTGTGATATACGATAGGCCCAGGGGGTCTTCAACAGGGGGTCCGGGACCCCCAGGTTATCCTCAGAGTAACTACAGGGTGCCCGAATCTTTACATTAACCACTTGAGCATTAGTGTCCCTTTTCTGATTAGCCAGAAATAGCACGAGCTCACAGCGCCTGTATAAGGGGCTATTGTTATGGCTGAGGGAAGATGCATCATATTAGCTGAGGTTTTGTAATACAGGGATTCCGCCAGTACAGTTACATTCCATACTAAAATGTTCAAAATAATAAGTGCGTAATCGACCTTATTTTTTAAGAATTTATTTAGTTTTCACTGTTGCTGCACTTAAAATCTAAATTAAAGGACCACTTCACCACTTTTCAACCTATCTTCATATAATAGGTAAATAGGTCCTCACTAATAATCATGATAAAATGGCACGAATTATTTCTACTCAGTCTGTGTCTCATAGGAGGGCTGTGGGCAGTTTAGAAACCGTCTTCCAGTGACATCATCATTAGGCAGATAACTTTTTGAACAAGATATTAAAAAAAAAAGTTGTTTAGATTTTCTTGTAGGTCTGCTATTTTTTTTTTAATCGTGAAAATGCGTCACAAATCTTTGAATATATATTTTTTCAGAAGACTTTTTTTTCTTTTTTCTACAGGTTAGTGGACACGACGTTGTGAGCTTGTTCTTTTCAAAATAGTAATAAATTGGCCAAACCGTCTAAGGGACAGGGGGGGGGGGGGGGGGGGGGGATACTAAGGCCCCACATGCCAGCAGAGTGAGTGACGTGTCTAATATTGCATCAGGTGTGGTTAATAATGCATCAGCGTGTTTCAGTTGTTTTGTCCCTAATGTATTCCAGAGTAACCGTGTGGCCAGGGACCATGCAGCGCTGACCGAGGCTGACGTAGACCAGCTGAGACAGCTGAGTAACAGAGACCCGCTGTCTGAAATCACCGAGCAGGAAAAGGACTTCCTCTGGAGACACAGGTATAACACAGTGGTATTATTATTATTGTAGCATGCAGTGCAATGTAAAATTACCCTTTAACCCATTTAGGCCTGACGTCGAATTATTTTAAAATAACTTCTAAATCCTGAGTTTTCTCAAATACCTATGTTTCTATACGAGTGGTGCTCAATATTTCATGTCAAAATTACTAGAAGACAAATGTTTTGACAAGTATAGTGAAAAAAGGAAATCTGCTATTTTCACTAGTTTGGGCCCCGGGCTAAAACGTTTGGGAACCACATGGATCTTAATTGGAAAGTGGGATATGAAGACAGATATCCACATTGGGATATTGTGTTTAACATGAGTTACATGTTGAATGTCTTCTCTGTACCAGACACTACTGTATGAACGTACCTGAGGTCCTTTCAAAGATTCTCCTGTCTTCTGTCTCTACCAGACACTATTGTATGAACGTACCTGAGGTCCTTTCTAAGATTCTCCTGGCCGTCAAGTGGAACTCCAGAGACGAAGTAGCACAGGTACAAGTACAACAATGCTATCTCAACTCACACGCATGCACGCACGCACGCACACACACACACACACACACACACACACACACACACACACACACACACACACACACACACACACTCCTCTACTCCACTACTCCACTTGAATTCCGAAATAGTTTGAGAACTACATATTTTAGTAGGCATTTGTAGAATCGAACATTAAAACCGGGAAAGCTTTGGTGTCATTTTATATTTTTGGCTATTCAAAAAACTGCAGATATACAAGCTCACAGCACTTCACTTCGTGCCGCGCTATGAGCTTGTACGTCTGCTGTTTTTTTTTTTTGTGAGGCCTGCTTGTTTAGAAGCCATTCGTAGAACCAGGCCTCAGGTCTTAAACCAATGTGAAATAAATCAAACGAATTCAGTATTTAAGTCCGACGTCATTTTGTAGTGCTATGTTACGTCCGGGTCCAAGTGGCACCAGCTCCCGTCCGCATCTCATTGTAAATCTAAATGCGTGAATCTTTTTACAATGACGTTATTTTTCAGAAAGGAAGCCATTGAGGGTTAAAATGGGTCTTAATGCTTCCAACTCGAGTAGAATTATTAATGTTTCGTACAAGTGTCCATGACAACAAAAAAATATTGTTATTATATATATATATTATATATTGTTATTATTGTCATTAGTATTGAAGGTGGCAACATTTGCTCTGTAAAATATTTCGGGGGCATATTTAGAATGTGTGCAGGCTTGAGTATGTTGAATCTAGTTTGCATTCATGAGGATTTAGTTGACACAATAAAATAAAATGGCGATAGTAGGCCTATTCCATGTGGGGCAGACGGCCTGTCACAGCCAGATTTGGGAGAGCAGTGCAGCTTTGTTGTTGCAAGGAAAGCGGTAAAATTAGACTTTCGTGGTTGTTTTTGTCTCAGATTTAGTCCGACGGAGCGTCACAGTATAACTATGGGGACACAAAAGCGACACAAAAGTAGGACCCGGAAGTATCTCAGGAGGGGGCGCTCACGTCACAGCTAAAATACTGACAGATGTACTGATAGTGAATGAACTAGAGTTGTTCTTCCTCAGATGTTCTGATAGTGAATGAACTAGTGTTGTTCTCCCTCAGATGTACTGATAGTGAATGAAGTAGTGTTGTTCTCCCTCAGATGTACTGATAGTGAATGAACTAGTGTTGTTCTCCCTCAGATGTACTGATAGTGAATGAAGTAGTGTTGTTCTCCCTCAGATGTACTGATAGTGAATGAACTAGTGTTGTTCTCCCTCAGATGTACTGATAGTGAATGAACTAGTGTTGTTCTCCCTCAGATGTACTGATAGTGAATGAAGTAGTGTTGTTCTCCCTCAGATGTACTGATAGTGAATGAACTAGTGTTGTTCTCCCTCAGATGTACTGATAGTGAATGAAGTAGTGTTGTTCTCCCTCAGATGTACTGATAGTGAATGAACTAGTGTTGTTCTCCCTCAGATGTACTGATAGTGAATGAACTAGTGTTGTTCTCCCTCAGATGTACTGATAGTGAATGAACTAGTGTTGTTCTCCCTCAGATGTACTGATAGTGAATGAACTAGTGTTCTTCTCCCTCAGATGTACTGATAGTGAATGAACTAGTGTTCTTCTCCCTCAGATGTACTGATAGTGAATGAACTAGTGTTGTTCTCCCTCAGATGTACTGATAGTGAATGAACTAGTGTTCTTCTGCCTCAGATGTACTGATAGTGAATGAACTAGTGTTGTTCTCCCTCAGATGTTCTGATAGTGAATGAACTAGTGTTGTTCTCCCTCAGATGTACTGATAGTGAATGAACTAGTGTTGTTCTCCCTCAGATGTACTGATAGTGAATGAACTAGTGTTGTTCTCCCTCAGATGTACTGATAGTGAATGAACTAGTGTTCTTCTCCCTCAGATGTACTGATAGTGAATGAACTAGTGTTGTTCTCCCTCAGATGTACTGATAGTGAATGAACTAGTGTTCTTCTCCCTCAGATGTACTGATAGTGAATGAACTAGTGTTCTTCTCCCTCAGATGTACTGATAGTGAATGAACTAGTGTTCTTCTCCCTCAGATGTTCTGATAGTGAATGAAGTAGTGTTGTTCTCCCTCAGATGTACTGATAGTGAATGAACTAGTGTTGTTCTTCCTCAGATGTACTGCCTGCTGAAGGAGTGGCCGTCCATCCGCCCTGAGCAGGCCATGGAGCTGCTGGACTGTAACTACCCGGATCCCGTGGTCAGACACTTCGCCGTGCGCTGCCTCGACAAGTTCCTGACCGACGACAAACTGTCCCAGTACCTCATTCAGCTGGTGCAGGTAGGACTGTGTTCACTGGTTTATTCAGCTGGTGCAGGTAGGACTGTGTTCACTGGTTTATTCAGCTGGTGCAGGTAGGACTGTGTTCACTGGTTTATTCAGCTGGTGCAGGTAGGACTGTGTTTACTGGTTTATTCAGCTGATGCAGGTAGGACTGTGTTCTAGGGCTGGGTGCAATAACCGCAATACCGCCATACCGCCGGTATGTAACGCATACCGCGGTTACTGGTTTATTCAGCTGGTGCAGGTAGGACTGTGTTCAGTGGTTCATTCAGCTGGTGCAGGTAGGACTGTGTTCACTGGTTTATTCAGCTGGTGCAGGTAGGACTGTGTTCAGTGGTTCATTCAGCTGGTGCAGGTAGGACTGTGTTCAGTGGTTCATTCAGCTGGTGCAGGTAGGACTGTGTTCAGTGGTTCAGTCAGTGGTTATTCAGCTGGTGCAAGGTCAGCTTTTGAGCCACTGACCACCATTTAGACTCTCAGGCCCAAATCTAAAGAATATTTTGTTATCGTTGGATAAGATTTGGTCCCCAATTCCATGCTGTATTGATGTCGTTACCATTAGGAGAGATAACAGGCAAACGTTGATCAAAAATAACAATAATTTTTTCCAGTTTGTCATGTGTCTATGAAATAAACAGTAATATAGTGACATCACATTATCAGCCCCTCCCCTAACCCCTCCCCCTTTATCATACAACTACAGCTGTGGGTGCGGCTTCAGTTCACCCATTTCCACCCATCAAACCAGGCATACTTGATGAACTGGTGGGCGTGTCCACATAAAAATTATATTTTAACAAATACAAAAAATAAAAAAAAGTTCTATAATAATAATACCTGATGATCATGTTTTAGGGTGGAAAAGAATTGTGGCACTCCATCTGTGCGGGAACCCCTTTTGGTGTTTTACCCCCTCAGGCCGGGAACCCATTTTTTGAAAAGAATTGCGGCGTAATTTTGGCGTGCACGCATATTTTGGCGTACGCCGAGTTTTATAAATGAGGGCCATAGTGTCTCAGAAATGCCTCTCTCTCCTCTCGTCTGCTATAGGTGTTAAATGCCTCTCTCTCCTCTCGTCTCCTATAGGTGTTAAATGTCTCTCTCTCCTCTCGTCTCCTATAGGTGTTAAATGTCTCTCTCTCTCTCCTCTCGTCTGCTATAGGTGTTAAATGTCTCTCTCTCTCTCCTCTCGTCTCCTATAGGTGTTAAATGTCTCTCTCTCTCTCCTCTCGTCTCCTATAGGTGTTAAATGTCTCTCTTTCTCTCCTCTCGTCTGCTATAGGTGTTAAATGCCTCTCTCTCCTCTCGTCTCCTATAGGTGTTAAATGTCTCTCTCTCCTCTCGTCTCCTATAGGTGTTAAATGTCTCTCTCTCCTCTCGTCTCCTATAGGTGTTAAATGTCTCTCTGTCCTCTCGTCTCCTATAGGTGTTAAATGTCTCTCTCTCCTCTCGTCTGCTATAGGTGTTAAATGTCTCTCTCTCCTCTCGTCTCCTATAGGTGTTAAATGTCTCTCTCTCCTCTCGTCTCCTATAGGTGTTAAATGTCTCTCTCTCCTCTCGTCTCCTATAGGTGTTAAATGTCTCTCTCTCCTCTCGTCTCCTATAGGTGTTAAATGTCTCTCTCTCCTCTCGTCTCCTATAGGTGTTAAATGTCTCTCTCTCCTCTCGTCTCCTATAGGTGTTAAATGTCTCTCTCTCCTCTCGTCTGCTATAGGTGTTAAATGTCTTTCTCTCCTCTCGTCTCCTATAGGTGTTAAATGTCTCTCTCTCTCCTCTCGTCTCCTATAGGTGTTAAATGTCTCTCTCTCCTCTCGTCTCCTATAGGTGTTAAATGTCTCTCTCTCCTCTCGTCTCCTATAGGTGTTAAATGTCTCTCTCCTCTCGTCTCCTATAGGTGTTAAATGTCTCTCTCCTCTCGTCTCCTATAGGTGTTAAATGTCTCTCTCCTCTCGTCTCCTATAGGTGTTAAATGTCTCTCTCTCCTCTCGTCTCCTATAGGTGTTAAATGTCTCTCTCCTCTCGTCTCCTATAGGTGTTAAATGTCTCTCTCTCCTCTCGTCTCCTATAGGTGTTAAATGTCTCTCTCTCCTCTCGTCTCCTATAGGTGTTAAATGTCTCTCTCTCCTCTCGTCTCCTATAGGTGTTAAATGCCTCTCTCTCCTCTCGTCTCCTATAGGTGTTAAATGTCTCTCTCTCCTCTCGTCTCCTATAGGTGTTAAATGTCTCTCTCTCCTCTCGTCTCCTATAGGTGTTAAATGTCTCTCTCCTCTCATCTCCTATAGGTGTTAAATGTCTCTCTCTCCTCTCGTCTCCTATAGGTGTTAAATGTCTCTCTCTCCTCTCGTCTGCTATAGGTGTTAAATGCCTCTCTCTCCTCTCGTCTGCTATAGGTGTTAAATGCCTCTCTCTCCTCTCGTCTGCTATAGGTGTTAAATGTCTCTCTCTCCTCTCGTCTCCTATAGGTGTTAAATGCCTCTCTCTCCTCTCGTCTGCTATAGGTGTTAAATGCCTCTCTCTCCTCTCGTCTGCTATAGGTGTTAAATGTCTCTCTCTCCTCTCGTCTCCTATAGGTGTTAAATGCCTCTCTCTCCTCTCGTCTGCTATAGGTGTTAAATGCCTCTCTCTCCTCTCGTCTGCTATAGGTGTTAAATGTCTCTCTCTCCTCTCGTCTCCTATAGGTGTTAAATGTCTCTCTCTCCTCTCGTCTCCTATAGGTGTTAAATGCCTCTCTCTCCTCTCGTCTGCTATAGGTGTTAAATGTCTCTCTCTCCTCTCGTCTCCTATAGGTGTTAAATGCCTCTCTCTCCTCTCGTCTGCTATAGGTGTTAAATGCCTCTCTCTCCGCTCGTCTCCTATAGGTGTTAAATGTCTCTCTCTCCTCTCTTCTCCTATAGGTGTTAAAGTACGAGCAGTACCTTGACAATCCTCTCGTCCGCTTCCTGCTCAAGAAAGCCTTAACCAATCAAAGGATAGGACACTTCTTCTTTTGGCATCTGAAGTGAGTTGGTGGCTGACATCATGTGTGCAGGTGTCAGCATGGGCACACTTGAGCCGACAGCCGCGGACAGAAGAAGCTGTGTTTTACGTCAATTCCGAGTTTTTAGACAGCTGGTGGATGGAAAAGAAGCTCCACCCCCGCGGCTGATTGTCGCGGAGGAGAGCGTTTCCGGGAATCGGTCCGTCGCGGCACTCAGCTTCTTCTGTCCACGGCTGTCGGCTCAAGTGTGCCCCTGCTGACTTTCTCTCTCTCTCTCTCTCTCTCTGCTTTATTGTCACATTACCCAGGGGGCAAACCACCCTTTTTTTAGGAAACCTGCATTTGCCATGACCTCAAAGGTTGTCCACCAGAAATAGTATCTATGACCCCATAGGATCACAACCTATATGGACAACCCGGTCAATTTTTAGCTGGAAGTCCAATATGGCCGCCGCAATATTGGCCCCTATTAGTTATAATGGGGGGTGAATAGGGCAAAATTTTAAACCAAAACCAAAATCCACGAAACTTCTCAGGTTGATCAATGATATAAATATGAACATATTTTGTATTGAAGGTTTCCATGAAATTCAATATGGCCGCCACAATATGGCCGCCACAATATTAGCACCCAGAAAATAGGTTTGGCTCTAACTTCTGAACCAGATGAGCTAGAAACGCAAAATCAGTGTCTATTTCATGTTTTCTGACCATGAGAGACTCAATGGAATACCTATTTTTATTATTGGGTGTGTCTGGACCCTTATTGTGCATATTTACAAGATGGTGACTACCCGAAATAGTGCTTTACCATGATTTCTACCATGATTGTTGACTGTTTTGAATATCGTCACCTTATTAAACTAATTGCCTAAGTCATTTTTTGCCAAACTGCTTTTTTGGCCTAAATCACCACCTGGTGATGCTGGCCACCTCTGGTAAAATCACCCGAGCCCTAATGTAAAAGGCCTTCCTGTTACGCCCTATTAAAACAATGGCCTATGTCAAGAGGGAGACTTAGGCCATATTATTTTGCCTAAGTCATAATAAAATGTGACTTAGGCCATTTTAACACACCTTTCAAAATGGGAGTGAATGGGAGTGAATGGGAGGTACTGTTACTATGGGACTGATAGAATGGGAGTGAATGGGACTGAATGGGAGTGAAAGGGAGGTACTGTTACTATGGGACTGATACTATGGGAGTGCATGGGAGGTACTGTTACTATGGGACTGATACTATGGGAGTGAATGGGAGTGAAAGGGAGGTACTGTTACTATGGGTAACAGTACCCGGCCAGGAGACAACCCACAGAGCCTA
The DNA here is from genome assembly GCF_964188405.1 of Protomyctophum parallelum. NCBI lineage: Eukaryota > Metazoa > Chordata > Actinopteri > Myctophiformes > Myctophidae > Protomyctophum > Protomyctophum parallelum. The sequence goes on from NC_139701.1 coordinate 54,233,423, forward strand.
GTCCCTCCATGTGCCAGAAGTGTACCTCCCAGCCTTGGCAGAGTAGTTCTGGAGTAGTTCCAACTGATTGTGTGCCCCTGGTTTTTCCCTAGTGGGACTGATTGAGGGTAGCTACTGGGACGTAAGTCGGGACTTGATCACTCCCGGCTGGGTCGCCTAAGTGATGGGTATGATGTTGAGAGATCCGAAACACCGTTGACCTCAGGATACATCACTGAGGATACGTCCCAGGTGCATCCATGCGATGTTTTTTAGTTATAGTTCTTCTATTTATATAGTGACTCATAGGAATAGACTATGTGACAACCAGGTATAGTCTGGTGACACCGGAGAGACGGGTGACAGCCGGAATGTAGACGGCACCCGCGTGAGCAGTATGGGTTAGTGCCCCAGCCTGTGTCCTCTGTGAGGATGAAGTCCAACAACCCTCTGTGAGGCCTTTGGGAGGGCCATGCAAGCAGCAAGCGGAACCGCAGCACCATGACCCTGCGGAACCATTGCCCAAAGCCCACCACTCCTGAATGAACTGTCTGGTGCTGGGACTCTGGTGCAACGCACAGGTCCTCGCTCTACTCCTGGTGAGAGCAGGAGTGGACCTGGTGAGACGTAGGAGGGGCCCGACCAGGAGACAACCCACAGAGCCTAGTCCCTCCATGTGCCAGAAGTGTACCTCCCAGCCCTGGCAGAGTAGTTCTGGAGTAGTTCCAACGGATTGTGTGCCGCTGGTTTTTCCCTAGTGGGACTGATTGAGGGTATAGCTACTGGGACGTAAGTCGGGACTTGATCAACCCCGGCTGGGGTATGATGTTGAGAGACCCGGAACCCCGTTGACCTCAGGATACATCACTGAGGATATGTCCCAGGTGCATCCATGCAATGTTTTTTAGTTATGGGACTGAGACTATGGGAGTGCATGGGACTGAATGGGAGTGAATGGGAGGTACTGTATGGGACTGATACTATGGGACTGAATGGGAGTGAAAGGGAGGTACTGTTAATATATGACTGATACTATGGGAGTGAATGGGAGTTACTGATACTATGGGACTGAATGGGACTGAATGGGAGGTACTGTTACTATGGGACTGATACTATGGGAGTGCATGGGAGTGAATGGGAGGTATTGTTACTATGAGACTGATACTATGGGAGTGAATGGGAGGGAATGTAACTGAATGGGAGGTACTGTTACTATGGGACTGACACGATGGGAGTGAATGGGACTGAATGGGAGTGAATGGGGTGTACTGTTATTATGTGACTGAATTGGAGTGAATAAAAGTGAATGGGAGTGAATGGGGGAGTGAATGGGACTGAATCGGAGTGAATGGGAGGTACTGTTACTATGGGACTGTCACTCCCATTCACTCCCATTCAGAGTGAAAGGGAGTGAATGGTAGGTACTGTTACTATGGGACTGTCACTCCCATTCACTCCCATTCAGAGTGAATGGGACTGAATGGGACTGAATGGGAGTGAGGGAGTGAATGGGAGGTACTGTTACTATGGGACTGTCACTCCCATTCAGTCCCATTCAATCCCATAGTATCAGTCCCATAGTAAAGTAATCTCTAAGATACATTGTTTTGGTCTCTGATTTTATCTGAAATCATTCCTACAACTCTACATAGGATCTGAGGGGAAATGACAATATGCAAGGTCAAATATATATGTCCCTTCTGTGTCATAAATCTTAGCCAATGGATTAATATTGCTTGTGTTTGCTAAAACAGTCAACAATCATGGTAGAAATCATGGTAAAGCACTATTTCGGGTAGCCACCATCTTGTAAATATGCACAATAAGGGTCCAGACACACCCAATAATGAAAATGGGTATTCCATTGAGTCTCTCATGGTCAGAAAACATGAAATAGACACCGAGTTTGCGTTTCTAGCTCATCTGGTTCAAAAGTTAGAGCCAAACCTATTTTCTGGGTGCCAATATTGTGGCGGCCATATTGTGGCGGCCATATTGAAATTCATGGAAACTTTCAATACAAAAAATGTTCATATTTATATCATTGATCAACCTGAGAAGTTTCGTGGATTTTGGTTTTGGTTTAAAGTTTTGCCCTATTCACCCCCCATTATAACTAATAGGGGCCAATATTGCGGCGGCCATATTGGACTTCCAGCAAAAAATTGACCGGGTTGTCCATATAGGTTGTGATCCTACGGGGTCATAGATACTATTTCTGGTGGACAACCTTTGAGGTCATGGCAAATGCAGGTCAACCCCCTTTGCCCCCTGGGTACATCACAGTTTTACAAGTAAAACAAAGTGGGTGAAATTAGTTTTTGTCTATAGTTCCCATCGTGTCGTTTTTCCAAGAAAAAAGAAGGGAAGAAAGGGGGGGGGGGCAAGGCCTGAAAAAAGGAATGTTTAAGCAAAGCTTTTACCACAAAACGTACAAGTAAAGGGGTTCCCCTCATATAAGATACAAGTAAAGGGGTTCCCCCTCATATAAGATACAAGTAAAGGGGTTCCCCTCATATAAGATACAAGTAAAGGGGTTCCCCTCATATAAGATACAAGTAAAGGGGTTCCCCTCATATAAGATACAAGTAAAGGAGTTCCCCTCATATAAGATACAAGTAAAGGGGTTCCCCTCATATAAGATACAAGTAAAGGAGTTCCCCTCATATAAGATACAAGTAAAGGGGTTCCCCTCATATAAGATACAAGTAAAGGGGTCCCCCTCATATAAGATACAAGTAAAGGAGTTCCCCTCATATAAGATACAAGTAAAGGGGTTCCCCTCATATAAGATACAAGTAAAGGGGTTCCCCTCATATAAGATACAAGTAAAGGGGTTCCCCCTCATATAAGATACAAGTAAAGGGGTTCCCCTCATATAAGATGCAAGTAAAGGAGTTCCCCTCATATAAGATACAAGTAAAGGGGTTCCTCCTCCATATAAGATACAAGTAAAGGGGTTCCTCCTCCATATAAGATACAAGTAAAGGGGTTCCTCCTCCATATAAGATACAAGTAAAGGGGTTCCCCTCATATAAGATACAAGTAAAGGGGTTCCCCTCATATAAGATACAAGTAAAGGGGTTCCCCTCCATATAAGATACAAGTAAAGGGGTTCCTCCTCCATATAAGATACAAGTAAAGGGGTTCCCCTCATATAAGATACAAGTAAAGGGGTCCCCCTCATATAAGATACAAGTAAAGGGGTTCCCCTCATATAAGATACAAGTAAAGGAGTTCCCCTCATATAAGATACAAGTAAAGGGGTTCCCCTCATATAAGATACAAGTAAAGGGGTTCCTCCTCCATATAAGATACAAGTAAAGGGGTTCCCCCTCCATATAAGATACAAGTAAAGGGGTTCCCCTCATATAAGATACAAGTAAAGGAGTTCCCCTCCATATAAGATACAAGTAAAGGGGTTCCCCCCCATATAAGATACAAGTAAAGGAGTTCCTCCTCCATATAAGATACAAGTAAAGGGGTCCCCCTCATATAAGATACAAGTAAAGGGGTTCCCCTCATAAAAGATACAAGTAAAGGGGTTCCCCTCATATAAGATACAAGTAAAGGAGTTCCCCTCATATAAGATACAAGTAAAGGAGTTCCCCTCATATAAGATACAAGTAAAGGAGTTCCCCTCATATAAGATACAAGTAAAGGAGTTCCCCTCATATAAGATACAAGTAAAGGGGTTCCCCTCATAAAAGATACAAGTAAAGGGGTTCCCCCTCATATAAGATACAAGTAAAGGGGTTCCCCTCATATAAGATACAAGTAAAGGGGTTCCCCTCCATATAAGATACAAGTAAAGGGGTTCCCCTCATATAAGATACAAGTAAAGGGGTTCCCCTCATATAAGATACAAGTAAAGGGGTTCCCCTCATATAAGATACAAGTAAAGGGGTTCCCCTCATATAAGATACAAGTAAAGGGGTTCCCCTCATATAAGATACAAGTAAAGGGGTTCCCCTCATATAAGATACAAGTAAAGGGGTTCCCCTCATATAAGATACAAGTAAAGGGGTCCCCCTCATATAAGATACAAGTAAAGGGGTTCCCCTCATATAAGATACAAGTAAAGGGGTTCCCCTCATATAAGATACAAGTAAAGGGGTTCCCCTCATATAAGATACAAGTAAAGGGGTTCCCCTCATATAAGATACAAGTAAAGGGGTTCCCCTCATAAAAGATACAAGTAAAGGGGTTCCCCCTCATATAAGATACAAGTAAAGGAGTTCCCCTCATATAAGATACAAGTAAAGGGGTTCCCCTCATATAAGATACAAGTAAAGGGGTTCCCCCTCATATAAGATACAAGTAAAGGAGTTCCCCTCATATAAGATACAAGTAAAGGGGTTCCCCTCATATAAGATACAAGTAAAGGGGTTCCCCCTCATATAAGATACAAGTAAAGGGGTTCCCCTCATATAAGATACAAGTAAAGGGGTTCCCCTCCATATAAGATACAAGTAAAGGGGTTCCCCTCATATAAGATACAAGTAAAGGGGTTCCCCTCATATAAGATACAAGTAAAGGGGTTCCCCTCATAAGATACAAGTAAAGGGGTTCCCCTCATATAAGATACAAGTAAAGGAGTTCCCCTCATATAAGATACAAGTAAAGGGGTTCCCCTCATAAAAGATACAAGTAAAGGAGTTCCCCTCATATAAGATACAAGTAAAGGGGTTCCCCTCATATAAGATACAAATAAAGGGGTTCCCCTCATATAAGATACAAGTAAAGGGGTTCCCCTCATATAAGATACAAGTAAAGGGGTTCCCCTCATATAAGATACAAGTAAAGGGGTTCCCCTCATATAAGATACAAGTAAAGGGGTTCCCCTCCATATAAGATACAAGTAAAGGGGTTCCCCTCATATAAGATACAAGTAAAGGGGTTCCCCTCATATAAGATACAAGTAAAGGAGTTCCCCTCATATAAGATACAAGTAAAGGGGTTCCCCTCATATAAGATACAAGTAAAGGGGTTCCCCCTCATATAAGATACAAGTAAAGGGGTTCCCCTCATATAAGATACAAGTAAAGGGGTTCCCCTCATATAAGATACAAGTAAAGGGGTTCCCCTCATATAAGATACAAGTAAAGGGGTTCCCCTCATATAAGATACAAGTAAAGGAGTTCCCCTCATATAAGATACAAGTAAAGGGGTTCCTCCTCCATATAAGATACAAGTAAAGGGGTTCCCCCTCCATATAAGATACAAGTAAAGGGGTTCCCCTCCATATAAGATACAAGTAAAGGGGTTCCCCTCATATAAGATACAAGTAAAGGGGTTCCCCTCATATAAGATACAAGTAAAGGGGTTCCCCTCATGTAAGATACAAGTAAAGGGGTTCCCCCTCATATAAGATACAAGTAAAGGGGTTCCCCTCCATATAAGATATTATATTAGCCAGTCTCCATTAGCACTGGAGACTGGCAGGTTTAATGCCACCCCTGAAGATGAGAGCTATTGTCTGTTCTGTGATCTAGATGAAATTGAAAACGAAGTTCACTTTTTGTTTTACTGCTCTAAATACGATGACTCAAGGGATATTTTGGTTAATAAGATGTCTTCTATATGTGGGGATTTCCTAGATTTGAATGACTATGTAAAAATGGAGATATGTTTTGCCAAAGGGACTTTCGAGTACTCTGTATACATCTGAGGTGTAATATAATGAATTATGTAACGTAAACATGCTGTGAAATGCATAAATTATGTAATGTAAAACATGCTGTAATTGCAAATGTGAAATGGTGTCTTATAAACCCATGAGGGTTGGGCACAAGGTGTGCATGACAGGAAAATAAATAAACAATCAATCAGTGTTGTTTTCGTCGAGACTAAAACTAAGACGAAAAATGTTCGTCGACTACCTTTTTTCACTGATTAAAACTAAATAAAAACGAATCTATGATGACTAAAACTAAGACTAAATATACTGACAATTTCGTCAACAAATAAAAACTAGACTAAAATGTTAGGAAGGGACTAGTGGACAAGAGATCCAGTTTTATGCTGGGTTACATGCTGAAAATAGCAGATATACAATCTCACAACGCGTCGCAGCGCGACGCGTTGTGAGATTGTATATCTGCTATTTTCAGCATGCAACTAAAGTGTAAAATATGTCATTACAACGACATCAAGGCCTGTCAAAACACATTTTAGTCGACTAAATCAACTGTAGATTTAGTCGACTAAAATCGTATGACATTTAGTCGACTAAAACTAGACTAAACACTAGAACATTCCAGGTGACTAAAAATGTGACTAAAACTAAGTGAAAACTATTCAAGAGACAACGACAAAAAACTAAAACAGAAATTTGCTGCCAAAAACCAACACTGCAATCAATCAATCAATCAAACATTGAAGCCTTTGCTACAACACGTTCACAACCAAACGGTTTGGTTCCCCTCCTTTCCCCAGATCGGAGATGCACAACAAGACGGTGAGCCAGCGCTTCGGCCTGCTGCTGGAGGCGTACTGCAGGGCGTGCGGCATGTACCTCAAACACCTGAGCAGACAGGTGGAGGCCATGGAGAAGCTCATCAACCTCACCGACATCCTCAAGCAGGAGAAGAAGGACGAGACGCAGAAGGTAATGATAAGGGAGAGTGGACGACTGGACCGACGCGCATGCGCACCTTTACACTAGGTTGCATTAATATTCTGACCTGAGATCAGATTCAAAAAATGTCTTCTACATCCTGACAGTTTTCATTCTGACCTGAGATCAGATTCTAAAAAAATGTCTTCTATGTCAGACCTACAAGCTCGTATCGCGCCACTCGGTGGCACGCTATGAGCTTGTAGATCTGCTATTTTTCAATAGCTAAAGCATAACGTAATGCTAACACCAAAAGGGGTTCCCGCCCAAAATGAGTTAAGCAACTAGTTGACTAGTTTACTAGTCGACTAGTAAATCCACTAGTCAACCTTGTTGGTACTAGTCACTAGTTGACTAGTTGATAAGGATTTTTTTTTTTTTTTTTTTTTTTTTTTCTCCAGATTTTGTAGGCCTCAAGATCAGGTAGATTATAGTTATAGTCACCAATGTACACCGTTTCTGAATGTTTTTTAAATGTACTAATAGTGTAATTTATTCCCAAAAAGAGATTTTTCTTTTACATAATAGGTAGTTAAACAACTAGTCGACTAGCAAACCAGGCAACTAGTCAACTAGTAAAAATGACTAGAAGTGAATGCCCTACCTTACACACACACACACGCGCGCGACAATACGTGCGGCAGGTATACAGAGGCTCAATACAAAACAAGCTTCCCAATGTGGGCACGTTGCCCGGCATGTCAGGGACACCATGCAGCGTCAGCGGTGCTTGCAGTGTGCCAGGGCCTTATTTCAGAATCTAAGGTCTAAGATGCATAATTCATGATTTAACCTTTCACACACGCGCGCGACAATACGTACGGCAGGTACAGAGGCTCAATACAAAGCAATACAAAACAAGCTTCCAATGTGGGCACGTTGCCCACTGCATGTCAGGGACACCATGCCGTGCCAACGGTGCTTGCAGTGTGCCAGGGGCCTTAACCCATTCTGACCTGAGATCAGATAAAAAAATGTCTGTTTGAAAATGACAGTTTTCTGAAAAAAGCTGTGTTTCTATGTCAGTGGTTCTTCGATTCTTCAAAAATAGCAGACCTACAGGCTCGTAGCGCGCCACTCGGTGCCACTCGAGCTTGTAGATCTGCTATTTTTCAATAGCTAAAGCATGACATGATGCTAACAGCAAAAGGGGTTCCTGCCCAAAATGGGTTAATTCACAATCTAAGGTCTAAGATGCATAATTCATGATTTAACCTTTTCACACACTGTACTGTATCTAATGGCTATGCTCCTGTCCTGTGCATTATTTCTGTCTACAGGAGGCACACATGCATGCGTACTGTAGTATTGTGCCGGTTCAAATTTCTCACGTTTTGAAAAAACAAAACAAAAAACAAACTCTAAATACATTTGAGAGGAGTTTCTGGTAGGACTGGGGCGATAAGAATTCAACTGATTATCACGATTATTTCAAACATTTGCCTCGTTTACGATTAATTAACAGATCTACAAGCAGATCTACAGCAGATCGGATATTATTAAAAGAGAAATACAGCACCATTGTACAATAAATTATAAAACAGTGTCAAGTAATGTCATGTATGTATACATATATATATATAGGACCTTTTCGTGTTGATTCGTTGAAGAAGAAAGGTTTCTTGATTATTTCAGATTAAGTCGCGTATAAGTGCCCAGTGAACCTGGTTGTTGTGTACACACAGTTTGTGTATACTGCTGGCATTCACATGTGTATCCATGCTGTGTGTGTGTGTGTGTGTGTGTGTGTGTGTGTGTGTGTGTGTGTGTGTGTGTGTGTGTGTGTGTGTGTGTGTGTGTGTGTGTGTGTGTGTGTGTGTGTGTGTGTGTGTGTGCGCGTGCGTGTCTGTCTCTGTCTCTGTGTGTGCGTGTGCGTGTGCGTGTGCGTGTGCGTGTCTGTGTCTGTGTCTGTGTCTGTGTCTGTGTCTGTGTCTGTGTCTGTGTCTGTGTCTGTGTCTGTCTGTGTGTGTGTGTGTGTGTGTGTGTGTGTGTGTGTCTGTATCCGTGTGCGTGCGCGTGCGTGCGTAGGTCCAGATGAAGTTCCTAGTGGACCAGATGAAGAGGCCAGACTACATGGACGCTCTGCAGAACTTCACGTCTCCTCTCAACCCCGCCCACCAACTAGGAAGCCTGCGGTCAGTAGCATTCTGTCCTCTTCCCTTAAAATAGGGTTAAGGTGGTTGAACACATTCTGACCTGAGATCAGATTCTACAAATGTCTTCTACATCCTGTTTTCTGAAAAAGCTATGTTTCTATATGTCCGTCGTTCTTCGATTAAAAAGAAAATAGCAGACCTGCAAGCTCGTAGCGCGCCACTCGGTGGCGCGCTATGAGCTTGTAGATCTGCTATTTAGCTAAAGCATAGCATAATGCTAACACCAAAAGGTGTTCCCGCAGTTAAAGGTGCACTAGCCTGGATGACCTTACAGGTGTGGGCAAAAGGCTAAATGTAACTTAGATAGCATATTATGTAGATATAGCGCTCTATAGTGTATACTCCTACTTCTACTGTTAGACGGATGTTACTGTAGGACCTTAGTTTGCTTACGATCTATGATGACTATTTCTATGTATTTGATTGTGTTTGTATTGTATTTGTATCCCCATGTGTTGTTCTTGCTTACTGTAAATCACCCTGGATTAAGAGTGTCTGCTAAAATGCCTAAATTGTAAATTGTTAAACTAACTGACTGAGGTACTGGGGTACCTCCTCAAACCTCCTCAAAGACCCTTGGGGCATTTCAAACCTCCTCAAAGACCCCTGGGGCATTTCAAACCTCCTCAAAGACCCCTGGGGCATTTCAAACCTCCTCAAAGACCCCCTGGGGCATTTCAAACCTCCTCAAAGACCCCTGGGGCATTTCAAACCTCCTCAAAGACCCCTGGGGCATTTCAAACCTCCTCAAAGACCCCCTGGGGCATTTCAAACCTCCTCAAAGACCCCTGGGGCATTTCAAACCTCCTCAAAGACCCCTGGGGCATTTCAAACCTCCTCAAAGACCCCCTGGGGCATTTCAAACCTCCTCAAAGACCCCTGGGGCATTTCAAACCTCCTCAAAGACGCCTGGGGCATTTCAAACCTCCTCAAAGACCCCCTGGGGCATTTCAAACCTCCTCAAAGACCCCTGGGGCATTTCAAACCTCCTCAAAGACCCCTGGGGCATTTCAAACCTCCTCAAAGACCCCCTGGGGCATTTCAAACCTCCTCAAAGACCCCTGGGGCATTTCAAACCTCCTCAAAGACCCCCTGGTGCATTTCAAACCTCCTCAAAGACCCCTGGGGCATTTCCGGGGTCCCACTTTGTGGGAATCAAGCCCAAAATGTTGGGATTATGTCTGCCTTATATGTGTGGATAAAACATGTTTTTGTCAGGCCAGGTCCTTGTGTGAAACAGCACGAAAGAAGCTTCCTAGTTCCTACTAATAAGAATTACGCTATTGTCGTTCTAAAAAGAAAACTGACGTCCATTAGGGTTTTTTTGAAAGATGTATTGTATTGCTAGTTTGACCAAATTACAACTTCAATAATCTGTTATTAGTACTGTAGTACAGTGTTTCACAATGTGTTGGCTGTGCCCCCTACTGGGGTGCAAAGGTACTGCAAGGGTGAGCTGAGGTGATAAATACAAAACAAAACATTCTATTTGGGGGGAAATGGAATTAGGATCACCGATACTATTATGGTGTTGGCTCAAACTACAGCTGCTTGCTGTGTGCATTAGCCCATTTTGGGGTGGGAACCCCTTTTGGTGTTAGCATTATGTTATGCTTTAGCTATTGAAAAATAGCAGATCAACAAGCTCGTAGCGCGCCACCGAGTGGCGCGCCACGAGCTTGTAGGTCTGCTATTTTTGAAAAATCGAAGAACGACTGACATGGAAACATAGCTTTTTCAGAAAACTGTCAGGATGTAGAAGACGTTTTTAGAATCTGATCTCAGGTCAAAATGTGCATTAAGTGATTCTTTGTTATCAATATGTTTGCCATTGGGGTTTATTCACTACCGCAATTGGGAGGACAAAAACAAACTCTGCGTCTTAACACCACTCTGCTATTTGTGGCAAAGAGCTTTGGCGTGTGGACGCCGGAAAAAGGCGGGTCCAAGTGCAACAGAGCCAACTCCGGTCCAGTGTATGAAAGACAATGGGACCCTTTCGCTAATCCCCACTCCACTCCACTCCGCTCTGCCAGACCAGACTTTACTGTGCTTCAGTTCTCACCCATTGAGATGCATGTTAAAATTACCAGGTTTCTCCATATAAATAATACATCATTTCTGTAGCAAGGGCTTCAAAATGTCTTGTCAACGAGAGGCCTGCAGTATAGGCTGTGCACTGGAAAAGATGGCCATGAATGACATTATTTCAATAAACTAGAAATATGAGGAAATGTTGGAGGGAGAAACGGTATGTTTTACAAACACAGGATATGATGTTGTTTTACCCATTCTGGGCGGGAACCCCTTTTGGTGTTAGCATTATGTTATGCTTTAGCTATTGAAAAATAGCAGATCTACAAGCTCATAGCGCGCCACCGAGTGGCGCGCTACGAGCTTGTAGGTCTGCTATTTTTGAAAGATCGAAGAACGACTGGCATAGAAACATAGCTTTTTCAGAAAACTGTCAGGATGTAGAAGACATTTTTAGAATCTGATCTCAGGTCAGAATGGGTTAATCCAAAGTGCCTTGGACTCTGCATGGCAGGGGGCTGTCCTCCTCCCTGAGCCAAGCTTGCGCCTAACCGCATACCTGAACGGGACCGGGTGTTACAATCCGTTTATACCATCAGATCAACACCAACGTTTGATGACTGATGTACGAACCGTACGGCCATGTCGTAACGTGCCACAGCGATCTAAACAACAGCACGCACCCTTTTATTTTTGGCGGATCTACACTGATCTCATATGGTCGTGATGACTGAGACTTTAATCCATGCGTCTGTCACCGTGGGGAAAGCCACCCCTGTCAGTTGTTCAGTGAGAGAGTCAGGAAGGGTATGTGGCTGCATTCGTGCCATTGGTCGTAAATCCCCGGAGCAGAGCTGAGCTGAGTCACCAACTATACCGACCGAGGTGTTCAGTGAGTGAGGGAGAGAGGGCCGCTCGATAAGTAAACAATATTTCATACAGTTATTTTAGGAGCTGTTGCACATTCAAGTGCAGTCGCTGCCAGAAAGACAAGTCCCTGGCGAACTGGACCGCACAGCCACACAAAAGCACTGCTCCCCGACCCTCAGCACCACCTGATCTGATCCAAGTGCACTTGTGCCATCATGGTCCCTCGAGACTGACGGCGCCGCTATACGCTTACGCTACTGTGGCCCTTGCGTATTAACCCATTCTGACCTGAGATCAGATTCAAAAAATGCCTTTCTTCATCCTGACAGTTTTCTGAAAAAGCTACGTTTCTATGTCAGTGGTTCTTCGATTTTTAAAAAATAGCAGACCTACAAGCTCATAGCGCGCCACTCTGTGGCGCGCTATGAGCTTGTAGATATGCTATTTTTCAATAGCTAAAGCATGACATGATGCTAACACCAAAAGGGGTTCCCGCCCAGAATGGGTAAAAAAAAAAAGAAACACGAAAAAAACAACGAAAAACGTATTCTTTTCCTTATTGTTTTGTTATCGAATGGATTCCCAGATTGGTAGGTTTATATGTCACTTGATGTAGAATGACCCAGTCATTATATCACTGAGCGTGGGGAAGGTTCAGGGAGGGGAAACGTTCTAGGCCCCTCTTTTCACAGCAGTATATGTATGTGTGTGTGTGTGTGTGTGTGTGTGTGTGTGTGTAGGTTAGATGAATGTAGGATCATGTCGTCGGCCAAGCGTCCACTGTGGCTGAACTGGGAGAACGATGACATCATGTCTGAGATGCTGTTTCAGAACAACGAGATCATCTTCAAGAATGGAGACGGTAACGCGCGCACACACACACGCACGCACGCACGCACGCACGCACGCACGCACGCACGCACGCACGCACACACACACACACGCACGCACGCACACACACACACACACAGTCACTTTCACATTCACATTCACACGTACAACCGAACCCTCACCTGTGTGTGTGTGTGTGTGTGTGTGTGTGTGTGTGTTATAGACCTGCGTCAGGATATGCTGACTCTGCAGATCATCAGAATCATGGAGAACATCTGGCAGAACCAAGGACTTGACCTACGGTACGTCATACTGTATGTGGACGAGCAAATCCACTTCACGTCATGATGATAATAGCGCCCCTCACTTCACACAGGTGTGATTTTTGAGGGGCCCAGCTTTTGTCCCCACAAAATGTCCACAACACAAACATTTAATGCCATTGACAATGAAGGGAAAAATGTAGGTCATCTCCTAACGCTGATATCACTGAATCTTTAAATCACTTTCGATTCTAATCAAAAATCTGTGTTTTTGACGGCCCATCGCCGTCCCGTCTCTATAGTCTCGGTAGAATAATTCTTCGCCTCGGGTGGTCGGCGAATGTTTCCGTTAGATGCTATGCTATCTGCACAACAAGATGGAGTCACTGTGTCACCTTGAAAAGGGCTCTGAAGCTGCAAATAGCTGGGCACACCACTTTACTGCATGGTTCCAACTGACGCTGGGCACGCAGGATGCTTCCTTACGTCTGTCTGTCTGTCCCTGGGTCCATGTGGGTCTCATTGTTAACGTGTGTCCATGCAGGATGCTTCCTTACGGCTGTCTGTCTGTCCCTGGGTCCATGTGGGTTAATGTGGGTGTCATTGTTAACATGTGTCCACATAGGATGCTTCCTTATCTCCCTGGGTTAATGTGGGTCTCATTGTTAACGTGTGTCCATGCAGGATGCTTCCTTACGGCTGTCTGTCTGTCCCTGGGTTAATGTGTGTCCACACAGGATGCTTCCTTACGGCTGTCTGTCTGTCCCTGGGTTAATGTGTGTCCACACAGGATGCTTCCTTACGGCTGTCTGTCTGTCCCTGGGTTAATGTGTGTCCACACAGGATGCTTCCTTACGACTGTCTGTCTGTCCCTGGGTTAATGTGTGTCCATAAAGGATGCTTCCTTACGACTGTCTGTCTGTCCCTGGGTTAATGTGTGTCCATGCAGGATGCTTCCTTACGACTGTCTGTCTGTCCCTGGGTTAATGTGTGTCCACACAGGATGCTTCCTTACGACTGTCTGTCTGTCCCTGGGTTAATGTGTGTCCATGCAGGATGCTTCCTTACGGCTGTCTGTCTGTCCCTGGGTTAATGTGTGTCCATGCAGGATGCTTCCTTACGGCTGTCTGTCTGTCCCTGGGTTAACGTGTGTCCATGCAGGATGCTTCCTTACGGCTGTCTGTCCCTCGGAGACTGCGTGGGTCTCATCGAGGTAGTCCGAAGCTCCCACACCATCATGCAGATCCAGTGCAAAGGTGGCCTCAAGGGGGCGCTGCAGTTCAACTCCAACACGTTGCACCAGTGGCTCAAAGACAAGAACAAAGGAGAGATGTGAGTTTTTGGTGTTTGTCTGTTTGTCTGTTTCTTTTAGAGCATCTCTGCTTTATTAGGTATTAAGTTGAACCAGGGCTGGGCGATGTGACTTAAAATCAATAGCATGATCATTTCAAAGCTGTTTCCTCGATTATGGTTTATTCATTATTACTATTATACATTTTAATCTATAAGTTCTGCAACAAATGTAGGCTTATTGATCGTCTATGTTTGTGTTTTCGTATGCCACAGTTTAACGTATAAATCAGTGTAAACTAATTGATTTAGTTGATTATAAAAAATATCATAATCATTTAATTGCTCCAGCCCTAAGTTGAACTGTAAATAATAAGAACTCATTACAAATCACAAGCATATCATATCATCAAGGTTATTTATCTCCTGCAGGAATATTACTTAACACTGAGTGCCACAATTTTTGTATTTTTCCAGTTTTTCATGTGTCTATGACTTCATGGTGACAGTACTTCATTAGACACCCTGGAGTCGTTTTTATGTGCAATGGTGTATTAACTTTGTATTTAGGGTTTCTTAACTTTCTTCCTGGAGGCTGAACCCTTGACAGTCAAACGGGCCAATGAAGTAAACAGTAATATAGTGACATCACATTATCAGCCCCTCCCCCTTTATCATACAACTACAGCTGTGGGTGCGGCTTCAGTTCAGGTGGATCACCACCCATCACCACCCACCAGGCAAACTTAATGAACTGGTGGGCGTTTCCACATAAAAGCATGATTTTAACAAATACTGTACACTTTTTGGAAAAAGTTCTTCCTCCTTATATTATAATAATACCTGATGATCATGTTTTAGAGTGGAAAAAAATTGTGGCACTCCAAAGTTATCAGCCGTCTGCTTCTCTGAAGTCCATTACTGTGCCAGTGTGAGAGTCCATTACTGTGCCATTGTGAGAGTCCATTACTGTGCCAGTGTGAGAGTCCATTACTGTGCCAGTGTGAGAGTCCATTACTGTGCCAGTGTGAGAGTCCATTACTGTGCCAGTGTGAGAGTATCCATTACTGTGCCAGTGTGAGAGTATCCATTACTGTGCCAGTGTAAGAGTCCATTACTGTGCCAGTGTAAGAGTCCATTACTGTGCCAGTGTGAGAGTCCATTACTGTGCCAGTGTGAGAGTCCATTACTGTGCCAGTGTGAGAGTCCATTACTGTGCCAGTGTGAGAGTCCATTACTGTGCCAGTGTGAGAGTCCATTACTGTGCCAGTGTGAGAGTCCATTACTGTGCCAGTGTGAGAGTATCCATTACTGTGCCAGTGTGAGAGTATCCATTACTGTGCCAGTGTAAGAGTCCATTACTGTGCCAGTGTGAGAGTCCATTACTGTGCCAGTGTGAGAGTCCATTACTGTGCCAGTGTGAGAGTATCCATTACTGTGCCAGTGTGAGAGTCCATTACTGTGCCAGTGTAAGAGTCCATTACTGTGCCAGTGTGAGAGTCCATTACTGTGCCAGTGTAAGAGTCCATTACTGTGCCAGTGTGAGAGTCCATTACTGTGCCAGTGTGAGAGTATCCATTACTGTGCCAGTGTGAGAGTATCCATTACTGTGCCAGTGTGAGAGTCCATTACTGTGCCAGTGTGAGAGTCCATTACTGTGCCAGTGTGAGAGTCCATTACTGTGCCAGTGTGAGAGTCCATTACTGTGCCAGTGTGAGAGTATCCATTACTGTGCCAGTGTGAGAGTATCCATTACTGTGCCAGTGTAAGAGTCCATTACTGTGCCAGTGTGAGAGTCCATTACTGTGCCAGTGTGAGAGTCCATTACTGTGCCAGTGTGAGAGTCCATTACTGTGCCAGTGTGAGAGTATCCATTACTGTGCCAGTGTGAGAGTATCCATTACTGTGCCAGTGTAAGAGTCCATTACTGTGCCAGTGTGAGAGTCCATTACTGTGCCAGTGTGAGAGTCCATTACTGTGCCAGTGTGAGAGTCCATTACTGTGCCAGTGTGAGAGTATCCATTACTGTGCCAGTGTGAGAGTCCATTACTGTGCCAGTGTAAGAGTCCATTACTGTGCCAGTGTAAGAGTCCATTACTGTGCCAGTGTGAGAGTCCATTACTGTGCCAGTGTGAGAGCATATCCATGTGTGTGTTTGTGCAGGTATGACATGGCTGTCGATCTGTTTACAAGGTCATGCGCTGGCTACTGTGTAGCTACATTTATCTTGGGCATAGGAGACAGACACAACAGTAACATCATGGTCAAGGATGATGGACAGGTTTGTTCTCTTCTCTTTACTTTTACAAACGCTTCTGTGATGTTAACCCATTTAGGCCTGACGTCGAAATAAATAAAAAGTCTTCTGAAAGAATATATTATACGGTATTCAAAGATTTGTGCCGCATTTTTATCACTCAGTGGCGCGCTATGAGCTATGAGCTTGTACTGTAGAACTGCTATTTTTCAATAGCTAAAGTATAACATAATGCTTAGTTAAAACACCAAAAGGGGCTCCCGTCCAGAAATTCACCTAGTGTAGGTATTATTCAGTGTATACCAGTAGCATTTGAACCCGCGATAGAATGCAAGATCAAGCGATAGCTTTTAGCTGGAATGACTGTTTACTGAAAGTGATGGCGGGACTATGTCCATGAATGGAAAATTTGGAAGTGTAGACATATTATTCTTTGCAGTTATACTGTGAATGTCATTTAGCAACGTTTCTAGCAAATTAGCTCCCTGTCATTCCATCAAACAGCTAACTTTTGAGCCGAATTCCCTGCAGTAAAGAGGCACATCATAAGTTAAGTTATCCATTAATGTTGCAGTCTTTGGAATAATGGTCTGCATTCTTGTCATTATTCTATACATAGGTCATTTGCACCATACTATAGATTAACCCATTTAGACCTGACAAAATGACAGTTTTCTGAAATACCTCATGTTTCTGTATCAGTGGTGCTCCATATTTCATGTCAAGGACCCCAAAAATGATGTAATTGGCCCCCATCTGAAAATATATTATTCCAGGAACCCCCCCAGAAGCAAAGATTTTAGTTAAAAACGTTCGCTCTGAAAGAATATATTCAAACATTTGTGCCTCATTTTCACGATCTTTTCAAAAATAGCAGACCTACAAGCTCGTATGAGCTATGAGCTTGTAGATCTGCTATTTTTCAATAGCTAAAGTATAACGTAACGCTTAAAACACCAAAAGGGGATCCCGTCCATCTCATTCTCCTCCTCTCCTCCAGTTGTTCCATATAGACTTTGGTCATTTTCTGGACCACAAGAAGAAGAAGTTTGGCTACAAGAGAGAGAGAGTTCCCTTTGTGTTGACACAAGACTTCCTCATTGTCATCAGCAAGGGCACCCAAGAGTGCACCAAGACCAGAGAGTTTGAGAGGTATACTTTACTTTATTCTCTATAGATAGATAGATAGATAGATAGATAGATAGATAGATAGATAGATAGATCGATATTTACAGTAGCCTACAGTATGCAGATGGCACACTGTATATTGTAATGTCTTCTTCCTGTGTGGAGATCCAGGAGAGAAGGTTCCGGTCAGGTTGGATGTGAAGACGTGATCTTGTCTAAAAACCTTTATTTTTCTCACATTGTCATATTCTTACATTTTGGCCGGTCCCTCTCATGTTACTCCATCCCCATCCACTCTCTCCTCTCTCTGTGTGTCTCTCTCTCTCTCTCTCTCTCTCTCTCTCTCTTTCTCTCTCTGTGTCTCTCTCTCCCTCTCCCTCTCCCTCTCTCTCTCTGTGTGTCTCTCTCTCTCTAGGTTCCAGGAGATGTGTTATAAAGCCTACCTGGCCATCCGGCAGCATGCTAACCTGTTCATCAACCTGTTCTCCATGATGCTGGGCTCCGGGATGCCTGAGCTGCAGTCGTTCGATGACATCGCCTACATTAGGAAGACTCTGGCGCTGGAGAAGACAGAGCAGGTGACTCTGCTCTTTTAGTTCTATATCTACGCAGTGGTGGGAGGAGTACTCACATTTGTTTTACTTAAGTAAAAGTACCAATACCACAATGTAGACATACTCTGTTTACGCAAGTAAAAGTCCGGTATTCGTCTGGTATATTAATAATTCCCCAATTCTGTTTCGTCTTTACAGACACGCAAATGTGTCCTAGGCTAGTACAAATCAATATCATCGCTTGATGCTTAGCAGAAATGGGGATTAAACAATAATAATTATGTAAAGATTCTTCCTGCCGGCCCAGGCCGTAGCGTAACGGTCTGGGCACCGGACTGGTGATCCAGTCGCGGTGTGCCGCGGGTTCGACTCCCGGACCCGACACGGCCTTTACCGCATGTCATCCCCCCATCTCTCTCCCGTTTCCTGTCAGCCTACTTTCTATCCCTTAAAAAATCAATAAAAGGCGTAAGCCGCAAAAAAAAAAAAAAAAAAAAAGATTCTTCCTGCCTGAGATTTCGGAAAGTGTAGTTCCAGACTCTATATATAGCATTGGGAGATAGAATTGGTGTCTACGCGTACGCGATACTACTGTAACTCTGTTCCGTCCCTCCCTGTGCTGTCGTATTCATACTGTAACTCTGTTCCGTCCTTCCCTGTGCTGTCGTGTTCCTACTGTAACTGTTCCATCCTTCCCTGTGCTGTCGTATTCATACTGTAACTCTGTTCTGTCCTTCCTTGTGCTGTCGTATTCATACTGTAACTGTTCTGTCCTTCCCTGTGCTGTCGTGTTCATACTGTAACTCTGTTCTGTCCTTCCCTGTGCTGTCGTGATCATACTGTAACTCTGTTCTGTCCTTCCCTGTGCTGTCGTGATCATACTGTAACTCTGTTCTGTCCTTCCCTGTGCTGTCGTGATCATACTGTAACTCTGTTCCGTCCTTCCCTGTGCTGTCGTATTCATACTGTAACTGTCCCGTCCTTCCCTGTGCTGTCGTATTCATACTGTAACTCTGTTCCGTCCTTCCCTGTGCTGTCGTATTCATACTGTAACTCTGTCCTGTCATTCCCTGTGCTGTCATATTCATACTGTAACTGTCCCGTCCTTCCCTGTGCTGTCGTGTTCCTACTGTAACTCTGTTCCGTCCTTCCCTGTGCTGTCGTGTTCATACTGTAACTCTGTTCCGTCCTTCCCTGTGCTGTCGTATTCATACTGTAACTCTGTCCTGTCATTCCCTGTGCTGTCATGTTCATACTGTAACTCTGTTCTGTCCTTCCCTGTGCTGTCGTATTCATACTGTAACTGTCCCGTCCTTCCCTGTGCTGTCGTGTTCCTACTGTAACTCTGTTCCGTCCTTCCCTGTGCTGTCGTGTTCATGCAGGAAGCGCTGGACTATTTTATGAAGCAGATGAACGATGCTCACCACGGAGGATGGACTACCAAGATGGACTGGATATTCCACACCATCAGGCAACACGCACTGAACTAACATAACTAACATAACATACTCATACTACTACCGACCATTGAGCAATTAATCCTCTCCATGGACTCTTCAGTTTTCCTCTTCTGCTGCTAATCCCAGGACCTGGCAACACAGCAAGACCTGGCAACACAGCAAGACCTGGCAACACAGCAAGTTAGTCTTTCGCAATATTCAGACTTTTTTTTTTTTTTTAACACAGCAGCTGTATTGTTTAGAACAGCGGGTCCTCAAACGTTTCATTTATTTATTTCAATGTAACTATTTCAATGTAACCGTCGTTCAATTACTGCCGTTATTAACCCCGACACATTTTTTGGTGCCGGTGCCGCTTATATGAACTCTCTTATATGAACTCTTGGGTGCAGGTGAAGCCCAAAAAAACAGCACTTTTTAACAGCAGATTTATTATGATTTTTATAATTTAATTTTTCTTTAAAAAAATAAGTGTATTTATTTATCTATTTTCTTTGCATTTTGTGCACCAGGACAAAGACCGCAACTCACCTCCTCCTCTTCTGCCTATACCGTATATATATTATATACCATCAGTACAACTTTACTCTTTCATTTCATTACTTCTTGTTTTATGTTGATAGAATAGGAGCATTGGGCCGATAGCCTCCTGGCTATGCACGGTAAAATCCTGAGGGTTGACCACTTTAACGCTAATAGCTTCCTCGTTCTGAGTGTATATCGTAGTAGGCGAACATTCGGTGAAATTAGGAGGACATGATGAGCGGAAAATAGCAGATCTATAAGCTCACAGTGCATCGCAATGCAACACCTTGTGATCTTGTACATTGGCTATTTTTGGGAAAGAGATTTGCGGTGACACTTAAGGATTTTACTGTAGATCACTGTCATTTATTTCCCCTTGATGTTTGGCGCGTGCAAAATGATAGGAGTGAACGTAGTCATTTTGTAGCTGTTTGGCGAGTAGTGGGACCCGTGTTCTCTAGCCTCTCTGTCAGCATGCTGAGGGCCAATGAAATGCCTCTGTCAGCATGCTGAGGGCCAATGAAATGCCTCGGTAAAACAACACAGCGCTCCATTTATACACTGACATCCACTGCAACACTCCATTAGGACTCTACAATACGTACAGTACATAACGTATACGGTAGCTTCACTGACTACTACTAGTTGCAGCGTGAAAACCATGGCGTGCATGGCTATGGTGACACTTAGCTGCTTAGCTTCTGCATGCTGCAAAGTGAAACATCCCAGATGCAGTGCTGTGTACGCTAGACTCCAAACGTATATATTTTTTTTTATTGAGGCATGCGTTGCCTTTCAAACCAGCAGCAGGCGACTACTAGACTAGTGACACAACCACCGCCTCATTTCCAAAAGAGAATGCCTGATGGCCGGTGCAGCAATCATCATCCACGAAACTAAAACACCCTTCAGTGTGTCGCTTCAGGGTTAATCACAGTACTGTATTTCTGTCCATTTTCACGTCATGTCATTGGGCAGAATGACATTTTCAATGGCGATACATGAAGCGCATTGTTTTTTGTTTTTTTTTAAAGATATTTTTTTTTGCGGCTTACGCCTTTTATTGATTTTTTAAGGGGCAGATAGTAGGCTGACAGGAAACGGGAGAGAGATGGGGGATGACATGCGGTAAAGGCCGTGTCGGGTCCGGGAGTCGAACCCGCGGCACACCGCGACTGGATCACCAGTCCGGTGCCCAGACCGTTACGCTACGGCCTGGGCCATGAAGCGCATTGTTGTTACATAATTATGAACAAACATAACATATGACCTCTTCGTTGGCAGTTTTGTCCAAAGCATTTCACACTGAGCCTGAACGCCTGGTAGATTTGGAAACGCATTGTTGCTATCAAACTAAACGGGAGCTAAAGAAAAAAGTAGAATCTCTAACCATATCAGTTTAAACGGCTTGCAGCATACTCCGACATACAAACTTTGTTTGGCGAGGTTATAGGCAATAAGGGCCGATTCATACTCCTATTGTACCGCTGTAGTGCCGAAATGATTTCCAACTTGAACCCCCTGAACCTCAAATGACGTCACATTGTAGGCTCTACAGCGCCGAACCGACTTTTATTCGGCTCTAAAATAGGAGTTAGTAAGAGAAATCTATGAAAATCTGGGAACTAAATCGTTACCAAGAAATTTCTTCACCAATGTGTTTCTAAATGTGTCTAATAACATGTACTAAAAGTTTGAAATTCAACTCCTGTGGGAAATTGAGTTATTAGCATAATATGTGACCATACCCATAACATCCTATATAAGGCCAAAAAGTCAAAACTTCATCATTCTTTAAGTAGCATGTGACATATGAAACTAGGGGTTTTTCATGATTCTGAATCCATTCCAAGCATTAGTTTTGCACAAAAAACACTCCTTGGGCTAAATTAGGCCATATCCACTTGACCAATTAATGTGCTGACCTCATCACCTTTCACCTTTGTGATGACGGCTATGGCCGTTTTCCTCCCAAGGAGTGTTTTTTGTGCAAAACGAATGCTTGGAATGGATTCAGAATCATGAAAACCACCTAGTTTCATATGTCACATGCTACTGAAAGAATGATGAAATGTGGACTTTGTTTCTTTATATAGGATGTTGTGGGTATGGTCACATATTATGCTAATAACTCAATTTCCCCCGGGAGTTGAATTTCAAACTTCTAGTACATGTTATTAGACACCTTTAGAAACACATTGGTGAAGAAATTTCTTGGTAACAATTTAGTTCCCAGATTGGTCAAATACCTGATAAAATGCCCTTACTAAGTATGAATCGCACCTATAAGAATCCACTCAGAACTTTGGCAGTGCCTGTCCGTCAGAACGTTGTTCGGTAGTTCTTGCACCTATACGAGATTGTCTTTAATACTAGCCGATCAAAATTCTGGCAGAGTATCGTGTGTGATCGTGATTTATAATTGTATTTCCGCAGTTTATCAGTAACGTAACCGTGAACTGTTTTGAAGAAAGGCTGGAGGCGGCGGCTGATCCTTCACTAGAGCCTCGTACCATTCCTTCTGTGTTGTTTCTCACTGCTCTTCCTTTTCCAGTCTATAATACGACACATTACATATGCATTACATATACTGTACATACAGTACATTACAACAAACACTACCAGATGGCAATTCGTTAACCCATTTAGGCCTGACGTCGAATTTTTTAAAATGTCTTCTAAATCATGACAGTTTCCTGAAAAACCTCATGTTTCTATGTCAGTGGTTCTAAATATTTCATGTCGAAGGACCCCCAAAATTATATGTAATTGGCCACCGACCCCCATTTGAAAATATGTTGTTCCAGGGACCCCCTCATGGAAGCAAAGATTTGAGTTAAAAACGTTGGCTCTGAATGAATATACAAAGATTTGCGCCACATTTTCACGATTTTTCAAAAATAGCAGACCTACAAGCTCGTAGCGTGCCACTCAGTGGCGCGCTATGAGCTTGTAGATCTGCTATTTTCCTAATCTCCTAGACAAATATAGGTCAAAGCACGTCAGAGATTGATCAAAGTAAATGGTGGAGATCCAGGCGTCTAGCATTCAGATCAGCCTATAGTTCTGAGGCAGCATAAAGCACTTTTAGTCCTTGCCAAACTTTCTTCGCCTCAACAAGCCCTTCCGAAGCCAAACAACGTTTTCATTCATTTTGCAGTATGTTTGCTGCCTTGCAGTGCCATGTTCTACCAACAGGTGGTTGGTTTGATTGGTGAATCTTCCCTGTTGGAAACATTAGTATGTTAGTAAGTTTCATTTATGCTTTAACATGTTGAACCGAGCATGTGGGGCTATATAACTATTTAAATTCTTGCAAAACCGCTCCACAAATTCACCCCCAAAAAGCAGCTGCTGTTTTTGACTTTTTTAAGTCCAACACAGCACTTTTGAATGGCAATTACAGTAAGAGTAAGGATTAAATGACATGTCTGTCGTCATGGTAACCATGTCACAGTGTGTGCCTATAATTAATACTTTGTGTCCTGCATTGGCCATTATTCAAACAGTATCGGCCATGTATACATATACGCTCTTTCCTCAATATAGAGCCAAGACATGTGAATGTGAAAATGTTCGTATAGCTATACGACTAACTGTGAATGTCATGGGGAGGGGGGGGGGGGGGGGGCACCCGTACAGTACAGTACAGTACATCTGTTGATTGGACTGAAAACAGAAACCTCCTCTTATATGCAGATTTCTTCTCCACCGTAAATTAATGCTGCTACTACTACTGTATGTCATACACTACAGAGTCACACAAAAATAATTCTATAATTAGTTTTGGACATAATGAGACGACAGCGACGATATTATGGCAGTATTACTAGAGTGTAGCTAGAAGCGTCCGGCTTAATGGGGCTTTACACTTTACACTTTACACGTTCTAGTTCTTCCTCACGGCCTTTTTGTCCGCAGTGACACAATGGGAAGAGAGTGTTAGCGTTAGTTAGCCTAGCGTGCATGTTTGTTTCTCCAGCGGCATAATAACCAGTATGTATATTGAGGCAGAAAGTACAGTTACAGTCTCTTTAATACCTATTTTTTTAGGCCTTCTTGTATCATCATCATAGCCTTATTCATTTCATGAACACCCTTCTTACCCATGGTTTTGTGTGTGTGTGTGTGTGACGTGTGTGTGTGTGTGAGGGTGTGTGTGTGTGTGTGTGTGTGTGTGTGTGTGTGTGTGTGTGTGTGTGTGTGTGTGTGCGTTCGTGTACTGTAATGTCAGTGGTTCTCAACCTCTTCTGGATCAGGGCCTACTTGAAAATCTCAAAAGTGTTCGCAGGCCGATGGGTGTTCATTAAACATAATTTTAAAAATATATTGTTATACTATCATTAGAATCACAGTGTTTGCCAATTATTTGGGGGCCCACTTGGCAATACCCTCACGGCCCGCCAGTGGGCCCCAGCCCACAGGTTGAGAATTGCTGCTATACTGTGTGTGTGTGTGTGTGTGTGTGTGTGTGTGTGTGTGTGTGTGTGTGTGTGTGTGTGTGTGTGTGTGTGTGTGTGTGTGTCTTTGGTCTTTCTGTACAGGTTGCAGAGTGTATAATGGGCGGGTCCCACTGACATCCACACGTGTGTGTGTGTGTGTGTGTGTGTGTGTGTGTGTGTGTGTGTGTGTGTGTGTGCGTGTGCGTGTGCGTGTGCGTGCATGATGATAAATGTCTCTAAATGTTTTGTAGAACTTTTCCACTCACTGGTGTCTGTGCCAGAGAAGAAGAAGAACAAAAAAATGTGTTGAACTGTTTCCATCGTCTGTAAGAGAGAGAGAGAAAAAGAGGAAACTTATTTTTTTTTTCATACAGTACTTAAATTGTAAATGTTTTACTTGAAATATTATGCCATGAATGTCAGTTATATGTTGTCAGTTTTCAAGATGATATGGGGAATATTTTGTGTGTATGTGTGTGTGTGTGTGTGTGTGTGTGTGCGACGAGTGTGTGTGCGCGTGTGTGTGTGTGCGTGCGCACGTGTGTGTGTGTGTGTGTGTGTGTGTAGTGCATACAGTATGTACAGTAAGCACTGAATGATAGATGCTATTAGTGAATGTTGTTGACGTCGGAGGACTACATGTTAGGGCGGTGCGGCCGTAGCAAGATTTATTGAGCTAGTCGAGGACCAAAGTATGGCATTGAAGACAAATGTACTATTTTCCAATGATAATATGTTGGTCTAAGGCTCTAATTTGTGTAAAATGGTTTGATTTGGATCGATTCGTTCGATGAGGAACACCCCATAGAAATGTTATGGGGATTGAAAAAGAATGTGCCACGGTTTACAGAACATGTTCCGGAGTGCAGGACTTAGATTTCAAAGTTACCCCGTGGTGTCGTGACATCAGCTTTGAATTAATCAAATTTCTATTCAAAAGTCAAAACGTTGGGAATTCTGCAATAAGTCTTGCCGGTGTTCCTCATCCCTCAACTGAAGGCCTCTGCCTGTTTGGTGTACTGTACAGTACTGTACTGTACAGTACAGCCTGTTTGGTGAAGTTCATTGTTTGTCCCAATGAACTATCAGAAGACTGTCAGAAAGGCTCAGCACATTCTGATGAAGCAAGACATAAAAACATGTATCCATATTAGTATTAGCAAACCTTCCCATCGCAGGCTGGTGAAAGCCATGAGTTATATTGTGACTAGATTTGACTGAGGGACTGCCATTGGATTTTTTGGAATTTTCGTTTTGTCATGTGATATGAAAGCAGGGAATCATAGCTTCAAATTGACATATTGGTTGTTCAGTTTGACCCACCAGTTTTGGAGATATGGCTTATAGAGTCATGTCTTGCAGAGAAACAGCGAGTTGAGAAAACAGGCTTGAAAGGTTCACTTCTGTGGTCTCTAACATTACACCTATAGCTACATGTTTAAGCATTTATTTCATATTTACATTTCGATTTCAGCTCTGACACTTATTTCAGACATGCTCTAGTATGTGAAGAGTCTGCCTGTGCTATTAACTCATTTTGGGGGGTACTATGCTGTTAGTTACTAACTAACAGCATAGTGCAGTAGTTCCCAAAGGTTAGCTCAAGACCCAAAAGATAAATTACACGATTGCCTCGGACCCAAACTACTACTTCTTAAACATTTGTTTACTAATCTATGGAATTTATTTGATTTTTCTTTTGATTTCTTCATGAAATTAGTAAATTACTGAAGAAACAAAATCCAAAATCCAGAAATAATAATAATTAAAAACAAAATGTAGGAAATAAAATAATAAAGGGACCCATGAAAATGTTACCGCAACTCACAAATTGGTTCCCGACCCAGAGTTTGGGAACCAGTGGTCTAGTAGTGCATCAAAAAACCGACGGCTCCCTCTAGTGTAGTGAATGATATTGCAGGAGGTCATCCATGTACCGCTTGTTATTATAATGGCAGCTGTGACCTTTGACCTGATAGAGAATATGAGGACAATTAGAGATGAGATTCACATAGTGGAAAGTGTGCTCTAAAGCAGGTGTCAGTAACCATTTTGATGGTATTAATATATTAATCTTATTATATATTAATCTGCCCGCAGATTAATATTGGAATACTGACATGCAAAGTGGCCCTCTGGAGTGAGTGTGGAACTATAGTGGCCTTCTCCTCAAAGTTAACCCACCCCTGCTCTGAAGTAACAGGATTTTATAGAAAACTCCCACTCTTCACCTGCAATGAGGAGGCTAGCAAGCAAAACACACATAAACAACAGTCTTCTATGATTTGATTTGCTATTCTGCAGAACTACAGTACATATCATTCATATTTTTCCATAGTTGCCATTCTGTCATATAACCATAATATTCTACTATTATGAATGTACAACGGGCCAGCATATTTCACTACACGCCACCTGCATGATTTTTGGATAAAGATCCTCTTACTGTTTTTTTATATTGTTTGCTAAGCAGCCATACTGTTTATTAATTAATATACCTTAGGTTTGCTCACTGTAATAACAGTTGCAGGAGAACTCCAAACCCACATTGACGTGTTTTTGTTATTGTTTTTTTGTACATTGTTTTCATGTGGAACCTTTTGTTACCCTGACTCACTGACAGACTTACTGATAGTTATCTGAGTGTTTTGTGATGATGTACAAATAAAACTCAGTTAAACATTCACCACACTGTGTTTGCGCTGACCCTGTGCCCTGCATGCCTCAGCCCACACACAGCTGAACTGTCAAAAACTGGTCCGTCTGAAAACTATTTTATTTGCTACCGCAATGTTGAAATGACAGGCCACCTTTTTACAATATTGTAATAAGCTGTTAACTCCTTTGTGTTAGTGGGGGGGGACGAGAAGATTGGACCAATGAAGTTCTCACTCAGCTATTTGTGTAGCACGGTTTTATATACGATAGGCCGATTCTACACTGCCTTTTGGCGCCTTCTAAATCAGTAGTACTCACATTTTCAAGGCTGTCAAAAGAAAAACAAGAAAAGGAAAATAGCAGATGTACAAGCTCGCATTGCGATGTGAGCTTGTAGGGAACTCTGATTTCTAGCCTTCTGTGACGCATAGTCCTACTGTATAAATAAGATGCGTCACAGAAGCTTAGCCAGAAAGGAACATATCTAAAGGAAACAACAATGCAATGTATATACATATATTTGTTTATTTCAGTTTAAATCAAACAAGGCTCTGGGAGTATTGTTGTCCAAGTATTATCTACTGCATCTCAATGGTTGGCTCTATATTGGTTTGCTGCAAAATGTGTGCTGCTATTTGTGTTTTTAGTAGCAAATGATGTAAGTAAGCACCTAAAATGTCACAACTCATAATTGTAATTGTTTGCGAAGCTTCTGAGAACTATTGGCAGTTCCATTCTCACCATCTTATCTAAAATAGAATAATATGCCACACTATAGCATGCTATTATCTTACAAAAAGGGGTTGTACTTGTTTTCTAGATCGGCCTGGAAATTCTGTGGTTTTTAAGGAAAAACATACCAGTATGTTATATTACGTGAATATATATATATATATATATATATATATATATAGAAAATAACGTGGGTTTCCTTTCCTGTAAAGCAGTGGTACCTGAGATCAGATTCACACGAGGTTTCCACTGGACACACACTGGTCTGATTAAAGGGAGTTCCAGGGGGGACCCAGCTAAATGATAATTTGGAACCAAATGGACCCTTTATGGGTCTGTAACTCAGAGAGTGTACAAATGGAACCAAATGGCATTTGGTTCCATTTGTACGCTCTCAGATTTAAATTAGCATTGATTTTACAATATAAATTGGGGGTCTCAGAGATAAAAAATGCTATTCAATGGGGGGTCCGTATAGACTAATGCATGTCAAACTGGGGGTCCTTGAAATTAAACGGGTTGAAAATCACTGCCACCATAAAGATCTTCTCTTATGGGGGTCCCTTGGCATATCTTTTCAAATGAGGGGGGTCCGCGGGGATATTTGGTGTCAATTTGGGGGTCCCTGACATGAAAAAGGTTTGGGAACCAGTGCTGTAAAGAACAATAACCCATTTTGGAACCCCTTTAGCTATTGATAAATAGCAGATCTACAAGCTCATAGCGCGCCAGCTTGTAGGTCTGCTATTTTTTTTTAACTGTCAGGATTTAGAAGACATTTTTTAGAATCTGATTTCAGGTCAAAATGAGGTTAAAGAACCACCATTCTTCTGTGCGTTAGAATCTGGTCTCAGGTCAGAATGGGACAAGCAGAACATTGCTCTATAATCCCAGCAGGTCCAGGTCAGTGAGCGCTCCCTGTACTGTGGGGGCTGGTTCTGGTTCTGTGGGCGCCGCTGGGCTGGGCTGCACCGGGCTGAACACCTTCCAGGGCTTGGAGGGGCAGTGGAACGGCCCGTCGGCAGAACCCTGGACCTCCGCGGCTCCGGTGGCGGGCGGCGCCTTAGAGGAGGCGGGGTCTTCCTCCTCAGAGGACTCCTTGACGGGAGCGGTGGGAGGGGGAGGGACGATGGTTTCGGAGGGGCCGACTTCCGCAAAGTCGACGACGTTCCTGAGAGGAGACCAGCCCGGGGGACGGCGCCTGGTGAACGTTTGCTATAAGAGCAGAGAAATGAGAAACATTATTTATACGGGTGATTCAAAGTAATGTCAAAGTTAGGGCTGATTTATGCAGAGGAAATGGCAATTCAACCAGTTTCCAAAGGCCTCGGTAATAGGGGGTGCATACTTAGTATAGACTAGTCATTGGTTAGACATGGTTAGGGTTAGGTGTGCTGCCCCGTGGGAGGTTAGGCTTAGGGTGAGGGTTTGAGATAGATTGTAGTTGTAGGACTAATGACTGGTCTAACCAATGACTAGTCTAAACCAAAAACTGTCTAAACTAAGTACTGCACCCCGGTAATAGACATTCAGGTCAGCAAAGAATCTCACAAATCCAATTTAAATCCCAGCGCAGCTTTTAATTTAACTCTGAAGAAGCATGAAACTAAAACATGGTTTACTGTGCTTCACACGTAAACCATTCTTCACACGTCTTCTGTGAAGTTACTCCAACGTTATTGATAAATGACAGTTTCTTCACTTTAAAAGTTCAAGTTTCAAAAGCCTTTATGCATTTTTTTTATTTAACAATCCATGTCTTGTTCAGCAGACAATCTGTAATCGGTCTAATCTATACGACATGTTTGATTTGTGGCTATATTCTACCCTTGGGGGAAAAGCCTCTAATCTCTATACAACCACAACCAGGCATACTGTATAGTTTGTTACCAGATCCATTATTGGGCCTGGTCCGCACTCTATGTTGGCCTCGGGGACCTCATGTCTCCACGGCGCTACATCCACTGTGGAATTACAGTTAGCCATCTCCTACACACACACACACACACACACACACACACACCGTCACAGAGCCATTATGCTGCAAATGTCCAAGTGAATGAAGTGTGATTGGTCATGTGTGTCGTTTCTGTTTTGTTTAAGGCTCACCACATCATCCTTGTTGGGGACACAGAGTTCATTAACGTCTTTGTGTTCAGACTTGGGACACGTGCTCTTTCTCATATCAAAGCTCAGCTTGTACCTGAAACCAGCCACCACCTGGAAGGACACAGACACAGGCAAGAGGGAATGTGAAGAAAAACAACTGCCAGCACTCACAAACAAGTCCTATGCTCCGGACAGGGATTTTGAATGCATAGCATGTAGAAATATATATTCTCGTTAAGAAAACTCACTGACAAAAAGGTACACTGGTGGGCGATTTCTGTCGTCATCAAAGTCATACGATTTGTCACACGCGTTACCGCAGTGAAATTTGTTCTCCGCATTTGACCCGTCTCTTGGAGCGGTGAGCTGCAGCCAAGGAGTGGTACAGTAGATTTGACCCCCCCAATCCAACCCTTTGATTCTGAGTGCCAAGCAGGGAGGCATTGGGTCCCATTTTTACAGTCTTTGGTGTATGACCCGGCCGGGGATCAAACCCCCGACCTCCCAGTCTCAGGGCGGACACTCTAACCACAAGGCCACTGTGTAGATGGGCGTATCAGGTTTGTTTGTGGTTATAGTGTCATACTGACGTGACCGCCCTCCCCTTAGTTCTGTTTTCATGTGTTTGTCGTCTATCCACACTTTTCCTGGGCTGTGTGTGCTCCAGTTCCTGTTGATTTCATTGGATATCATTGGTCATCTGACCAGTTTCATTGGCTTTCATTGGATCAAATCGACAGGAACTGGATTGCACACACAGCCCAGGAAAAGTGTGGATACAGTCGGTTCTTATGTCTATCCCCTCAAAGGTAGACCAATCACAGGCTCACCCCTGTGGATTCCTTCCCGATGCCACCTGGTGTGGCCGTATACTCATGGTTGAGAAGCCAATCACAGCTCACAATACTACGTATATGTAAATGTACCACCTTGTGCATTTGTTGTTCATAGGACCGTCTGTACAAGCAGAGTTCCAAGCAGGCCTTTGCAGGGGTTCTAGAAATCCCAATCAATGCAAGTTTGACTCATGCTTGTGACAAAGCAGCCTCTGTGTGAGTAATGTAAGCTGTTCAACAATACACATTCATTGTATTGTTGTTGTATTGTATTTTGTAACAGGTTGATTCTCAGTCCCCACAGAAGGTGCACATTCTGCTGTGACATGTGAATCTAATATACTTGTGTTTATCTATGCAGATGCTGTAATTGGGAAGCTGCCTTGATTGCCTGAAGAGAGCTCTGATTGATTGCTTTAGGGGGAGCATCTTGGGTGTTGCTAAATGCTTTGTGATTTGCTGACTGCTTAGCCAGGGGTGGAGTCAGGAGTCTATATAAAGGGGAATTGGTTCAGTAGAGAATGGGCTGCCTTGGGGAGAGGTTGACACCAGTACCGCTCTGCTTCAGTTATGTTGAGTTCTGTTGTTTGAGTTATTTCTTTTCTTCAGTTATTTCACTTATGTTGTCCAGGCCTGGAACACATTAAACCTTATTTTTCACCTGTAAGTCTGCCTCATGTCCAGGATGTCATTTTAAAGGTTTTATTACTGACAAACAATCCCACTTGGTAACAATGCTATTATAAAATCACATTCATTTGGAGTAGCAGCCTACATAGGCTGCCAATGAATGTGGTTCCCAAAGTGTGGAAAGACTAATGGAAACATCTAGTTAGTAGCTGGTTCCCTCTGAAGTTTCCCCCAGGTACTATATAGGTACCTCTTTGGTACTAATGGAACACTGCTACCAGACCCATTTGTTTTTGTCAATATTATTTATTCCATAGGGTTAAGATTATTTCCCTGCGTCAAATTCTTCCTCCTCCTCCTCCTCCTCTCTCTCTCCCAGTCCTTACCTGTCTGGTGGCGTAGCCCACACTCTTAAACATGAACAGGTGTGTGGAGTCGGAGATAGAGTTGTACTTTGAGATGGACACAGAAAGGGGAACTTTGAGGTCCTCCGAGTCCACATCGATCTCCGTGGGACAGCCGAGACAGGCAGAGCGCTCTGGGATTATGACATCATCTGGTTGAATGGGGAGAGGAAGAGATAGTTAGATAGTTAGTTAGTTAGCTCTGGGATTATGACATGTTCTGGTTGAATGGGGAGAGGAAGAGATAGTTAGATAGTTAGTTAGTTAGCTCTGGGATTATGACATGTTCTGGTTGAATGGGGAGAGGAAGAGATAGTTAGATAGTTAGTTAGTTAGTTAGCTCTGGGATAATGTCATCATCTGGTTGAATGGGGAGAGGAAGAGATAGTTAGATAGTTAGTTAGCTCTGGGATTATGACATGTTCTGGTTGAATGGGGAGAGGAAGAGATAGTTAGATAGTTAGTTAGCTCTGGGACTATGACATGTTCTGGTTGAATGGGGATATCGAGGAAGAGATAGTTAGATAGTTAGTTAGTTAGTTAGTTAGCTCTGGGATTATGACATGTTCTGGTTGAATGGGGAGAGGTAGAGATTGTTAGTTAGTTAGTTAGCTCTGGGATTATGACATGTTCTGGTTGAATGGGGAGAGGAAGAGATAGTTAGCTCTGGGATTATGACATGTTCTGGTTGAATGGGGAGAGGAAGAGTTAGTTAGTTAGTTAGCTCTGGGATTATGACATGTTCTGGTTGAATGGGGAGAGGAAGAGATAGTTAGTTAGCTCTAAAAGGGTCGTTGTTCAAAAGCTGCTTCAACGGGGTGTCTGGGTCATTCAGGCTTTTTGAGCACAAGGTTATTTGCTTTTGTAAAAGCTTGGGATAAGCAAACAATATACAGTACTAGGCTTGGGGTGTCCGATATTGACTATTTTACCGATATCCCAATATTGTCTCTTTTTTTCCCACACTATGCCTACATTTATTGTGATGTCCCGCTGGATGCATTCATAAATGCAAAATAAACAACATAAACATCATGAATTCGGAAGAAATTTAAATGATCGAATTAAAACCGATAATGATATTTTCCGATTTTATGCAAATATCGGCCGATAATAACGGACATCCCTATCATCGTTACAATGTTTGTTTAACCAAATACACACACGTGCGTGAACGCACGCGCACACACACACACTATACATTTATTTGTATTTTCCCCCTACATTTAAAAGTTTAGCTAAATATAGTATTTCAACACCACTCCAAAATAAACCTGCTGACCTTCCTCAGCAAAAGCCAAAGCACATGCAAGCTCTGGAGTGAACTGTAAATATGAATTGAACTCTAACCCTAACCTTTGTTTTGAAAACAGGACAGACAATATGGTCCATGTTCAGGCCATTTCCTTCAATTGAGCAGCCTTAAAAACTGCCTTTTAAGCTTAAAGGGACACTTCACCCTTTTTGCACACTTTATGTGTGTAACATGTGGTTTTAGATATTTTAGATTGTAGCAGTGAGCCCAGTGTCTCTGATGTCATGGACACTGGACTCACTTCCTTCCTGGACTACATGTTGTCTCAGTGAGACAGCCCTCCCCCTATCCACAAGGAGGAGCAGTGCACCAGAGCATTGTGGGAATTGTAGTCCAGGAAGGAAGTGAGCCCAGTGTCCATGACATCAGAGACACACAAAATCTAAAATATCTAAAACCACATATTACTGTACACATAAAGACCCCCCAGGAAAGTGTTCTAAATCTTCTAAACGTCATTAACATTTATTCTTTTATATGTTAGTGTCCCTTTAAGGATAAGTTCATGTTGTTATGTCGTTGGTAATTGGTACAGTATGCCGGTATTACACAATCCAATGCCCCGTTCGCCCACCAGTGTACCTTTTTTTGTCAACAAGTCACTGTTTTCTTAATGAGAAATATATCTTTTTTACGTTGAAACAACCTGTTTCCACACGCTATATGCATTCCCATGAGTCATGGATGGAACGCACGGTATTGACACAAGTAAATCAACAGGCTATGGTGCTATCTCAGGCCGAACAAACAGGGTTGGATCTTCTGGGGGATGGGATGGGATGGCCTACTATGCCAGCAGACAGGCGTACCTCTGCTTTTGATACACCCCAATCAATCAATCAATCAAGCAATATTCTGAAGGGCAGAAGGCATACTGACGGCCATGATGGCCTTCATGAAATCCCTGGCCTGGGGGCGTGTCCTATATCCCTGCTTCTGAGGCCTTGCTTTGCTCGTTTGGAAGTCTGAGGATTTCAACCTCTTGCACAAAATGATAACTTTACAATAACTAATATCCACACAGTACTCAATGAGCTATGCAGTCCCAACTTGTCATACAAAGAACTGTACTTGTGCATGCGCACGCACACGTGTTGTTTTTGGCAGCAGCTTTTGATTTTAGTTTTAGTCATAGTCTCTTGAAGAGTTTTCATTTAGTTTTAGTCACATTTTAGTCACATGTTTTAGTGTTAGTCTAGTTTTAGTCGACTAAATATCATAAGATTTTAGTCGACTAAATCTACAGTTGATTTAGTCGAACACAATGTATTTTGGCGGGCCTTGATGCCGTCGTAATGACTGTTTTTACACTTGCTGAAAATAGCCGATCTACAAGCTCACAACGCGTCAGCTATTTTCAGCATGCAACTAATCGTAAAATGACTTATAGTGGATCTGTTGTCCACTAGTCCCTTCCTAACATTTTAGTCTAGTTTTTATTTGTTGACGAAATTGTCAATATATTTAGTCTTAGTTTTAGTCATCATATGTAGCTTAGTTTTTATTTAGTTTCAATTTAGTTTTCGTCTGTGAAAAAAGGTAGTTGACGAACATTTTTCGTCTTAGTTTTAGTCGACGAAATCAACACTGGATGTAAGAAACAAGGTATAAACCACAGATACTGTTACCGACACGTTATGCGTTGACTTTATTTACTGAGACTTACCAAGCTTGCACTCCACAACTTTGGTCTCTATCTCCGTTCCTGTCACGTATACTATGGCACTGCATTGCCGGGGCTCCTGTTTGTTAGAACAATGCATAAGAGAATCGAGGAGACTTAGATAGTTCGTTAGGTAACTATAGATGCCATTCTATTCATATTAGGAGCACTACCTTGGGGGCGCTGGGCAGATAGTCACACTCTGACCACAGCTTGTCCTCCGTTACTGGACAGTCACTCCTCCTGCTGCTGAACTGGATGGAATACACGGAACTGGAACCGTTCTCTGACTGGAGAGAGAGAAAGAGTGAGAGACATGTACGTACATGTACACACACACACACACACACACACACACACACACACACGTAAGTAAGTAAAATAAGTCTCAATACTACAATGTATAGAAATACTCTTGATGCAAGTAAATGCCCAGAATTCAAAATGTACTTGAGTGAAATGTGTACAAACATTTTAGATCTAATAAGCCCACAATGCGACACATCGCGACGCGTTATTGTGAACTTGTAGATCGGCTATTTTCAAATAATAGCTTGGTAGCTGACAGTATCCCCCCCCCCCCCCCCCATTTTCCCTCACTGTATATTGCATCTTTTCCCTTTTTTGCTTCCCATATGATGAATTCCTGTTCTGTACTTTAGCTACATAGAAATGTCTATTTGTATGTCTCTAAATGTCTGTATGTCTTTAAATGTTTTGATGAATTGAACAATGTGGACCCTGTTGTAAACAAGTGTAATGCTTAATTGGGTCGTCCACTCACAGTTGACAGTCTTTGTATTGAGTTTGTGCTTAAAATGTACTGTAAATTCTACAAACTGTTAATAAATATTTCAATCAATCAATCAATCTGTCTGATAGTGTTCATGTGTGTGTGTGTGTGTGTGTCTTGCTTACCTTGGTGGCAGACAGTATCTGATAGTGTTCGTGTGTGTGTGTGTGTGTGTGTGTGTGTGTGTGTGTGTGTGTGTGTGTGTGTGTGTGTGTGTGTGTGTGTGTGTGTGTCTTGTTTACCTTGGTGGCAGACAGTATCTGGTAGTGTTCATGTGTGTGTGTCTTGCTTACCTTGGTGGCAGACAGTATCTGGTAGTGTTCATGTGTGTGTGTGTGTGTGTGTGTGTTGCTTACCTTGGTGGCAGACAGTATCTGATAGAGTGCCAGCTTGTTGCCAGATGATGGCTGCTTGTTCAGTGTTGTTAGAGCTTCGCTCACTGCTGTTTCTAGAGCGGGATCATCACAGAACACCAACATCCCCGGTTGGACCTCGTACTTCTCCCCACGAGAACCATTACCCAAATAAAAGAGGAGTAATCGGGACATGTACGCAAAGGGAAATATCAACTATGACCATTTGAAAAAGGCATAGACAGATAAAGCCTCACATACATTAATGTCATGATAGTCACTGTGCCACTGTGGGGTCAAATAAGGCTCGTCAGGGTCAACTCAATAAATGTTTTAATACAGGACTCAAAGTCAAAGGTATAATTTTCCCATACCTGTCCCAAGACGGAGCCATGGAAATACAGTAGTCCCAACAACACGCACAGGCCCGCTCCGCGCCTCATTGTCCAACGCTGCTGGCTGTCCTGGGCTGCTGCGTCTCTCAGTGCTGCTGGTACTACAGACACACGGAAGTATCAAATGCTGGCCTCATGTCATAATGGACAAGGTCAATGACAGCATGTTCCCCAATCAGGACTGCAGTATGTTACACAGTGATACTACAGACGGGCTGCAGTCAGAACAGAGTCTGTGGCCTGGGCCGTGGCTCAGTGGTCCGGGCGCCTTATTGGCTGGTGATCCAGTCTGGCAGACTTACTCCCGATCTGCCTTTACTTTACTGCATGTCTTCCCCCCCCCCCCATATCTCTCTCAGCCTATACTGTCTGTCCCTCCATAAAAAATATGAAATAAAGGCAAAAGCCACAAAAAAAAAACATTTAAAAGAACAGAGTCTGTAATCCTGCTAAGGTGCTGGTATGTAGTATGGAGCTACATCCAGGATGTAGTCATGGAGCTTCACTCACTCATCCGCAGTTGCAATGTATTATAATTGTTAGTATCCAATAATCCAGCTCTATGTTACTTATGGAGCGACACTTGACCCACTTTTTATCGTGACGTTGGTATTATAAGGTTGATAATGATTTGATGGTGGTGGTTTGATTATTTCTTTCAGCCTGACAGCCTGCCTTGTGAACTGTCGACTCTTGGTTCACAAGCAATGGGTTCATAAACTTCAATAAACATATTTGAATAATAACAATGGGGTTCATGTCCAATGTTTGTACTGAACAACAGAGAAGACGCTTTCATGATCTTTGAGTGACCACTTGAACCCCAGCATCCATTGGTGAGTCCCGTTGGTCTGACTGGCCCCATTTATGACTAACCCTAACCTCACACAAAGACTGACCCAACGCTCAGAATAATGGCATGGGAATAATGTGCGGACAGCCGGACACCAGCCCATATTCTAACATTAGACAAACAATTGCAGATCTCCAAAGTGTCACGTTGTGGGGGTGCATACTTAGTTTAGACTATTGGTTAGACATGGGTTAAGGTTATAGGTTTAGGTGTGCTGCCCCGTGAGAGGTTAGGTTTAGGGTCAGGGTTTGAGATAGGTTGTAGTTGTAGGACTAACGACTGGTCTAACCAATGACTATAGTCTAAACCAAAAACTGTCTAAATGAAGTGCTGCACCCGCGTTGTGAGCTTGTAGTTTGGCTATTTTTCACGAGAGATTTGCTGTAGATGGAAAAAAGCAGTCCAAGTATACAGAGTCGACTCGGGTCCAGTTTACTCAAATCTAGAGCAGAGGTTTGCAACCAGTGGTCCGGGGACCACCAGTGGTCCTTGATGGGGTTAGCAGGTGGTCCCCCAGCTAAATGATGGAGAAAGGGTAACCGAATGGACCCTCATAGATCTTTAATGCTTTAGAGTGTAACATTTGGTTTCATTTTTAAGCTCTCAAAGAGTTACATTATTGTTAAACATCTGCATTACTCAATTTACAAGAAGTCTACACAATTAGAGGACGTAGAAGAATTGTTATTTTGATCAAAGTATGCATGTTATCTGTCCTACTATGGTACCACATCAATGCAGCATGGAATTGCGAACCATATCTTATTCAACAACAACAAAATATTCTAAATGTTGGGACTGAGAGGCTAAATGTCATCAAATGCTGGTCCGTGGCTCTAATGCCCAACGAATAATGAGCCTTGGTAGAGAGGGTATAAGTACTTAACCCATTCTGACCTGAGATCAGATTCATACGAGGTTTCCACTGGACACACACTGGTCTGTTTAACCCATTCTGACCTGAGATCAGATTCTAAAAATGTCAGTCGTTCTTCGATTTAAAAAAAAATAGCAGACCTACAAGCTCGTAGCGCGCCACTCGGTGGCGCGCTATGAGCTTGTAGATCTGCTATTTTTCAATAGCTAAAGCATAACATGATGCTAACACCAAAACGGGTTCCCGATCAACATGTGTTAAGACAAGACATCTCCAATCTCGCACCACACTCTGGTTCTATGGCTAATCTTTTCACCATCGTAATGTTTCTCCGACAGATTCTAACTATAAGAGACAGAGATGGAGGTACTCACGTGTTTGAGTGGAGGTCGCCTGGTCTGTAGCGTCGGTCTCAGAGCTACTGGGTTCAGAGGCAAAATGGACTCCTGTGATTGACAGCTGAGTAAGAGCAGACTGACTTAACAGAGCAGTAGTGTTTCAATCTATTGGTGGGGATCAGCACCACATGATGACACAGAGACGAACAAACAACAGGGAGGACGCGCACGCACGCACACACACAGACACATGCACGTCGCACACACACAGTAAATGTTTGCTCTGTCGTTTGGTCTCCTCTCCTGCCTCACAAATCAATACATTAGTTTTGATTAAAGGCAGAGACAGGGGGGGATGTAAGGCTATGTATAGGAGCATGGCTCCGTTACATTATGCTAAAGACTTTGACACTTATCAGCAAACACTGTCCTGTCCAATAACCTGAACACTCACGCCCGCGGCCCACACACACACTTAATTCACACAGAGGGACCTCGGTGTTACGTTATACTGTGATTTTCACTGTGACTGTTCAATAGAAGCCACTGTGTGCATTCATAGCCGAGGACACAGTGAAATCCTGAATGCTCAGAGTGTACAAATGTTAAATTGTGTAGCTGAAACTTTGTACCTGGAGACCTTTAGCCTACATGACCACACGCACTGACACTCGCCCGCCTGAAGCCCAATTTATACAAAAATAATAGATGTTCATTGTGTGACAGTAAAGTATATTATTTAGGCTCAAAGGTACGGTATACGAAACCCTTTGGGTCTAGAACATACAGATATATACCAGGCTGTTGAGCATAAGAGGTGCAAATCAAGGAGACCAAACAAAGGTTTTGAGTCAATGGGTGCAAGGTGCTTTTATTGTGCCTCCCAGTGTCCCCCCAGTGCCTCCCCAGTGTCCCCCCAGTGCCTCCCCAGTGCCCCCCAGTGCCTCCCCAGTGTCCCCCCAGTGCCTCCCCAGTGCCTCCCCAGTGTCCCCCCAGTGCCTCCCCAGTGTCCCCCCAGTGCCCCCCAGTGCCTCCCCAGTGTCCCCCCAGTGCCTCCCCAGTGCCTCCCCAGTGCCCCCCCAGTGCCTCCCCAGTGTCCCCCCAGTGCCTCCCCAGTGCCCCCCCCCCCCCCCCCCCAGTGCCCCCCCCAGAAAAAAACGACATGCTATAGTTCATGGTTTTGGAAGACAGAATATAGTTGTGTAGAGAATGATTAGACGGTACTAAACCAGAGCATGATGTTTCTAAAGAATTTATTGTAGAGAAAAATCACACCCGTGTGAAGTGAGAGGCGCTCTTATCAACATACACATATACATCATCATCATCATCACGCCGGCCAATCACAATTTGCGTCTTCACTTTTCTGATCTCACAAATTTCCATCATAATTTGGCGGACATTTGACCAAACTTCTCCTCTCATCGTCAGTGGCAAATATGAGACGTGTGGGGACAAAAGCTCAGTAATAAGACATAATGAGACGTGTGGGGACAAAAGCTCAGTAATAAGACAAGATGGAGCTGCTGTCAATCACAGAGGTGCCCCCTCAAGACGGGCCAGTGTTGCCAGATTTCAATTATGCTACCGGAGGATTACAATGATCGTGATTTGAAAGAAAACTATCGTACACAGCCATATATATCATGGGTGTGAATATGAAATTTCACATTTTGTTTCCTGTATTTATTGTAAGAAAACAACCCTGTTTGAGAGTCCTATACGAGACTAAAACGTATCATGACATAATGCCTCGTGGAAGCAGGCGACTTCCTGGGACTGACCTTATACACAAATAAAAGCCTGGACTGATCTAGGGTCAGATTGGAACTGGACATGGAAGGACGCCAGTGGTGTTTTGAATGCCTGATCTAGGGTCAGATTGGAACTGGACATGGAAAGACGCCAGTGGTGTTTTGAATGCCTGATCTAGGGTCAGATTGGAACTGGACATGGAAAGACGCCAGTGGTGTTTTGAATGCCTGATCTAGGGTCAGATTGACTTATTTTGAAAAGCCGAACCGGGATCCCAAATCAGCAGGGAATTTAGAAATTTTTCTTCGTACAATGTCGTCGTACATTTGGGGCGTTTTTGGAATTATTGATCGTACATTGTATACCGAGGGGTAAACTCATCGTACAAAAAGGATAATCATTGTGCATCGATTATCAATCAGATTAATCGACGCTACAAACGTCCACAAAGATAGAAATCCAAAGCTGAGCCGACTTCAACTGCAGCCACAAAGCTACCAAACCAACAGGGGACTTTAACCCAGTGCTTCTCAAAGTGGGGTCCGGGGACCCCCAGGGGTCTTTATGAGGGTTCTAGGGGGGTCCCCGTGGCATGCAGCTAAATGATTGTTAATTCTGAGAGTGTGCAACATTTAACCAAATGGACCTGTACACTCTCAGAGGCTCTAATGCATAGGGGAAAATTAAATATAACGTTTGAGAACCACTGATTTAAACGTTTCCACTCACCTTCTACTAATCATTTAAAAACATCACGATATTTAAGTATACACAAGTTACATCGTAGAGATAAGAAAATATATAATATAATATCTCTGCTGTCGGG
Source organism: Protomyctophum parallelum (assembly GCF_964188405.1). Taxonomy (NCBI): domain Eukaryota; kingdom Metazoa; phylum Chordata; class Actinopteri; order Myctophiformes; family Myctophidae; genus Protomyctophum; species Protomyctophum parallelum. The sequence continues at coordinate 54,274,368 of NC_139701.1, forward strand.
AAGAAACCATCTAACTCCAAAATGTTCATTTTTCAGGAAATGGAGAAAAAATGATCTTTTCTGGAAATTTAGAAAACCTTGTATTTTGAAAACAAAGTTGTGACTTTATATATTGTCAATTACTTCCATGAGAGGGGGAGAGGTGGTGGAGTTAGTTGCTTTAGTAGACAATTTGAGGGTCCAATGGAGTTAAGAGGTTTTCTTTACTACTTTTCATTGGTTCAATATTTCCAAAACAACACACAGTCTGTTCAATAGCACTGATTTAGGCTATGCCAACAAATGGAGTTAGGTGGTTTCATCCCGACAGCAATGATTATAGAAACTGCTTCTTGAAGCATAAAAACATAACAATAATTAAGTACAAAAGTAACATCATAGAGATAAGAAAATATATCACATACAAACTGCTTCTTGAAGCTGTAATCCACAACGTATTGTAATTCAAGTTTTATTTTAGCACATGTGTTTGGTACTGTATATGAATATGTGTACAGTACACCAGGGGGAGGAAACCTTAGGCACCGTTCCAATGTTGGCACAAAGGAACCTTAGGCACCGTGCCAACATTGGCACAAAGGAACCTTAGGCACCGTGCCAACGTTGGCACAAAGGAACCTTATAGGCACCGTTCCAACGTTGGCACAAAGGAACCTTAGGCACCGTTCCAATGTTGGCACAAAGGAACCTTAGGCACCGTTCCAACGTTGGCACAAAGGAACCTTAGGCACCGTTCCAACGTTGGCACAAAGGAACCTTAGGCACCGTTCCAATGTTGGCACAAAGGAACCTTAGGCACCGTTCCAACGTTGGCACAAAGGAACCTTAGGCACCGTGCCAACGTTGGCACAAAGGAACCTTAGGCACCGTTCCAACGTTGGCACAAAGGAACCTTAGGCACCGTGCCAACGTTGGCACAAAGGAACCTTAGGCACCGTTCCAACGTTAGCACAAAGGAACCTTAGGCACCGTTCCAACGTTGGCACAAAGGAACCTTAGGCACCGTTCCAACGTTGGAACAAAGGAACCTTAGGCACCGTTCCAACGTTGGCACAAAGGAACCTTAGGCAACGTGCCAACGTTGGCACAAAGGAACCTTAGGCACCGTTCCAACGTTGGAACAAAGGAACCTTAGGCACCGTGCCAACGTTGGCACAAAGGAACCTTAGGCACCGTTCCAACATTGGAACAAAGGAACCTTAGGCACCGTTCCAACATTGGAACAAAGGAACCTTAGGCACCGTTCCAACGTTGGCACAAAGGAACCTTAGGCACCGTGCCAACGTTGGCACAAAGGAACCTTAGGCACCGTGCCAACGTTGGCACAAAGGAACCTTAGGCACCGTGCCAACATTGGCACAAAGGAACCTTAGGCACCGTTCCAACGTTGGCACAAAGGAACCTTAGGGACCGTTCCAACGTTGGCACAAAGGAACCTTATAGGCACCGTTCCAACGTTGGCACAAAGGAAGGGGATCATAGATGAGAGAGGATTATTGGTTTTAAAATAAACTGTCAAATAAATGTCCCTCACATGACAATTACATCCTGTACATTTTCTACATTCATTCAAGTTCTGAACTCTGACTATTGAGAGTCTGGGAGATAGGTGGGGTTATTGCTCTGAGTCTAATGATCATTTTAACAATGTTTAAAAAGAAGGGAAAACGTTATATTTGTGGACAATCAAAATTATTTTTATGTGGTGTCATTAAAATGAATGTTGACATGATGTGGTGTCATTAAAATGAATGTTGACATGATGTGGTGACATTTAAACAGTTCATATCTGTGTATGAATCCTGAGCTGGACATAAAACCTGTGGATTGCAGCTTTAACTGAGCTCACAAAAAAGCAGCAATAAAAATACAAAATGGTTCATTTGATCAGAACTAATCGGTTGTTCTCAGTGTGAACACAACAACATTACATCAGAACTAATTTGTTCTCAGTGTGAACACAACAACATTACATCAGAACTAATCCTGGTTGTTCTCAGTGTGAACACAACATTACATCAGAACTAATCCTGGTTGTTCTCAGTGTGAACACATTACATCAGAACTAATCCTGGTTGTTCTCAGTGTGAACACAACATTACATCAGAACGAATCCTGGTTGTTCTCAGTGTGAACACATTACATCAGAACTAATCCTGGTGGTTCTCAGTGTGAACACATTACATCAGAACTAATCCTGCAAGGATCCTTGCAACTCAATGACAGCATAAGCCAGCGGAATGTATATATTTTTTAATATATTTCCCATCGCACGGGAACCGGAGTGCTACGGGAGCTTACAGAACAGTTTTGAACCGTAATCAATTTATATTAAAAAAAGGCGATCTCTGCGACGAGTGCGTTTGGGGCCAGAAGGCATCATAAGGCGATCTCGGCGGGGAATGAGTTAACACAGCGGTTCCCAAACCTTTTTGGCCAAGCACCCCCTCCCCCCCATGCACCCCCTGTTACCTCCCGACGCACCCCCCCATGCACCCCCTGTTACCTCCCGACGCACCCCCTCCCCCCCATGCACCCCCTGTTACCTCCCGACGCACCCCCCCCCCATGCACCCCCTGTTACCTCCCGACGCACCCCCTCCCCCCCATATTACCTCCCGACGCACCCCCTCCCCCCCATGTTACCTCCCGACGCACCCCCCCCATGCACCCCCTGTTACCTCCCGACGCACCCCCCCCCCCATGCACCCCCTGTTACCTCCCGACGCACCCCCTCCCCCCCATGTTACCTCCCGACGCACCCCCTCCCCCCCATGTTACCTCCCGACGCACCCCCTCCCCCCCATGCACCCTCTGTTACCTCCCGACGCACCCCCTCCCCCCCATGTTACCTCCCGACGCACCCCCCCTACATGGAAATATATACTGTAAATGGCATAAGCTATATAGAGACATATATTTCCTATTCATCCACATATATGCACATGTATGGGCCGATTCATACTCCTATTTTACCTTACTGTTTCGGCGCTGTAGTGCCGAAATGATTTCGGCTCGTCAGAAATTTTCAGTATCACCGAAGAGCCGACTTTAGGACGGTACCCGCCCCCCCGAACCTCAAATGACGTCAAATGGTAGGCTCTACAGAGCCGAACCGACTTTTATTGGGCTCTAAAATAGGAGTATGAATCGGCCCTAAGAACCTGAATATGGCATATAGTAGATTACATAGATACATACCGGTAGGTTATATTTCTTTTTTAGTTTTTTCTTTTTTTTAGTTTTTTTTTTTACACAATTTAGATGTAGGTTAGGAGGTAGGTTATTGAGTATGTCAATATTACAATACTTACCAAACATACATTAACCAATTCATATTTTATATCTTCAATAATAGCAGATCTTTGTTATCATGTCTGCTGTTTCCAAAACAGTTTGAAAACACCCAGAGCTTTTATTTTGGTAGCTGCTCTAAGAATGTTGCGATGCCAGTTTGAAAACATCCAGAGCTTTTACTTTGGTAGCTGCTTTAAGAATGAAAACATCCAGAGCTTTTACTTTGGTAGCTGCTTTAAGAATGAACACATCCAGAGCTTTTACTTTGGTAGCTGCTTTAAGAATGTGTTGATGTCAGTACTGTTGTACATTAAAGGAGCATTCAGTGATTTGGGTGGTTTGGAACCCCCCCCCCCCCCCCATTGACAATGAATGGTAGACTCTCTTTGCAACGTCGTGGCGCTGCATAGATTACATTGACAATGAACGGTAGACTGCATTGTTTCATCTGCCCGTGTGAACGCAACAACAGAGTGAGTGGACAAAAATGGTGACATATTGTTTTAAATGGTGCATATATATATATAGCGCCTTTATCCAAGGCGCTTTACATAGATTGTGCATCACATTCACCCATTCACACACACATTCATACACCGATGGCGGAGGAAACCATGCAAGGCACCAACCAGCACATCAGGAGCAATCAGGGGTTCAGAGTCTTGCTCAAGGACACTTCGACACCAACTCTGGGGGAGCCCGGGTTTGAACTGGCAACCTTGCGGTTACCATCCGGCCACTCTACCCCTGAGCCACCGCCGCCCCGTCTCAGATCATTCCAGACGCTCCTCGTAGTCTCCTAATGAGCTGAGATCATTCCAGAAGCTCGTCTGGCTCCTCGTAGCCGTCTTCTTCTTCTTCTTCTTCTTCTTCTTCACTGAGTCTGGCGTCAGCGCTGGAAGCCGCCACATTAACGTAATCCATCTCCACGTTCTCCACGTCTACACGCTGCATCCTGGCGGCCTGGGAGACACACAGCAGCAGCAGCACACTTTGACTGAACTGGATCAGTGTCGTTTACACTGGCTCTAGGGTGAAATGGTTTAGTGTTCTAGGCTCTAGTGTGAAAGGGTTTAGTGTTCTAGGCTCTAGGGTGAAATGGTTTAGTGTTCTAGGCTCTAGGGTGAAAGGGTGAAAGGGTTTAGTGTTCTAGGCTCTAGGGTGAAAGGGTTTAGTGTTCTAGGCTCTAGGGTGAAAGGGTTTAGTGTTCTAGGCTCTAGGGTGAAAGGGTTTAGTGTTCTAGGCTCTAGGGTGAAAGGGTTTAGTGTTCTAGGCTCTAGGGTGAAAGGGTTTAGTGTTTAGGGTTTAGAGTTATAGGGTTAAGGATTGTGGTTGAATGAAAGACAAGTATATTTACCCTCCTCTTCCAGAAGAAATATTGGAAGATGAACTGTCCACACAGAATGATCATCGACACCGTCATTCTGATGACTCTCTGCTTCAGAGGAGAGGCTGTGGGAGAGAAATATGATGATTAATAATACATTACATCATGTAGGAAACAAACTCACATGACTTAGATAGATAGATAGATAGATAGATAGATAGATAGATAGATAGATAGATAGATAGATAGATACCTTCTACAGTGAGAGAGAGGAAGTGGCTCTCGGAGGTGAAGTTATGGCCGAACACAGTGACGCGATAAACACAGCTGTAGTTTCCTTGGTGGTGGGCGTGGTCGGCGGCAGGAAACAGGAAGTGTGCAGAGTGATTGACAGCTGTCTGGGTGTAGCTGTGTGTGGCGTTGGCTCCAGTGAAGGTGAGCTGGAAGGAGCCTCCTGGGTACTGTGGCCGGACGGAGCAGTCCATGGAGAAGTTGAACGTCTCCATCACCCACAGCCCCTGATGCTGGCCCTCGGAAACCCCCTTCATGGGACAGGAGACGCTGAGGATTGGCTCAAACAGCAGGTCTGTAACAAGACAGAGGTGATTGGTTATTACCTTTGATTCATTGATTGATTGATTGATTGATACAAGGCAGAGTCAGTGTGTGATAGTTATTACTAACATTTAAAAGTGACTTACAGATCTATAGAGATGACATTTCCATTACATAGTATTGATTGTATGGCAATAGAGTGGTCTGGAGATAACTACATTCTCTCACTAAAAGTCAATGGGATTTTTGCTTTGGATGCGGATATGTGTGTGTGTGTGTGTGTGTGTGTGTATGTGTGTATGTGCGTGCGTGCTTGCACACACACACACACACGCGCGCGCGCGCGCATGCATGTGCGCACACACACACACACACACACACACACACACACACACACATGTGCGCACACACACACACACACACACACACACACACACACACACACACACACACACACACACACACACACACACACGCACACAGAGAGAGAGAGAGAACCTGGCACGACGGCCACATGTTGGTGATCATTCATAGATTAGTGTCATTGTTGAAGTGATTGTTCGTTACCTGAACAGATCACCTGCACTCTGTAGGAGGAAGAGGAAGACTCCATGTCTACACACTCCCTCAGTGCAGATTCAGATCCAACACAGTGAGGGATAATCCACCATACAGGTTGACGTGTAGAACCATAACTCCTGTGTGTGTGAACAGCAGAGCCACAGCTCAGCTGTCTACACACTACAGATGATGCCTTCATGGTCCCGGGGGAGGAGTAACCATCCACTGCTCTCCAATCTCCCTGGTGTTCAACCTCCAAAGTGCCAGTACAGAGACTGGCTCCTCCCACCAACCTGACATCATCAGGCTCTGGACACACATAGACAATAGAACAGACAATATAACAGGCAATAGAATATAACAATAGAACAGACGGCAAATAACCAATATTACTTTTATTTCATCATAATTTCATCACTAGATGAATTGCGAAAAAAAAATCCCATTCATTTCAATGGGGAAATTTACAGGGAATGGTCGGAATAAAGAGTAATACTAATAATAATAATAACAATAATAATAATAATCTTGTTCATTATCATCATCCAAACATAATGTGGTGTTTGTGTTTTCCTGATCAAAATAAGTAAGCCGTAAAACGTAGTATTACTTTCATTAAATTATATCCCGGAACAATAATAATATTGTCATCATCAGGCTCTGGACACAGACAATAGAACAGACAGCAAATAAATAAATGAGCGTCACGCTGATTGTAACATAATATTAATCCAAAGTTGAAGTGTAGTTTTGTGGTCTTACCTGAGCAGGTGAGTCCAACAGTCTCGTCAGGAGAGCAGGTGTTTCTCGTTGAGTCTGAGGTTCTACAGTCCTGGAGAACAGACTCACTGCCTTCACACTGGAACTGTTTGGTCCACATCGGAGCCTTGCCTTCCCCGTAGAGCGCCCCCTGGAGGACTGAAGGAGCCCCGCAGCCAAACTCCCTACAGACCACCTCTGCATCCTGCTGGTCAAAGTCACCTTCACACACCGAGACCCACGACTGGTCAGACTTCACCTCCACTCTGCCTGAACACAAACCACGCCCATTCACCAACCTCACTGACCCTGGAGAGAGAGAGAGAGAGAGAGAGACTTTTGACTTTTAACAAAATCTTTATTTTAACAAAACTCTCATCAATCAACAAGTCTCACAAAAATAAAAAACACATTCCAACAAGTATTTTTTTTAAATCACATCATTTCCAAAGAGAAAATAAGTTGCTCATCCATTATGGAACATAAAAAATCATCATATGTCCAGACCATCGTAAATTTATCAATGTCATTCATTGCTTTATAAAAATTAAAATCAATCATGATTCTCGCTTTCACCATCCTTTTAAACAATAAATCCACATCAATGTCCACTGAGTCGTCAATTTTTCTTTTTCTACTAACATAGATAGCCATTTTTGCTTGTCCCAGAATAAAATTCATGAGTTGAGACTTTTGTTTTGTAGCCATTCTGTATTTAAAACCCAAAATAAATATTTGTAAGGAGAAAACTTCTCCCACCATACTGAATAGCCTCTCCAGCAACCTGAACAAGGGCACCAGGCGCTTACACTCCACAAAACTGTGGAACACTGTCTCCCTGCCAGGACAGAAAGGACATTTATCAGTTACATCCTGATTCATGACAGAAATAAAAGCATTGACAGCTACTATACCATGTAACACTCTCCACTGTAAGTCAGCTACTTTTTTTGTCAATGGTGGCTTGTAAACACTTCTCCACTCAGGTTTAACCTCTTCCCCCAAAAGCAGATGACCCCTCCAAGGTGTATCAACCCGATTGTGCAATTTATCCTTATTTAAGCATTTTACCATCATCTCATATAGCGTTTTGCCGTTTGCCTCCATCAAATCTATGACATTAGAACTCTCTTCATTTAAGAAAACCCCAGCACAGTTGCCAAAATCAGGACAGATACCAAGACCTGGAAAAAAATCATCATTATGAGGCCCAACCAAACCTTTGCTATATTGTTCCAGCAATAGGCATTCATGTCCAGTCAGTTGATGTTTCCAGTGATCAAGCAGCTTATTTACATTCCTCACAGATCTCACTCCTAACTCAGATGCTAGAGCAGCAGCATTATCCAAGTTAGGCCCAGCAATGTCCACAACAGATCCCAAAGTTATAATCCCAGCCCTGCGAAACACTTCTGCAACCGCTGAACCTGCCCAGCAGGGGGTGCCCAAGCGTTCTCCATGCAGTACAGGTTCTTTTAACAGCCAAAACAAAGAGATGTTTTCCTCCAGCCTCTCCTTCAACAACAGTTTCCAGATCGTGAATATTCCGCGGTAGAAAAGCGGCAACTCCTTGAAAATCATTGTTTTAAAATCCACTAGAAACAGTGAATTATCCAGGCCCAGTCCATTAAAATGTTGAAGAGTGACATGAGCAAGTGGTCTCCATACCAAATCCTCAGGTCCATACAACAGTCTTTGAACAAACTGTAGACGGAAAGCAGCACCTCTACTAGGCAGATGTATGAGTCCTTGTCCACCCTCCTCCTTTGGAAGGAAGAGAACAGCTTGTGGAATCCAGTGCAGCTTATCCCAAAATAAATTTACCAAAATAACCTGGATTTTTGAAAGCAGTTTTGGCGGAGGGTCCACACAAACTAATCTATGCCACAAAGAAGAAGACACCAAATTCTTAATTATAAGTGTTCTACCTCTATAGGACATGCTTGGCAAAAGCCACTTCCACTTTTTAAGCTTTCCTTCTATTTTTTCCAAAACATTCTCCCAGTTCTTTTTTAACATGGACTCTTCACCCAAAAAAACACCCAAATATTTTATACCTCCTTTTTTCCAAATCAACCCTTCTGGTAATCTTAAATCACCTCTCAATTTATCCCCGACCATTACAGCCTCACTCTTTGCCCAATTAACTTTGGCTGAGGAGAGCTTATTAAAAAAATCAATATTTTTCTCCAAACAATCAATGTCCCTTTGTGTATTTACTGTCACAATTACATCATCTGCATAAGCCGAGAGTTTGACTGCTGTCATGCAACCAGGGAAAAGAACACCTGAAAGTTCTCTCCTTAATTTATGAAGCAGTGGCTCTATGGCGAGAGAGTACAACATTCCTGAGAGTGAGCATCCTTGTCTTATCCCCCGTTTTACCTCAAAAGGCGCAGCCAAGCCACCATTAACTTTAAGTATACTCGCAATGTCACTATACAATACCTTGATCTTAGCAATAAATCCAGAGCTGAACCCAAAGGCACCTAGGGTCTGCCACAGGTACCCTCGTTCGACTCTGTCAAAAGCCTTCATCTGATCTATGGAAATAAGACCAGTATCCAAGCCGAATGAGCTAGAGACGTCCAAAACATGCCTAATTAAAGTGATGTTGTCACTTATTAACCTGCCAGGCACACAGTAAGTCTGATCAACATGAATGACCTCACTCACCACCTCTCTGAGTCTGGAGGCCAGAGCCTTAGAGAGAATCTTGTAGTCCCCACACAGCAGAGAGACAGGTCTCCAGTTCTTTAGCTCCTGTAGATCTCCCTTTTTTGGCAGAAGGGTAATAACTGCCCTCCTGCAGCTCAGTGGCAACAGTCCTTTGCTCAAACTGTCTCGAAACACCTCCAGCATATCTTCACCAATCACTTCCCAAAACGACTTGTAGAAATCAACAGGCAGTCCATCAATGCCTGGTGCTTTGCCGTTTCCCAGGCTCATGAGAGCCGTGTACAGTTCATTCACAGACAGTTCTCTGTTCAACACTGCGTTATCGCGCTTGTTCACCTGAGGAAGTCCATCATGAAACGAGTCAGCGAGCTCAGCATCCTCCACAAACTCCTCTTTAAACAGTTCTTTGTAGAAGGAGGTGGCATACCTCCGAATCTCAGGAGTGCCCGTGATTGTAGAACCATTGTCCGCTCGCAGTGAGTGAATGATCTTTTTCTGACCATTCTTCCGCTCCAAACCAAAGAAGAACTGCGAGGGGGCGTCCATGTGAGATGCATTCATGAACCTGGACCGGACCAGAGCTCCCTGTGCTGTGAGGCCCAGCAGGTTGGCTAACGCAGCCTTTTTAGATTTCAGAGCTTCACTTTGCTCTTGGTTTCCTGTAGAATCTATCAAATTCTGTAGCTCTACCACTTCAATCTCTAGGTCTTGAAGAGACCTGGTAATATGTCTAGTAACATTGCGAGTATACTGCTGACAAAAATGTTTAATCTGGGTCT